>NW_026562391.1:10415000-11015000 GCF_027474105.1 Poeciliopsis prolifica | reverse complement strand
AACTTTCCAGCAGGATAATAACACTAATCATAAAGCCAAAGATATGATGGAAAGGAATAGATCTAAGCATGTTAATCAGCAACAACTGCCTTGGTCTTACAGAAAATATTTGGCAATATTGATGCTCACAGTTTTTCTCTGTAAAATGTGACTGAACTTGAGCTTTTTCCCAAAGAATAATCACCAAATAATTTAGTCCGTAGATGCTGATGGAGATATGTCTGAAAGCAAAGTGGAAAAAAATTAAACATGGTTTTCAAAATCTTTTTACACATAAAATATAAAGTGTGTATAACCACAAAAACTTAAACAAATCCTGGTATTCCTAAATACCAGGATTTACTGATGTTTCAGTAAATTTGATTTATACAGGGGCAGCATTTTTTTTTTGTGCAATGATAAACTTATTAAATTTACTTGACTGCATGTCTCTCTTGTTTTAATCTCTGAGAATGTACACAGAAACATCCCAAATGTTCCAAACTAATCGCCAGACCCATTTTGTTTCCAAGTGAACTAATGGGCATTCATTCACTGCAATAATGAAGAAACGTCAACCTAGTAATGTGCAAAGCTCCAGACTATACTCTAACCAGGTACAAAGTTAAGGCATTAAAAAACTCATTAGCATGTCAATGACATAAGTTTTTGTTTTTCTAAATTAGAGCTTCAGGAAAATGTTCCTTTATGTTCACAAATTTCGTTCTTTCTCCACCTTTCACTTTGCTTCCCTCCTCCCAGAAGTGACACTAAACTAATTTATTGCAGTGGTGAAAATGTCATTAAAACTTTACCCAGCCATCCGCAGCATCATTTAGTTGTTGAAGGGAGGCAGACTGATAGAAAACAGACATGTTTTATGTACATTTTTACCTGCTGATTGCCTTAGATGATACTGGAAGACTTTGACTGGTTCTGAACACAGTGTTGAGTATTTTAATCAGTATAAAATATATTACACATTATAACATTATAGCCACACATTTTAGAGCATTTTATTGGGCTGTTTTATAGGAAAGCAACACACAAAAAGGCACAGAATTCTATGGAAAGAAAACTGGACTAGATTAAAAAAAAATTCAATAAAAAGAATATATAAAGATGTGTGAGGCATATATGTGAATTCAGCTCCCTGAGTCATGACACCTTTTTCTGCTATTATAGCTGGAAGTCTTCTTGGTACTTCTCTACCAGCTTTACACATCAAGAGACAAATTTATTTTGCCCATTCTTTCTGGTAAAGTAGGTCCACCTCACTCTAAAGCTTAATGGAAACCCATTATAAAAGTATCACTACAGATTATCACTAGCCATCCTGACAAAAAGAATTGCTTTGATCTAAACCGTATGTTTAGAGTTGATAGCCTTCAGAAAAGTGACCACCCCCACAGTTTTTTTTTTCAATATTGCCCTGTATTTAACTGCCTGCATCCTCCTACCGACCATCTAGTCGTCTCTGCCTGCATCTCTGTCAGCAGATTCTCCCACTTGAGGTGTGGAGCTCTGGAGCTCCAGCAGCACCATAGGTCTGCTATTTTATGCCATTTTCTGCTCTCAGGCTGATTCTCAAGTGTCACTGAACTATTTTATGCTATTCCCCCCTCAAGCGTTGCACAAACAAACAACTCAAGTCCAGCTTCTCAGTGTGGACCTCGACATTTAATTCAAAAGTTCATACCATAGTGATTTCTGCTTGCCTTTGTCATTGCAGCAAATCTCAAAAGAAGCTACTTTTAGCATATGATACAGATCTATTTGGGTTATTTTTGAAGATGAAAGTTGCACTGGGGGCAAGGCAGTTACTTCCTGTAATTCCAGGTAAATTAGATTTTTCTATAAATCTGTGATTTTTTTTTTGCCTTAAAATCAGAAGGTTAGATAGAATCATATTGTTTTTTTCACAGGTATCTCACCAAACACCATGTCACAGCGTTTCTGCGCCAGCCTCCTATACTGAGAAAATTGGCATAAAAAAATATATATATATTTTAAAGTTACTAGCTTGTAATTGAGTTTTGTTTCTTGTCTGTGCTCAGAGTGAGCCGAACATCTGGTGTTTTGTTGAAAGACTCTATTTCACATTTACATTTAGAAGATGTTGCTGTGAGACACCAGCATGGATGCAAGCTACAACCCTCGGTGTCAGAGGCTTTCCTCATTTTCAGAAGATTCTGTTTACAAACAAAAGTGTTCTCGTGTTTTTACTCATTTAGAATGAACCTCATTGAGGTGAGGCTCATTTCTTCGTTACAAAGAACACGCCACTTAAATAAAGAACTGGAGTAAAGACAAACTAATTAAAATAAAGGATGAATTTCCGTTTCATTCAAAGTAGTGACACCAGTGCATCTAATCTGTGGAAGGGAAAGGTAGATGCTAATTGGAGTAATTGATTCAGATTCAGAGAAAATATCTGCTCTGAGCTCAGTTATTAATTCTCAGGTTTTCTAGTAATGTGAGGCAATGCAATTTCAGATTTATTTTTGCTTCGTTAAGTTTACCAGTATTATTTCTGTTTTCTAAATTCTAAAATAACTAGACATTTATAAACTGTAAGTTTGCTGAGCCTTTAAACAATTTGGAAAAATGATTATGTCATGGCTTTGTACACTGTAAAAAAGGAACCTCAGGGGTTATCACATTAACAAAAGAATATCATGTACTGTTAACTAAATAATTCCATGTTTGAGCCAAAAACATGATACAGTCATGTTGCATAAACAAAATATTCCACAACTTCAACGTTTATAAAATTGAATCATGTTGAGCGAACATGATTCATTATAGTCAGACCGATCCTATGCTGAAGACCACGAGTGAACTTGACCATGTTCATATTCAAGTTCACGCGAGAATACGCGAGACAATCGGTTTTCTCTCGCAAATGGAATAAAATGTATTCAAGGTGAGATAACGTGATTCAATTACGTCAGCTAGATCTTCCGCCAAAAAAAAGAACGTCGGGGCGTATTACATTAACAAAAAAATATCATGTACCTTTCACACAATAATGTTGGGTTTGAAGCGAAAACGTGATAAAATCATGTTGGATAAACAAGATATTCCACGACTTCACATTTATAAAATTGAATCATGTTGAGCTAACATGATTCATTATAGTTAGACTGATATTGTGCTGAGGACAACGAGTGAGATCACGGGATATCACGCGAGAACACGCGAGACAATCGGTTTTTTCTCTCAACTGGACTAACGTGATTGAATGACGTTATCTCAACTTGAATACATCTAATTAACATATATATACCCACCGCGGGTGGTTCTTATCCTCTGAGCTCGGGTCCTCTACCAGAGGCCTGGGAGCTTGAGGGTTCTGCGCAGTATCTTGGCTGTGCCAAGATATATATATATATATATATATATATATATATCTTGGCTGTGCCAAGATATATATATATATATATATAAAAATTCCCTTCTCACCCACCTCGGGTGGTTCTTATCCTCTGAGCTCGGGTCCTCTACCAGAGGCCTGGGAGCTTGAGGGTTCTGTGCAGTATCTTGGCTGTGCCAAGGACTGCACATTTCTGGACTGAGATGTCTGATGTTGTTCCTGGGATCTGTTGTAGCCACTGCTCCAGTTTGGGGGTTACTGCCCCGAGGGCACCGATGACCACAGGCACCACTGTGGTCTTCACCTTCCAGGCCCTCTCCAGTTCCTCCCTGAGGCCCTGGTATTTCTCTAGTTTCTCGTGCTCCTTTTTCCTGATGTTGCAATCACTTGGTATTGCTACATCTACCACAACGGCTTTCCTCTGATGTTTATCCACTACGACAATGTCTGGTTGGTTCGCCATTACCATTTTGTCTGTCTGGATCTGGAAGTCCCACAGGATCTTAGCTCTGGCGTTCTCCATCACCTTTGGGGGTGTTTCCCACTTTGATCTTGGGGTTTCCAGTCCATATTCTGCACAGATGTTTCTGTACACTATGCCTGCCACTTGGTTATGTCGTTCCATGTACGCTTTCCCTGCAAGTATCTTGCACCCTGCTGTGATGTGCTGGACTGTCTCAGGGGCCTCCTTGCACAACCTACACCTTGGGTCTTGTCTGGTGTGGTAGATCTGGGCCTCTATTGCTCTGGTGTTTAGGGCCTGTTCCTGGGCGGCCAGGATGAGGGCCTCTGTGCTGTCCTTGAGTCCAGCTTTTTCCAGCCATTGGTAGGATTTACTGATATCAGCCACTTGGGTTATTTGCTGGTGGTACATCCCATGTAGGGGTTTGTCCTCCCATGATGGTATCTCTGGCACCTCAACCTCCGTTCCCTGTTGTCTGAGACATTCACTGAGCACATTGTCTGTTGAGGCTTTGTCCCTGATGTATTTATGGATCTTAGTTGTTTCGTCCTGGACAGTGGTTCTCACACTCACTAGTCCTCTGCCTCCTTCCTTGCGGCTTGTGTACAGTCTCAGGGTGCTGGATTTGGGATGGAACCCTCCATGCATTGTTAGTAGCTTTCTGGTCTTAATATCTGTGGCTTTTATCTCCTCCTTTGGCCAGCTAATTATTCCAGCAGGGTATCTGATTACTGGCAGGGCATAGCTGTTTATCGCACGGATTTTGTTCTTGCCATTGAGCTGGCTTCTCAGGACTTGCCTTATTCGTTGGAGGTATTTAGCTGTGGCTCCTTTCCTTGTGACCTCATCGAGGTTGCCATTTGCTTGTGGTATACCTAGGTACTTGTAACTGTCCTCTATGTCTGCTATTGTTCCTTCTGGGAGTGAGACCCCTTCTGTGCGGATCACCTTCCCCCTCTTTGTGACCAGCCGACCACATTTCTCTAGTCCGAATGACATCCCAATGTCAGTGCTGTAGATCCTGGTGGTGTGGATCAGTGAGTCGATGTCTCGCTCACACTTGGCGTACAGCTTGATGTCATCCATGTAGAGTAGGTGACTGATATTGGCCCCATTTTGAGTCTGTATCCGTAGCCAGTCTTGTTGATAACTTGGCTGAGGGGGTTCAGGCCTATGCAGAACAGTAGCGGGGACAGAGCATCTCCTTGGTATATGCCACATTTGATGGACACTTGTGCAAGTGGTTTGCAGTTGGCTTCAAGGGTGGTTTTCCACAGCCTCATCGAGTTTGCAATGAAGGCTCTCAGAGTCCTGTTGATGTTATACATCTCTAAGCATTCAATGATCCAAGTATGCGGCATTGAGTCATAGGCTTTCTTGTAATCGATCCAAGCCATGCACAGGTTGGTGTGTCGGGTTTTGCAGTCTCGGGCAACTGTGCGGTCTACGAGGAGTTGGTGTTTGGCTCCTCTGCTATTTACACCGATACCCTTCTGTGCCGTGCTCATGTGTTTATCCATGTGTTTGCTTATCTTGGCCGCTATGATGCCTGACATGAGCTTCCAGGTTGTGGAGAGGCAGGTTATTGGTCGGTAGTTGGGTGGGACTACCTTGATATATATATATATATATATATATATATATATATATATATATATATATATATATATATATATATATATATATATATATATATACGTTTTTTTTTAATTATTTTATTCAATATCAATATTTGTCAAAGTTAATCTAATAAAAAAAAACACAGTGACGTCAGTTCCAAAGCGCTATTGTGTCAGACTCATCTCCCGCTGAAGAGGATCCAGGTCAAGAGATTACGGAAAATCACGCGAGATAACTGGCTTGCACCTTGTTGGGTTTTTTCAAGGGCAGAGGGGAGATTCCTGGCGTGCATCTACTTAATTTGAAGAAGGTAAGAGTCAAACTATTTTCATCTAAATCCATATAAAAATATGTAACTTAAAATTTCTCTACCATTTTCTACTTGTTCCATACTTGCGTCACATTATTTCATGTTCTGTAGATTAAGTCGGTTAGGTTAAGGCAGATAGCTTTTTGTTTACATTTATCGCCGCACCATGTTAGGTACATTCTGTGCGAAAAAAGTCTGCAGAGCCATATGTAGTGTAAAGGTCACAAAGCTGCTGCCAGAGACACAAATGGACCCCAGAAATGTCACAGTTTTGCTCCTCCTGAGCTCCCTGGAGGTTTAGTGGATTTTTAACACACGGATCTAACATCAGTTTATTTCTAACTATTTTAATTCTATTTCAGTAATGTTACTATGGAGGTAAATGTAGATACACACACTTTGGTACCTTTCTATCATCATCGAGATTCTTAATTAATTATGGTAGTAAAAAGTCCTACATTTCAGTCGGTGAAACCTGCAGAAAGCATTGCTTTCTGAGCTTTGTTAAATGTTCCTAAAATACCTGTTAGTTATGGATTTCTAGTATATTTTGTCAGGTTAAAACTCTCAATGGATTATCCATTATTACAGACTTGAGCTTTCTATTTTTTTTCTTTAAAATACATATTCCTCTGCTGTAAAGATGTTGGGGTTTTTTGGACTCTTCTTTGTTGTCCCCAAATAATTGTAGCTCAGAAACAATATTGAAGTTCATTGGTAAAATTGGTAAAATTTTGAAATGTTGATGTTTTTTGTGTTGATTGTGCTCATTTTGACCTATGTTACTATTGCTTTCTACCATGTTCAATTCACCATTGTTCTGCACATACGTGCTTGCATGTGTCCAGTGGTTATATTCATGAGGCATTCAAGGGACTTGTACTAAAAGATACAACTCAGTTCAGTATGAATTGCATATTTTAATGGCTGAAAATATATCTGATCTCTTTCAGAACATCACCTGTCTGTAATCCACCTGCTTAAGTTCTGGTCAAGGGGCTCATCGGCTATCAAGTTATAGATTTCAGTGGCTAATAGTAAGTTTTGCCAGATCTAAAGTGACTGAATGTAGTGTTAGAGAGCTTATAAAGCTAGGGTTCAGCTAAACATTTATTTGGCCAGTCTGTTTTATTTGTCTTTATTTGCGTGGGGATGTGGAAATGTAAGGAGTGTAGTCTCTCTCTGTCTCGTAGATATGACCTGTTAAAACATTTTACACTTAAACACCGGCATATGCGACGTTATCCATGCCCACACATAGACTGTCCATGTACTTGTAAGACATGGAATGCTTTGCATATTCATTTAAGTAGAAGGATATAGACTGTGTTGACCATTCTGTACTTTTCACATATTTCTTTGGTGATATATTCATGTCTTTATTTAAACCTCTAACAGCTTCAGTTAGATGTTTAAATAAAATGTTAAACTCCATTTTAGTCATGGCATAATGAAGGGATACTAACAATTTTAAATATCTTTCAAATAGACTGCAAGCCACTGATCACTTTTGTTGTCACTTCCTTTGAATGTAGCTATGTTTTCAAGTGTGTGAACCTATACTGCTGGAGTTTTGAGATTGTTCTCATTGTTTTTTGATCTGCATATTTAGGAAGACACTGCTGAGGTCAGACGAGAGTGCATCCTCAAAGGTCTGTGTGTACCTAAATGAAGATCCAGAGAAGCTGGTGAGGGAGTACATGGTATGTTAAATTCTCTTTGTGTTTACAATAGAACTCCTAAGAGTTGTTAAAATACTTTCACCAACTAAGGTCCATGAGTGACTCAATCAATGTCAGTCTTAATTTATTTACTTAATTACATGTGAATTGTCTCCCCCCCCCAATACCCTTCCCTAACTCCCTTAGGACGTTGATGAATGAAATGGCCAAAGCCGAGACTGTCCTCGGAATCGTCATTTGAGCAGAGGCTGCCGATGCACATCTGGATGTTGGGATTGTCCTGGAGGAGGTGGAAGTTATGAACAGCTTGGGCAGTGTATCTTCTGCAATAGTGATGCTGCTGGGACTAATCTACGCACTAAACTTGAGCTACCCTCAAGTTTAGTGCGTTCAGCACTCAACTTGCTCAGTAACTCAAGCATACCTTTGAAGTAATACAGAAAATAATAATGAAATTGGATGGAAAGAACTTATCAAAGAAAGCACAAGTTCTCAATATGAAACTCGCTGCTAAGTTGAGTAAAGTTTCATATGGAAAATGAGTGTTTAAAGTCTGCAGTAGAAAAGATTTATATTGTTACAGTTCTCTAAGTTGAGCAACTATACTGACATGTTTTATGTTGTAAAGAATTGGCTGGGAAATGAAACTGTAACCTTTTTGTAGTTGTTTTTTTATTTCAATGTCCAACTCAGCTGTGTTTTGTGCTGTGTAAAAAAACGATGTATAACAATTCTGAAAATACAATTGTGTTGTACCTTTTCTAATTGTTGAGTGTTCTTCCTACACTTTCACCTAGTGCTATCTTAAAATGCTTCATTAACGCTTGAAAAAATGTCTTTGAATTAACGTCATGAAATAATGGAAAGGATTTCCACATGATTAACTAGCTGTCTTTTAGCATGAAGCATATTTGTTGAGCTAACTTGCTTTTAGTGAGTTGAACCTACTGAATCAGGTAGTGTGAAGCTACCACTGTAAAAATAAGGTGGTTTCAACTAGATTCGTCTTAATGAAGTTACATCAATGATTTGGTCCTAAACATTGCAGATTAGTTGGGCTGGCTGTATTGCATTACACTGGGTCACGCTATAGTAACTGAGTTAAAGGAACCTTTAAAACATATGTTGAGCCAACACATTTCATTTGAATTTGAATAACCTTAATGAATGGAGTTGAGCCAACTCATTTGATTTACAATCATCCATTGCATTACCATAATTCTGGTTAAGCCAACATATTTGGTTTAAATTAGAACAACCTTAATGAATTATGTTTTGCCAACTCATTTAATTTATATAAGAATAACCACAATATATTACGTTGAGCCAACATGTTTGATTTAGAATCACCCATTGAATCACCATTGTAACAAGTTGAGCCAACACATTTGCTTTACATTGGAATAATCTTAATAAATTAGGTTGACCTAACACATTTGCTTTAAATAGGAGTAACACAAGTACATGGTGCTGAAATAAAGCAAAGTAATCAGGTGGAAATCCTTTCCATAATTTTTTTATGTTCATCCAATGACTTATTTTTTTCAGTGTAAGCCATGCTTCTAGATGGAGGTAATGCATGTAGGCAGCACCTGAACCCCATCGTTTGAAGAACAGATTTTCAGAAGTGCCTCAATATTTTAATAGCTTGATGCCTTTAGGGTATAAATATAATTTCTCTTCTCTTTAATTACTTCTGCAGCTACTGTGTCAGTTGCTGAAGTGAGTTACAGTTATCAAAAATAAATGCAAATTGTTCAGATTTTCTGAACTTCATGGGCTTTGCATCCATCTACTTAATGTAGTCAGTGTTGTGAATGCAGTGTGTTGTAATTATTTTCAAAAAATGAACATACAGTAGCATAAGTTCTCCATCTAAAGTAAATCTTTTCCCACAGAGATACATGCTTAGAATTTGCACAGTAGCTTGCAGGTTTAACTGTAGTTTGTCACTTTGCCTAGACACTTCACTTTATTGATTTTTTTTTCTGTCTCTGTAAAGTTCATTGCAAAAATATTATGGATATGCTGCTGATCAAACTTCAGCTTAGAGTAATTGTATATAAGTTTATTTTTACATAATTCTATCATCAGATGTTTTACAGAACATCATTCTATGCTTTTTAAAGATACTTTACCGCATCTGAAGACCCTTGCTGGTTTAGCGGGACAGAGAGGGCGTTTCAGGTTAGTAGCTATAGGGACATTCACACTTGTCACTGAAGTCACACGTGTCACTGACCCACCTGTTCATCCTGTGGGTCGTATGGATCATTGACACCCATGAGTTGTTTACCTATCCAGCCAACATGTGAAATATATTTTGTCACATTTCAAGGTGAGAATACTGCTGGGAAAGAGAGGGGGAGCTACATTAAGCATTGAATTGATGTTTCAATCTTCACAAGATTACCAGGCTTTTCCCAATGATGAATGACTTCCTTGCCTGCTCAGTTAAAGCATTAGTCTTTTTTTTTTTTCCTCACATGAAGCGAGGCCTTGAGAAAATAATTCTGTTATTTTATGTGCCTCTGCATTAGCAGTTAAGCATCATCAATCTAAAGGTCAGGGCATTCCTTCCTTTCTGCAGACACCAGGAGATAAGTTACTGAAACGCATGACCTTATGAGGACTTCATGAAGTCTATTAAAGGATAGCGATAGTCTGCATAAAATATTTCCAACAACAGTACACTGATTTTATTGCCCTTTAGACTATATGTGATTAATTTGGTGGTATCAGTAATCTTATTGTTCATTTAGGAGACCTATTTGTACCCAGGCTTTGACTTCCAGGCTGATTTCTTGAGGTGTCGCTTCAATATTTCCAAATAATGTTCTTTTTGATTAAGATTAAGTTTGGCATAGAGTTTAAATCCAACCCGACGCAACACTGTGTCCAATCCCGATCCGACAGGACTTCTTAATTCTAATCAAAGGCAAAAGTAAACCAGACAGGACAGAAAAGTGCCACATTTGTTCACTTCTGTTTGAAGTGACCACGGCTAAACTCAGGGTTCAGGTTGCTTGGTCTATAAATCTACTTTCTAGTCTGAGAAGCTTCTCTTTTCATCCTTTAAATGCAGAAACGGCTAAACAGTTTGTTAATATTGCAGTTGCTAATATTGCTGTAACACCGGCAACTAGCAAAGCTCCTGCTTGAATCGAGGCGGTCACTGGTGACACTTGCTGATAGTTTGGTTTCTGGGTTGCATCTAAAAATTCTCATAAAGACCAAACACTTTCATTATGTCCAGATACATACAACCTACAGTGTATGTGTCTGTGAAAGGATTATGACCTCTTCATTATGACCATGTTCTCTAGCATTGTTTCAAAGTTTTAAATGACACAAACTCATGAACTTGGTTAAACTGTTCAAATTCTAACCTTTAGGAGAAGTGGTTGTCTAGAGAGAACAAAAAAAAAATAAAATAAATTTAGGCCCTTAACCGTATAAATACTTTACAACACAGTAATGAAGTGGGGACATCCATGTTCATCATTCCTGAATGTGAGTATCTATTTTTTAGCTTTTAAATATTAAGCATCATAAATTAGTCTGAGCTGAAGTCTATCAAATGATATGTGAATGATCCTCAAATTCAGCATTACCATGACCTCGATGACAAACAACCTACACCAACATATTGCTTTGACATTTCTTTCTTTTCTTTGCACAATTTATTGTCACTGGCTTCAGGATTCGTAAAACATGAACATAGTAAAACAAAGTTTGACACTGGCCCTCTGGGTTCTGCTCCACAGTATGTAAATTTCTTTTTTATTTGTTCGCCACCCATCTCTTATTCTCTGTGCTCTGACTGAACTCATTTCATTTGAATTTCAGGACCAATTTAATCACAAGATCAAGGAGGCACTCTGAAGTAGCACAGAAATATATTCAGAGGATTCTACACTTGCAAAGCAAATCAGTACATGAAAGCAAAGTGGAAAAAAATTAAACATGGTTTTCAAAATCTTTTTACACATAAAAATATAAAGTGTGTATAACCACATTTTGCTGAAAATGCAGCACAAATCTTCAGACATATCTCCATCTTTGGGAAAAAGGTCAAGTTCAGTCACATTTTACAGAGAAAAACTGTGAGCATCAATATTGCCAAACAAAAACTGCCAAACAAAAAAAAAACATTCTTATTTATTTGTTTTACTTAACCACCTCAGTCTAAATACATTTAACATTCATTATATTGGCATTGGTAACTGTTACAATTAGTCACTTTTAAAGCATTTCCAATTAGTTTCTTTTACGTGATTAGTTATAATACATTTGGTGCGTCAAGCTGGACTGGAGTCAGTGCTGTCATTAAGGAATATTTTCCTGGAAAAGTAGCAACATAAGTCAGTAGAAAACCTGTAAACATTAGTAAACCTTAGTGGTGGATTTAAAAATTGCCCATGTTATTACTGAGGATAGTTTTTGAACTATGAGTGAATTTCAAGCAAGAAAGCACTTTCCTTTTCACCATTGAGAACGAAGAGCCATGATTCCTGGCAGGCATTTTTTAACAGTCATTTAGTTTTACTCTTTTCAGTGAGTTAGATTTAATAGACAGCAAACTTGCAAGGCAACATATTTAAAATACATGGTTTGTTTCTATGGTATAAAATTACTTTTGGATGAAGCAACAAACCCTTCACCAGGAGTTAGTCTGTTATCCATGTGAAAGTGTATAAAAGTTTCAAAACGGCAAAGGTTTTCCATCTACTTGACAAAATGTCAGAGAAACTGTGTAAATAGTGAAGTGACTCACCAAAATAAACCAAACAATTTACATGTTTCACATAAAGTTAGTGGTATAGACATCTTAGCATATGATTGAACATTTATGAATGTTAATACATTTTATTTGTATAGCCTCTTTCTGCAACAAGTCATTTCAATGTCCTTTATAACATCAAAATCCAAAGTAGTAGTAGAGTCAAGAATTGAAGAATTATATTTTGTCAAGTGCCATCATTACACATCGAATTGTTAATGTTTACATTCCAAATTGTACATTAATCATTATATAATTTTTGCAGCAGTCAAATTATTTATTTGTTGCCTATAAAATAATTTACATATATGGTTAGAATCTCTTCCATACTCTGATTCAGCTGATTTACACAGAATTGAGCCTTTCACCATGTTGAGGAAGATATACTATCACAGTCACAGCAGTTTATTTCCAGGGTTCCTAATTTCTTTCCCTTCAGCTTTCCTTCCCTCTGTCTCATCTGTCTGTCCACCGCTGTGCTCCTCAGGGATGTTGTGGGGGTGTGGTATTTAGACACTGAAGCAGTGGTTATCAGTCAACCTGGCCCCTGCAGGATTTCTGCCTTGGATTTCTCACCACTCCTCTCCAAATTGTTGTTAAACTCTGTTGGGCATCACACTGGACTCAGGTAATCTCAACTATGCAGTGAACATTTTTGTGCTTTTTTGCGTGAAAATGAACTCTTATCTTTTAGGTTCAGGACCGCTGACACTGCAGCTATTCTGCCTGGCTGTTCGCTGTCTCCACCCTGTTAGTCTCCACCCTGTTAGTCTGCCTACAATTTCACCCAAATCCTGGGCTTTTCCTGTGCAAACATCAGAGTAACTACTGATGTTTGTAGCTATCGCTTCAAATACTTTCATGCTGCGCCAATCATATGTGCAAACCACTGCATGATGTAGTGACAGATTTATTTGAGAGTAAAAATCCTACCATTGTTGCTAAAATCTCTTGTGCTTGAAGTTTAAAATACGACTTATTTTATTTTCACCTCTTGTAATTCGTGGTGCGGAGAACAACTGATTATGTAACCATAGCAGTTCATAATATTGTCACATTAGTGTACTTGGATCAACCTTAGCCATCGGTTATTCATACAGATCTGTGCTTCATCACAGACATGTACTAACACCTGTCAGTGAGAAATTTACCATTTCAGTCAGTTCTGCTTTGGTAGTGGCACACGCAATTGCTTAGCATTTTAATTCTTATGAGAAAAAAAAAATCTCTTCTGAAGGTAATCTATTCCACCCTTACCTTCAAACATAGCAAAGTTAATCAGGAAAGTAATGGGCAATCAGAGATGTCTGCAGTAAAAGCTCAAATGCAGAACACCTCAAAGAGCTGTTTTAAGACAGTTCATTAGGACTCCTTCTTAAAATGACATTTTCATAGCAGAGCCCCAGGTATGAGCTTAAAATAGAGCACCTGTGGTGTAGTGATAGTGGCAGAGTGGATTAAATCAAAAGTGATTTTCTTTTATTCAGCATCAGTGAGAATAAATAACAAAGGATGAAAGCTTCTTTTGCTTCATGGAAAATAAAGGAATCCAAGCAAGTGGAATTTGACTGCATTGTGACAAAGTGGACAAATTCTGACATTTATGTGGTAATATTTGCCTAATATTTTTTTTTCAATACCACAGGTATTCTTCCTTTTCTATTTAATGGCCTCTAAGTATCTGTCATAGTTACTGATGAAGTCCATATGTTACTTTATAAAAGTAAAAAAAATGTGTCAGCAAAAGTGTAGCAGCATCCACAGGTTGGATGTTGGTCGGCTTAACGGTGTGTTCCCACTGAGGCAGGCCTGAAGGTGAATCAGGGCAGAGAGAAGTGTCTGAGAGAGCTAAGCAAGTTTACCGAGATTCAAAACTTTCTCTTTAGATCTAGGACACTCAGGTGGCATGAAACTTATTGACAGGGTAGATACAACTCCAGAAAACCAGACAAAAATCCCTGGATAATGTTCACCCCTGAACATTATCCAGCCAAAATCCAAAATGAAAGAAAGTCTCAGACCTTCTGCTCTGTATCCTACCGATATGAGGAATTGGCGACCATAAACTCCTTGGGTCTGATTCCTAATAAAAAGTGCTAATTTTGCAAGAACATAAAAAAATTGCACATGCAGTAAGTGCGAGTATTGAACGTAATCAAAAAGGTTTGCATGTGCAGCTGATAACAGCTGACTTTAACACCACAGCTTCTCACCGCCACAATCTCCTCCTATACTAGGACCCATGGACAGTTCTTTAAGCTTCTTCAGCAGCCTTGCTTACCAGCCGTCCTGCTTGGATGTGTTACAGTTATTAATGGACTAATTTTCTTCTCAGCATGTCAACAAGTTTCCTTGATTCAAATCGGGTATGTTGAAGCAGGGAAACATATAAATCTCGCAAACTCACAATGCTACAGCACTGTGCTAATATAATAATTGATCTGGTTACACTGCAAATGAAAAAAACTAATCCAAATGGATCACAGAAAATTTGCATTAGCGTTGAAGGAGCTTAAAGGAAGAATGATAGTTTTTCTATTTTGTGATGCACTGACTGACTGCTGCACCAAAATGGGGATTCTTATATGAAATTTTGCAGAAATAATATCAAATGACTATTTGCCACTGAGTTAATCACAAAAGATTCAGATGAAACAAATGTGATTCCATTGCGCATTAGCAAGCTTCCAAGTTTTAAACACACAAAATTTTGCTGTCTGAACTAATCTTTAACCTTTTCCCAGTGACTAGTTAGGATAATGATGTTGGTACTTGGCCAAAAGCACTGCTGTGTCTGTTTACTGCTCAGCTTCAGAGCGCAAACATAAAATATATCTGCCTAAACTAATCTCTTTCCAAACAAGAAGCCCCACAGTTCCCTATTCATCACAAAAAAATTATTTGTGAACCAGACTTTCTGTGGCACAAATCATGATCATCACAGTACATTCAGAGAAAAAGTAACAGAATGCCTGAAAGAAGCATTAAACAGAGAAATAAAAGTTGATCAATACTACTCCACAAAGTCAGTAACGGCTGACCTGATTTCATCAGGCTGCTTTTTCCATCAGGCTCTGACGGTGAAGCTCTATTGCCTCTTGTTTGCAATGATGCCTCCTTAGCAAATCTCATTGTACAGAAAGAATATGTGAACTTTATAGACCAAATATAAAACTGAGAGGTCATTACACAAGAACACCCAGAAACAAACTGGTCCTCTGCAACCTCATACAAAATTTATATTTTTAAGATGGTGAAACAATGAAATGTCAAACAGTCCAGTGTGTTACACAAAACAAACTATTCTATTAAGCATCTTTGCAAAGGGCTTTTTGTTTTCCAGTAGTCATAGCTGAGAAAATTATAACAATTTCTTTTGAACTATTGCTAAGTTGAAGAAATATTACAGTTTGACATTCTTCACACAGGGGCCTGTTTTAGTGGTAGTTTAAACATTATATTGTCATGATCCTTGGGCGTGGATTTTAATTTTTATTTTCATTATTTGTTATTTATTCCTGCTATATTTTCATATTGAGATATGTAGTTCATCATATTCAGTTCTTTGCATTTTGTTTGCTTATATATTTCTTATGCTCCTTCTTATGTGTATTTTGATTTTCTGCCTCTATATTTATGCTACATTTTTTCTCTTTGGTTTGAGGATCTGCTTGTGTCTTAGTTCAGGTCCCTGTGTATCCTCTGCAGTAATTTGTCTCTTTCACTCAGTCTCCCCACTTCACTCTCTCACACAGCTGGTGTGATCCTTTCTGACTGCGCAGACAGCAATACATTCAGAAACCCTGTATTACATATTTCTGTCACATTCTCACTAAGAAGCAAGGTGAGCTTCACAGTGATGGAAAGATAGTTCTTTTCAACCTATCTTTTACTTTAAATTAATTGCAGCTAAGACAACTTCCATGATTAGGGACCAGGGACGGTGGGAGCCCACGGTTTGAATAATTTTAAAACACTGTGTGCTGTTTGATTTGGACCTTTTTGGGAACTTAAAGCAGGCAGCTTCTGTGGAACAGGCAGGTTGTGCCTGTCATTGACACACATACGTGTCAGCATTTGCAGAAAGAGCAAAATACTATAGCAACAGAGCACTGGCTCTCTTCAGGAAGAATAATATAACAGCAAAAGATAAACACACTCCAGCAATTTTAAGCTACACTTCAGATAGAGGATGTCATTTTATCTTACGTTACCAGAGACCTCACAGCTATTCTGGAAAACTGGACTTACGAGCTGTGTTTTTTGTGGAAGCATATTGGTGTAATTTGAAATCAAAGCCATGCACAATTCTGATAATGAATATGTAAAGTGTGTGGTTCCTAGAAAGAGCTAGTCATTGGGACTTTCAAATATAGTTTATAAATTACATTTTATAGATGGAAATTCATAGCTTCAAAGATGGAAATAGCACATTGATGATAAAATTAATGTGTCAGTGCTGATTTACAGCCCTATGCTGTAAATCATTGGACTGGAAATCAACCAGTGTTACAGGTGCTATAAAAATAAAGCCTAACTTCTATTCTCTACAATTAATATAAATTGAGAAAATTGTCATATGAAGTAGCTAATGGAGCTAAAACTGTCCTTAAAAGACAACCATATTGGGATTTCAAAGGAAGACTAAAACATACTCCAAAGTAAAAGCCTTAAAAAGCTGAAATTATTGTTTGCAAAAATGACATTTCTTTTACATTTGTTTTTTTCTTTTTTTTTTTTTTTTTTTGAGAGATGCAGGTCTTTTCTTTTGTCTAATATCACCCAAACAGTGTTGAAGGCATCAGAATGTTAACCTTGTGCTCTATGTTATTTAAAATGGCTTTAAAAGATACAGTTTGATTAATGTTCTTCAATGCATGTTCTGTCCTCCAATAAATGAGTTACAATGATCTAAAAACAATTGGCAAAATAGCACAGAGTTAATTGGAAAACGCAAGTGATAAATGAAGGAATCCGAACCATGAGACAGTACACAGATTGGCAGTTACCTAGAATATGAATCATTTTGACTGCTTAACTTGATAAAACAAATTGCCTTTAGAGTCATTGAATTTTGTTTTTCTTTACAATATGCTGACACTTGACAGCATTGCCTATTGTTGTTTTTGTCTTTCTTAAAGCTCTTCTGTTCACAGCTTGAGTACTGACCTATAGTATACTTGGCATATACTGCTGACACAAATTTGATTTAAATCAAAACCCTTTCCGCAAGGAGCAGCACACATGTCAAGGCACAAAATAATTTCTTTTCACTTATTGATCTGCTCAGTCTTTCAGCAAGACGTCCCCAGAGAACCATTCTCTAAAAACGGAATGGACACCACGAGGAGACCAGCAACGATTCCCAGAAAACATAAAGTGGGCATCGGGTGATAAAGGTTTAGTCTCGGTATGGTGCCTTGAGAAGTTTATTATATTTTATAACAGCTTTCTGTGACAGGCCAACACAAAATAATAATATAATAATTGTAAACTGAAGTGAATTGTTTGCAACAATTCAAACAATGCAAGCACACAGCAGTCAGATCATGAATGAAGTGGTGGAGATGTTAAAGCAGAATTAGGTTAAAAAAAAAAGGCTAGTTATCTGAAAATGGAAACAGTACAATACAGCAGCAAAGCTACCAAGATGTGCAGTGCAGAGCTGTTGCTAGTATATGTAGATGTGATATCTAATCTATTAATTTGATTAAATAAACACAACTGACTGATGATTTAAGACATTCCTAGGGATTTTGCTGTGCAATATGCAAACACCTATTGTGACTTCAGTATTGGGGCCAATGGAGTCATGCTGCCGCTGCCAGGAGAGTGACAAACATGATCAGTCAGTAATTTATTCAGACAGCTGAAGTATATCATTCTTCAAACATTTCTATGCTTCAGCTATAAACTGATTTAGTCATTTACAAGTATTCATTTGTAAATGAATAGTGAGCCTTATTTTTCTCTCGCCACACCTGAAATATATTCCTTAAGACACAGAACTAACAAATTGGTTATGAGGTTTTTCAGTTTTAATAATTACTACAAATCAGGGTCCTTTATAGTGTCACCTAAAATTGAATGAATAATAGATATGATTAAACTAACCAAAGAAAAATATGTTGTTTTTAATGTAATAGAGGACATGAAAGAACTTGGTTTTATACAATGCCTTTTAAGGGGAGAGTACAACAATGATGGTAAAAGTACAATTATTGGTTATCCAAATCATGTTCCAGAGTTTTCTCACATGTGTTAATTCTCTGTAATTGTTGCCAACAGCTCCAGTATGAAGACATGTCTGTAAGAAGATTCTGACTCCTCAGGATAGAGGAGAAGGTGCTAGACATGCAGACAAACTCATAAACCCTGAAGACAGGCCTGTCCAGTTGCATTGACAATAAATGACAATCAAATAAGTTGGGATTCGTGGAATTAAAGTTTTTGTTCTCTGAAATTTTGACTGAGCAACAGACTCATGTTTGCCACTAAGTGCCAGAGCCAACATTTTCACTTTTAGGTGGGAACATTTGACAATGTGGCCTGCATTGTTAAATATTTTAGCACAGTCTACTAAATTACAGCTTTTTTAATACGCCTGAAAGGATGTGAGATGATGTATGTTTAATTTAGCTGAAGCAATCGAAGTCTAGTATGTACTTGGTATAGTAATATTTTTTAGTTTTAATAAAGTCTTAGTGCTTTTGCATAAAAAATATGAACACAATTATCGACGTAACAAAAAGCTTATATAGGGCCTTAAGCTTTAACATCTAATTTTACTAAGATGCTTTGTATTCTTGTCTTTATCTGCAGGATTGACTTTCATGGAACATGCTGCAAAAAAAGGTAATGGAGAATGAATGGTTTTCACCACTCTAGTTTCATTCAGACAATGCAAGTTCCTAAATGCAAATTCCTAAGGGATTATCCAGAGATCTGGAATTATTTGGCATGCTTAAATCATGACAAAATTATCCAGAGATCTGGTATTATTTGGCATGCTTAAATCATGACAAAATGTCAAATTTAAATATTATTACTTTTTCTTTTTTTTTTTTTTACAAGAAAGAAACAATAAATTCCAAAGTACTGCTTCCAAATATTTTGATCTCAGCTCATCTTATGACTGAAGATCAGAAGAGCAGGTTATCTGAAAATGTGTCACAGGCAAATAAACACAATTTATTCCCCGTTTACAGCATTACAACTGAAAGCTAAAACACAAGTTGCTTCAAACCTCCGTTTGAAGCAACACAAGTCATGCTTCATTTCCATCCAAAAGCAAAAACCATCATTAAGCTTGCCTACCTTCCTTTTAGCTCTGAGCTGTCCATGATAGTTGTCAGATGAGTCTCCAGGAATCTCACTACCCCACAGTGTCACCCCCACGATGGTGTAAGTGATGCCCATCACCACTAAGGGCAGTACATACACTAGCGCGGTCACTATGATATGATACCTGAGGGGAAAGACAGGAAATATCACAGTGTGTAGGAGAACATAAAACATGTTCACGTTAAAACATTGCGGTTAATCCTTTGCAAGTACTGGCTAATCAGGTGGCGCAATCACAGACTGCTCTGCTGCAGAGTGGATACAATCCTTTTAAACTCAGCTCAGCTTCAAAATCTGCAATCCAATTTAGCAAGCCAAGCACCACGAGAAGGTGTCGAGTGGGACAGAATTAATTTTGTTCCGGGCTTAGATATTTTTATGCTCCACTTTAAGCAGTAATTCACTCAATGCCCTGTTCAGCTCTGATCAGAAGCTTACATAACTTCATCTCGACCATAAATCCTCATGATTATTTGATTGACCCAGTGACGTGCGTTGAGGTGCAAAGCTGGTGAGGCACTGACTTAATCATAATCAGATCTACAAATGTAGACCACCTGCATGTTATTGTTTATATAAGAAAATTTTGTGCATGTGGAGAATGCATAATTGCAGATGGATATTTGACTACTGTTCTTGATCATTTCTGTAGTTTATTTAAATGAGTTGGTTTCCTGGCACAACTTTTAGGCATAGACTACACATTATTTTGATCAAAAACAATCAACCTCAGAAAGAAAGTATGAGAATAATCCATGATTCACCAAGTATAAGCTGACCATAAAGTAAAAGATTCTACAATATGAGTGTTGTAGTGAAGAATGATTAGCATCAAAGCAAGTCTAAATTAGATGGTATCAGAAAAATAAAAACCCTTTCAAGTAAATTTGCAGCTTCCCAGAAGGAGTTGTGAAACACCTTCTCAGAAAAACATTTATCAGAGGAGACAATAGTCAAGCTATTTGAACAGGAAACATTTGCTGAGAAGCAAAGTTGATGCTTAAGTATGGTGGTGGCAGCATCATGGTGAGGTGTGTTTTCTATCAGTGGAAGCGGTGCAATGTAGAGAGACGGCAGGATAATTAAGAAAGATGACGATCTTCAACATCACCTGAAATTCATAGCCAGATGGTTGAAACTTGGACATACAGTAAATGGACTTTCCAACGAGACAATGATTCCCACTGAGCATAAAACTATCCTTGCTGCAAGAAATTACCAATAAATTTAAGACTGTGCACCAAATACTTGTTTTTAATGGAATTAATGTTGCATATTGTTCAGTCAAACCTTTGACTAAGATTGTATTTTGAAATTTTCTTACAAGAAAAAGACAAATGTCAAAAACTAATAGTGTTATATGTCATCATATGTAATACAATTACAGTCTTTCTACCAGTTTGATAAAAAATAAATAAATAAATAAATAAATAAGTAAGTATCCCTATGGATACCACCACCATAGCTCAAGTGAAAACCTTTAAACCTCTGAAAGTTACCTGGGGAGAAACAAATAATCTTTCTGAAATTATATTTCCTCACATAAAGTGGTCTTCTTCCATGCGAGGCCAGGCAACATAGCAGATGGTTCTGTGGGGTTGAGCTCGAGTGGTGGAGAAATAGCACAGAGGGAAAGCCAGTACCACTGCCAGGCTCCAGATACTGATGATGACTCCCATGGTGACCTTTGCTGAGAGACGGGGCTTCAGAGGGTGGATGATGGCCATGTATCTGCGGGAAGAAGGTTGACATTTTGAGAGACAGTCTTTGTGCTTGGACACAGAATATAGATAGTTAATTACTGATTAACCGATTTAATCTTACTGAACTCAATATTCCACACACAAAAAATTGTGTCTTCCTGGAAATAGGAAATTTGTTTGAAAAGATAATAAAATAATAAGAAGGAAATTAAAACAGAGCAGCCTGTAGAGGATGTAATTTTGTAAGTTTTTGACCAGGTGGAATGACCTAATGTACCAGTTTTACTACAACTTCAAAGAACTGTAAAAAATGTTGGATCTGTTTGTTGTAGTTAATGTATTCATTGTCTGTTGTATTGAGAAGCTACATCATTTCCATAAAAAAATATTTGATTATTTCATAAGATTTTACATGCAAGTTTATTGGGTGCAATACATCTGGTGAGTATTTTACAACAGCAGCGCAGTGGGCAGAAGCTCTGCTGCTCTGCTTTCAGGAAAATGAATGAGGCTTTCCTTTCAAAACATTACTGAAACTCTAAAAGTTACCAGTCACATAAAACCCCATTCTGGATGCTGCATGATTTTCAAACTGCTGATCAAAAAGCTTCAGAACTGCAAATTCAGTCTCACTGAGGAGGTAAAACAATTGGCTTTTTCTCTGTTACCAGAGCAGCTCCCTGAGGGACAACAAAGATGCTTCATCCAATCACAAGTAATTGTGTGAAACTGCATTACACTGGCCCCAACACTAGATCCCTAATCAAGTATTTGCAGCAGGGTGATTTATGAACCAAGATTGAAAGACAATGTTGGCTGATGTGATGGAGTTGAAGGCACTGAGAAATTCAGTCATGGTTATACATCGCCAGCATATGTTAAAATAAAATGCAGAAACACCTAGAAGCAGATACACAGATTTTAGGCTGCAGAAAATTAATAGGTTATATTTACTAAGCACAATAACAAATATTTCTGAATTTGTAATTGGGCCAGTGAAGGAATGAAATATTCAAAAAGATGATGTTGTGGACCTAGAAGAAGTTACCTGAAGATACTCACTCTAGCAGCTAAACATTGTGCAATCAGTTAAAATCTAAGTCTTCAAGACTCAACCCTGCTTTAGATTTTCACACTGGAAACCATTGCTGTAATGGTCCCCTTTTTGATCCATATTTTACAAGGCCTGATTTTGCAAACTATTGGAGATTTATTGCACTTTGAATAAGGTCACTGACCAGAAATTGACTCTTTCTCCTTTGGGACAGTGGAGAAGCAGTTGAAACACATATCTGTGTTTAGTGGATGGACTAAAAATAGCTGCAAAGTTAATCACTTTTAATCATGTTTTGGTCCAGTTCTAAAAAGAAACGTTCTCTTTAAAATTTAAAATCACTGACAAATCTGATGAGATGGGTTCCTTTGCTTAAATATTATCCATATGTATTTTTGTATGCAACTTGCAGATCTGTACATCCAGATATGTGTGTGAAGCTCATTAATGAACATTCTGGTTGACTATGCACAAATAAAAGAAAAACTTCACATTAGTGACACTCAACATCTAGAGAAATATTTCCCAAAGACAAAGTTTGTTATGATATCAAAACTCCCAAATAATTACTTTAGGAGCATGAATTTCCTTTTTGACATAATGTCATGTTAATGGTCATGCATAAATTTTGTGTCAGGACCAAACTGTGCATGACTGTGAAAAAAGCAACATCAAAGCAGTAAGATAATAACAATAATAAAAGGTATGTCTGATCACAAAGTGTTTGCTCATATCGGAAGAATGTTCAAAATCATGATTTTGTATTCAGATAAGGCCAAACAACCTTTTGCCTCTGAATTTTTTTATTCAACACACAGTAGTGGAGCAGAGCTTTGTATAATTTGTTAAATTTGCAGAGTTAGAGTCATTCTTTGGGATAAAAAGTAGCTTTGTCCAAAAACAGTTTGGGAGCATTAGCTAAAGCATAAATTCATAGCTGTGTTGGTGAGCTAGAAACAGAAATGGTATCTATTTGGGAAATAAATTTCATCTGAATGTGAATCATGTAGAAGAAACATGAGACTTAACACACAAGTGATTCTACAAAAGAATAGATGAAGAGCAATTAAGTTAATGTTTTGGAATGGCCAAGTCAAATTCTTGACCTAAATCCAGAGGAAAGGTTGTGCGAGGGAACTGAAGCGGATGGTGCATATGAGTTGAAACTGTTCTGCCCAGCTGAATATGAATATGCATGACTGATCAGGTTTCACTAGAAACTTTACATTGTAATGTTTTCAGTATTTATTAGTTTTATTTAATTCTATAATTATCATCTACTTCAAACACTCATAATTAAGTCCATATTTATAAACAATTTAAGCATCACTATTTATGGACGGAGTGCTGACAGTGTATGTATGTTCAGTAACTCAGGATAAATAGATGGAATGCCTGCTGTGAATTCACTCTTGATGCCAAAACGTGTCTTTCTTTTGCAGCAGTCCTCATAAACACACCTGCCTGCAGAGAAATTGCAGGAAGGACAAATTCACAGATGATCACGAACTGTGGCTTCTGCCATTTCAAGACATCTGAGCGGAGACAGCGCCATACCAGGGTTAAGGAAAGCATGACCAGAGGTTACATCTGCATCATGTAGGCTAGGTCATGGCAATGTTCTCTTTCTCAGTAAACAATTTGTGAGATTCAAGGGGCACTGCAGGCCAAAAATACCAATTGAAGTTGCTGTAGAGGAGCCAAAACGAGCTCTGCCCAAGGAAATACATTGTTTTGTGTCAAGGGAAGGCACTGTGCTGAGAAGACACCTCACACAACATCACAGCACGCTCAGCATGCAAACTTAACAACACCGCTATTCCTTCCTTGCGTCCTTATTTTGTTTTGTTGTTGTTGTCTTCATCATCGGCTTTTATAGAATACAATAGAATACAATTGAATATAATAGATCTTTATTGTCCCCCAGTGGGGAAATTATGATGGTTCAGTGATTAACGCCCAGCTGAAAGTGTTGAGTTTCCAAATAACTGGAAACCACAGAGCAATCGGACACAGACAAAGAGGCAAGAAAGGAGAAGGAATGTGTGAAAGAGAAGAAAGGATGACTGCATGTGATTGAAAGAAAAAAGCTTAGAGCATTAAAAACGGGAAATCTTTTCTAACATGCTGGCACAAACTCCCATTCTCAAAGCTATTGATTCAGCCTGTTTGTGATGTAACAAAAATAAATATATTCTCAACGTTATTTTCTCATGAAAATCTTGAAGATTTGTAGGACCACCTTCTGATATAATTTTGCTAATTTTTTTAATTCATTTGTCATTGACTGAAATATCAAGGTCAGTCAGAGTATGTGGTGGGCATCAGCAAGAATCCATTTTCAAGAACTGCCACATTTTCTCTGTTGGATTTAGCGCCAGGCTTTGACTAGACCATTTTAACTAAATTCTAGGATTTGAATGAAACCTTCCCACTGTAACTCTGCCTCTTAATGAGGTTTTCCTGCTTGAAGATAAAACTCTATTTGTGTCTAGCATCGGGTTTTCTCCAGAGATTTCATGTATTTAGCTCCATCTGCTTGACCATCAGCCAGATTCCCTGTCCAAGTTGAAGGAAAGGCTACCAACAGTCATCACCATGTGTTGAGGCTGGAATTGTGGGCAGACTTGGTTTTACTTCAAGCATAGGATTTTGCACGAATGCCTAATACCAAATTTCAGTCTACTCTAACCAAAGCAGTTTTTTTTCACAAGTTCACTGTGTCTCTTTCACCTCACAATCAAATGGCTTTGTTTCCACAGTGGCTCTGTTCTTGTTACTCCTCCATAAAGGCCTTAATTATAGCGAGCAAAACAAATTGTTGTGCTGTGAACAGATTATAATCCTGAGATTATAATCTTGATGGACAACCATGACCTGCCCAGTCATAGCTGTGATGGTTTACATTTGTACCATTCACTTTTAATTTTCAGATTACTGACCAGATCTCCATTCTATGTTTGCAATATTGATTTAAGAGCTAAACTTCCCAACCTGGTTTTTGTGATGCTGTTTCTTTAGTGATGCTCTTTAACAAACCTCTGAGGCCTTCTTGGAACAGCTGTGCTAACATGAATTATACGCAGGTGGACTCTAACTCTGTGAGTTCTGAAAGCAATTTGATGGGCATGGTTTTATTTAGGGGTATCACAGTAAAGAGTTTGACATTTCTCAGTTTTCTTTTCAGTATAGAAAAAGGCCAAACAAAAGTAATAATTTATTTACACGTCCAATTTGCTCAACATGTTATGTTTGAATAAACGCCAATACAAAAAATAGACGTTTTGTGGTAGCAATAGGGGAAAATGTGAAAAAAAAAACTAAAAAAACCATGAGAGGATTTCCTCTAGTGGAAAATTAACATCAGGGTGGTGTAATGAAGAGAGCAAGAAGACAATTGGGAAGTTCAATGCAAAGCGAAGCCTTGGAAAAGACATAAAAGCTGAATAAACCGCAGTTCATCTTCAAGAATTAAATATAAGAAATAAGCAAGCTTTAATCAAGTCTAATTAAATTTTCCAGCAGCCCTGGATAATAAAATTTAATGCAATCATACTGGCTCATGTATATGGTTCATTATGTGGCAGTTCATTATATATATATATATATATATATATATATATATATATATATATATATATATATATATATATATATATATATATATATATATGGTAATGGCGAACCAACCAGACATTGTCGTAGTGGATAAACATCAGAGGAAAGCCCTTGTGGTAGATGTAGCAATACCAAGTGATTGCAACATCAGGAAAAAGGAGCACGAGAAACTGGAGAAATACCAGGGCCTCAGGGAAGAACTGGAGAGGGCCTGGAAGGTGAAGACCACAGTGGTGCCTGTGGTCATCGGGGCCCTCGGGCAGTAACCCCCAAACTGGAGCAGTGGCTACAACAGATCCCAGGAACAACATCAGACATCTCAGTCCAGAAATGTGCAGTCCTTGGCACAGCCAAGATACTGCGCAGAACCCTCAAGCTCCCAGGCCTCTGGTAGAGGACCCGAGCTCAGAGGATAAGAACCACCCACGGTGGGTGAGAAGGGAATTTATATATATATATATATATATATATATATATATATATATATATATATATATATATATATATATAAAATGTTATTCGTCATTGTGATGAAGAAATGAGGTCAATAGACTAAGAATCACTGCATTATCTGAACGATTATTAATGTTCATTTTCATAGACCCACCTGTCCACAGCTATTGCAGTCATGGAGTAGATGCTTGCGAACACAGATGTCACTGGGAAGAAGTTTTGGAATTTGCAGTAGGCTTCCCCGAAGTACCAGTCTCCATGGGCAGCGTAGATAAAGTTTATCAAAGTGTTAAAAGCGGCCATCGACGCGTCCGAAAAGGCCAAGTTAAGTAGAAAGTAGTTGGTCACCGTCCGCATCCGCTTGTGGGCGAGAATGATCCATATCACGATGAGGTTTCCAAACACGGCCACCGCCAACACGGAGCTGTAAGCGACCGACCAGAGAGCGATGCGCCACGGCGGCTGCACGAACTGGTTGGTGTAATTCGATGTCACATTGGATCCGTTGTATTGGGTCCCCATCCTCCGCTGCTTTTATCCGAGTTAAGATCTATTCTATCAATATATGTTTTGTTTTTTTGTCCTTTAATCTACTTATTGAAGCGCAAATCTGGATTGGCAGAAGAGGATTTGCACATAGGCGCCATTGCGCGCAAATTAAAGAGTCCCCATCTTCCTCGATGTCGGTCTGCAGTCGCTCTGGACTGCTCTCCAATCCGTGCGTAAACCAGCTGTGATCCGGTGCCTGTTGAATGTGGGTGTGAACGCAGAGCCTCCTCCGTCCACAGCAACAGGCGAAGTGACGCACAAGTGCACCGAACAGTGAAACAGATTGATCGACTATTGTGTGGCTGCTGTTTCAAACTTTGTGAATACCAAACAACATGAGGTGCCTGTCTCCGCAGTGTATAATCTGTCAAGGCACGCTGAGGTTTCTTTATCTCCAAAATGATGTTGTGACAGCAGCGATCCAGATACAGGATATGAAATGTGGCAGGAAGACCTTTTTTCTCTAACACACCTTTTGAACACTTAATTGTGGTAGAAATCCTCTAATTTATTATCACAAAGTATATTTACACCTTACGCTTTGCTAAAGTCTTAAAGATTTCAACCTTTTCACATAGTTACAGCCACAAACTAAACAATGAGTTCAGAGAAATTAACATGCTTTATAGAATCCTGGCATTTCTCTTTGAAATATCCTCTTATTCATTCTTATGTAATATTCAAATTTTCTTCGACACTGAAATATGAATTCTCATTTTCTGTCATCCACAGTCATCCAAATTGCAGGTTTGAAATATTTCATGAAATATACATCAGTTTCATTTTCTGAAAAACTGTTGAACTTTTTCTTGACAGTCTGTTCTTTCAGCTGTGCTAAAAGGTAAGTAAAATCCATCCATCCATCCATCCATCCATCCATCCATCCATCCATCCATCCATCCCAGTTTTTTTCTACATTTGATTATAAAAAAAGTCCCAACTACTTTCACAGGTTTAGAATAATAATTTAATGTTACATTTTTCTTTTGATATGTACACCCTATGTTTGCTGACATAATAATAATCACATACCTTTATTTTTTCAAAATCGATTCCTATTTTGCATTGCTTTATCATTTGAGAGGTGGCAGTCTTATTTTTAACAGGCTTTTTGGTCAAATGTTGTTTTAAATATAAATCTGAATGTCTCTGATACACTTATTTGTCTTTTTACTGTTTAATTTTCCTCATTTCCACTGAGAAATGCTAATTATATACCAGTCAGCCAAAAAGTTTGCAGATTGTTATACCAGTTTTATTAAACTGGTATATTATTCAATTCTATCAGTTTTATTCACCAACTTTAACCTTAAATGGACTGCATCTAACACAGACTTGTATTTCATGGGGTTATCATCGGCCAGAACATTTTATTTGTTCTGCAAACCCTAATGCTGCAGGAACAATATGCCTCTGTGGAAATTACCTAAGTAGACAGCTACACAAATTATCCGGGCCACATTACATTTCCTTTTTACAAGTTTGGTTTTTCTATTTAAATCAGACTTTTAAATTCCACCTACAGAGTGTAACTAATTATGCTGGAGTAAAATGCAACTGCAGGAGGGCTCTGTTGCAGAAGCAAAATCTGTAATACATCTAATTGAAAGAATCACTGAAACACATTAGATGTCGGAATGAGAAAAGCTGCATTAAAAAGGCTGATGGATATTCTGATCTGGCCTGCTTGAAAGAAATAGTGTTAGTTGACGTAGGTTCCAGATGAATTTCATAGCAGAAAATTGTAACTTTGGGGTTTAATTGTTGGAATTTGTTAATGAAAACCACTGCTGATCATACACAAGGGCAGAGAATAAATATCACAAATAAGCAATTAGCCAGATGTTCAGATGAAATGAATCCCTGCTATTTGTATGAAGTCTGGGACATGTGCTTGTGAACTGTTTGTGACAAGTTTATTATTTCTCTGAATTGGGAAATGTGGATATATAATGAAAAAGTCTCTAATAGAAATACTGAACCTTAGTTTTCACTCCACAGACTCAGTTACTCTGATAAACAAAAACTGAGTTACACAGACGACCAAGAGTCTAATTTACAAACACTAAATATATTACTGTGGTCTTTCACACAAATTGACCGACATTATTATATTGTTATTTAAACATTCCTTGGGCTTTTTCATACTTTTCACAAACTTTAATGTATTTTTAGGAATTTTTCCTTAGATAGAAAATCTTGTTCTTTTGTGTTCAACCCCTCTTACTCTGAAACCCTAAATAAAGCACAGCTCACCTGTGTGTGACTCAACCTAAACACATCTTTCCTGTTTTTACCCTCAAAGGTTTGCTAGAGAACATTGGTGAACAAATAGCATTATGAGGACCAAGGAATACCAAAGACAGATCATTTATAAAGGTGTGAAGAAGTTTAAAGCAGATTTAGGTTACAAAACAATATCCCAAACTCAACCTTTCATTCTCAAAAAGTGGAAAGAATACAGAACAACTCTAAACCTACCAAGCCATGACTGTCCATATAAACTGATAGAGTGGAGATTGTGAGCATTAATCAGTAACTTCATTTTGTTGAACTAATTTAATTGTTGGCTGCCACTTTAGCAGCAGGCCACTTAACAAACTGCACTGTGCTATTTAAAGAACGCTTCTCAGCACTGTCAATGCAGGAGCTCCTATGAATTGGCTTTTGCTTACTTATTAAGTTTGGCAACCTTCCTAATCATACAGTTAGCCAAAGCACAGTCATAGACAGCCCATCATTGTCTGTTCATGTAGCTATAACTCTGATAAGCTGAGACTGCCTCATGCTGTTTCCAGTCCCCTGCAAAGAGAGAATATATTAACAATCAGCGTAACACGGCTTGAAAAGCAAATAGTGTATTACTGGTCTCTCACAGTCATTAGGGGCAGTTTTTATTGTTTCTGATACAATATTTGACAGTAGGAGTTCACCCTGGGTCACTGGATTGATTCCCAGTCTGTCTGCCTCTGTCACTGTGTCCATGGGCAAGACTCTTCCCACACTTTTCCTACTGGTGTTGGTCAGAAGGGCCAACGATGAGAATTAGCAGACTTGCTTCTATCTGACTGACGCAGGGCAGCTGCTGCTACAATCTAGTAACTTACCATTATCAGTGTGTGAATGTGTGCATGAATGGAAAAGACTGATTTCATAATAAAGCTTCTTGGAGGGTCCAGAAAAGTGATATATTTTCTGGATATATTTAGTCTGATGACATAATAGGTAAATGTTCACAAGGCTGGAGACAAACAAGGGGAGACGATACCGAACAAAACAGTCTGACAACGTGGAGAGCACAGGAGGAACAAAAACTGTAGCAAAAGAGCTAAGCGCAACGACAACAATTGAGTCCATTTTGTCAAAATACCTGAGATTATACAGACCTGAACCTCCTGCATCCTTTTTAATTCAAGAACTAATACTAAGATAACATTTCGATGCAGCTAATGAGTAAGTATTCAGCTGTTTTGTTGTGTATAAACTTTGATTGAAAATGATCAGGAGATTGTAAAATTACAAAGAGGGGAACTTCATGTGACGGGGCATTGAGAAAGTTGGTGCAGAGAATTTGGGAAAGTAAGTGTGCGTGCTCTAAGAGAAAACTTTCTCATGCTTAAAAATGAAATGCTATTTGCTTATCTTTCTCAATGAATAATCAAAGTTGGTAACACCTTATTTGATGGGTTGTGAATAAGACGGTCATGACACCGTCATAAACATGACATAACACCTGTCATGAATATGAGTAAGTCTTCATGAATATTTATGACTGTTTTCATTCAGTGTCATTTGGTAAATTTTAACGCTTTCTTTTGATGCGCAGATCTGACTGCAAGGTATAGTGTTAACCAGTTTGTAGATCAGAAGTAGGTACGACATGGAGTCATGATTGGGTGAATAATTAATACAATTGATGCCAAAAAAGGTTTGTTAATACTGCTATTTATTGCAGTGGCAATAATAATAATAGTAATAATAATAATAATAATAATAATAATAATAATAATAATAATGATAATGATAATACCAAAACAACAAAAATAAATAAATAAAGTTCTCAAAAAACAGGAAAATAGAAAACAAACAAAACACTTGTCAGTGACACTTCAAAACCTAATAGAGTCCACAAGAGGTCCAAAAATGAAGGGAGAATAGTTATTTTCCCTTTTTTTTATACTCCTTAGAGTCTGTTCAGTTCCTATATGGAAAGTGTAGTTCTGTTTCCTACCACCAGATGGTGGGTGGGTAGCTCGCCATCTTCCGTCATCCAATGTATCCATGCAGGAGTCCGGAAGAAAAAAAAACCTGACCTAAAAGGCCAGCAAACACACATTAAGTTCATATATAAATTTTACATTTATACAAGTAAAAAACAAATACATACTTGCTATGTTTTGATAATTTCATTATAATAAGGAAAAAATCCTTTTAAAAAGTGCACTTCATAATTCAAGTTCAAAGTTTCTTAATTGACATAATTAGCAGTCATTGCAAACAACTAATATTGAATCAAAATCAATCAATTTAAAAATGTGATTGATCAAAGTAGCTACAACAAATCATGTTGGATACGAGACTTCATTGCTGCACCAGCATAGAAAACAACACCAACAAAGAAATCATGAAAAATAATCAAATCTAAAGTTAAAAGGGAAACCTTTAAGTATTAAAGGGGTAGTCTTTAATTCGGCTGAAACAGTGTGACTTGTCATTAAGTAAATAATTCATAAATAGACTAAATGATGTGGCCCCTGATTGTCGAGTTGGTAGCTAATGCTAATTGGCGGAGCGTAGCAAAAGTAACGGCCTACTGTAAATGACTATTATTTACTCACCGTCGAGTAACGGATTGTCTGAGGAGGTGGATGCAATGGTAACTTGTTCAATTCAGGAAGGTGTTCCAGCTGTTAATGGGCGAATATTGCAATGGGAGGGAATGTTAGCGGCGCTATTATTGCAGATACAATACGTCAAGTCAGATCGTATTTAACAACTCACCAGAAATCTTCAAAGTTGAGTTTAGATTAAATGAGTGATGAGTCGATTTATAACTTCAAGTTGTTTTATCAACAACGGACGCGACAACCAACAGTGAGCAGCAGCCAACCCGGAAACACACATGACAATGAACTTAAAGGGATGGGCTTAAAAGGGAAGATGATTGGGTCATGTCGGTCACATGGGTTACAAAATCATGACACTTTTAATACAAAATTGACATTATTCAAAATGTGTTTGTTATGACAAATTGAGATCTGTAATTTGAGACCTAGAAATTTTGATCTGACATAAATTTGTTCTAAAAGTATTGCTGATTAAACTTTAGCTTTAAGAACATAAAGCCACATAATTTTTAAAGTTTAACCAGTAATACTTTTATGACAAATTTATGTCCGATTTTTGTCATAAACACATTTTGAATAATGTCTACTTTTATGTTTTTGATTTTTGTTTGGAGTAAATAAATGATCAACAAACAACTACATACATTTTTAAATTATCTAAATATATTGCAAAAAAAAAAAAAAGATTTTGTTGTAATTCTTTTGTTGTTGCAAATCAACAACAAAAAAATAATTTCAAAAGAAAATCCACCCTTTTTAATAGAAACAACAAAGTCAAATCTTTATTTGAGGCTTTCTGCCAAATACATTCCTTGCCTGGCCATTGCTTTGCTAATGTGCGCTGCTTGGAAAAGATATAATTCCCATAAGCTAATTCTAATTGAATAATTAGCTTCTAAGCCCCAGATCAGAATGTGCATTTGGCATTTCTCTCTGAGAACATTTCTTGGGAGACTATCAGAGCAGTAGATTTGACACTTCAGTCACATCCCTGTTGTCAGCTTTCGTCGGGTCTGCTTTAGTGCTCTGCCACAACTCGGGTCAGCGCTCAAGGCTATTTGCTTTGATTAACGAAAAATGCAACCAGGAATGGCAGTTTATTTGCTAAAGGAAGAATAATGGACCTCAATTATTTCCTAATTATTTGTTAACTGCTATTAAAAAAATGCTTTTCTTGAAAAATATCAGGTGCGAGCTTCATTTTGCAGTTGTTTAAGTGGGAATTTGTATAAGTTATAGTGACTATTGATCAACAGCAGACTGGCAGACAAAAATCAATGGGATGATGGCAGAGGACATAGAGGCACAGAACAATAATTTAAACACAAACGCTAAGGAAATTCACAGAAAGGAATTGAGCACACAATTGGCTTCCTGCAAACCCTGAAATAAATGCACTCAAAAGCATTTGCTTTAGGCCTTCAAATGTATTTTCTTCAAAGCATATTTACTAGAAGAATTGCAGTAACACAGTTAGCTTAAGCACTATTGATTTTTAAGGGGTCATGTGAAGTGGATTTCAGGTGACACATTTTGCTTAATTAAACTCATGTAGCATTTAATCTTGTTTACAAGTTTAACTATCTTCTTTATATACCCACTACTTTTTATGAAAACTGAATATACACTGCCTATGAAAAGCATTTTGCCCCCTTGGAAGTTTTACCCTTTCAAATGTTCAAATCACAAATTAGTCAAGGTCTACATAATTTGTATGGATACAAAAAAATCTCAGATGCACTAAAATCCCTGGATTTCAATTAAAGGGGCAGTGTTATGTGATACTAATGTTTTTGAGCTTCACATCAAGTTTTAATGTTAGCTTTGTTTTGATTCTTTTTGTGCCTGTTTGAGAAATCCTTTAGTGTCCCGTGTCAACCATTTGGTGTATGTGAATGCTTGCTCATGCAAAGTGTTGCCTGTTTACACAAAGCTCTTCCTCGTCTCCAAGCTGAGCTTCTGCCTCCGTCACCTGCAAAATCTCCACTCAGTTCCTCCAAACTAGCAGTAGCAGCAACTAGCAAACTCCTGGTTGAGCTGTGAGTTTGCTGAGCTCATCATAGGAACTACTTTTCTGTCCAACTCTCCTAAAAGCAGTTGTAAACTGCACAGTGGAGGTGAGCTGATGTCATCTTGAAGGGGACTTGCGGGAAGGAGCAGGACATTCTTAAAAAAGACAGAAGCCAATTTGAAGGAGTGAAATTACAAAATCTAAGTAGTTTTAAGTCCTGTTTGATATAGAAATCATTTCTACAATTGAAGGTAGCATAGTTACTTGATCGTGCTATATATTTTTTTGTTATGCGATATACTACGATAGACTGGCAACCTATCTAGGGTGTACACCCATTGACCGCTGGATACAAGCATACCTCACAATCTTCCTAGTGATAAGTATGTAAAGATAATGGATGGATGGAAAATTTGTGACTGGACTTGAAAAGGGTTGTCCACAGCTGATCCTCAAAGTAAGCCTGAAAAAGCTTTTTTGATTCAGTACCTGCAAAAAGCCCTTTGAAAAATTAAGGACGTCTCAGTCAACAATCCGTGTGCGTCTACAAATTACATTTCAAAACAACCTTAATGGAAATTTGCCTTCATTTTCTGCTTCCACTATAAATGTGGTATATGCTTTACTGAAAAATCCCCCCAGTTTTTCTGAGCAAAACACAGTTTTGTTTTGTTTTTTTTTTTTAAAAAAAAAGCTTTTTAATTGCTATGAAGTCCTTTGGCTGTAGATATACAGTAGTCGTGCAGGAAGACTCAGTGGTGGAGTTGGCTGCAAAGTGTAAAAACAGAGAAATGAGAACAAAAGTTGTAACTGGTGATAAACATGCTGGGTTAAAAGCCAATATAAAAAGGACAAAAAGAGAAATTTAGTCACTGTGCCTGAAGGAGGACAGGAGAACTGCTTTATAGGTTCTCGTGTCTGACATGAGGCTGATTGAATTTTGAGATAAATTCAATCCGCAAAATCACACAGAAAGAAAAGAAATGTGTGATGTGTCAAGAGTTAGAGCTAAGGCTAGCAGACACAATGTCAGACAGCCTGATAAAAGAGCCAGGTTAATAGATGAAAGTGAGCACATCTATCAGAGAGCATATTTAAGTGCTCTCTGATCACTTACATGTCATTCAGAAACCAAAGATAAGATGTACCCTGCTGCCATTAGAGTCTTACCTCAGGAGACAAAAAACATGAAAAGGTTGAACAGAGTCTGTTTTTCATGATGTATGAGTTCAGCTGCATTTCACATTTCTCACAAGGTTCAGTCTGGTTTACAGCCTAAGGAAACTGCTGTCCATGAAAGAGAAACAGCTTTAACAACGATGAGCACAACTTGTTTCAGGTTTTCCTTTTTTATTTAATGAGCTTTTGTTTGTCGTAATATTCAGGCCTTAATTAAGATTTTAATATTTGAAACCTTCAATATAAATGGTGCTAGAGAATAGAAAAAAATACCACTTGTAATGGAAACAGGAAAGCTTCAACATCTTGATTTGCTGTTTGTAAGCCCACAGTGATTTAAACAAGCAGGTAGACTGGAAGTGGGACTGGACAGGGAAGTGTTTTTAGATCAAGACTTAGTTGGGATTTTATTTTCTTAAACTTTTGCTTCAGTACCGGTGAAAGTGGGTGACAGTGGTTCAGGATAAGGCTTTATGAGTTAACCAAAATAAGATGCAATTTAGAAGTCAGAGTTAGCGTTTCTCTGTTTTTGTTAGGTTTTTCATTTCCTTTAAATTTGCCTTCTTGGGGCACAACTTTTCTGACACACCGCTTGTGTTTGTAGCATCTCTGTGGTTTTGGGCCTTATTGTAAAACAAACCCCGCAGACTCAAGGATGTTAAAGTCTCAGTACTGAAACATAATAAGCTGATTTACCACGATGGCGTGAGCTGAGTAAACAAATGAAATGTGATTATTTTGAAGAAATCTTCAAATGTTTAGACTCTTGCAAATATCTAATTGAAGGAGGTTTTCCTGATATGCTGCACATAGACTGCTGCAATTGTGCCAGCTAAAGAACATGAGAGTAATCCATCTGTGAGTGCCTCCTCTGTAATTATAACAGTGCTTGTATGAATCACTTCAAAGATTGTGTACACACTGATAATAACTCTGCCTTAATTAGTATCTTATTCTGGATGAAGCTAAATGGTTGCTTTCATTTTGTCAAAGCTACATTCTGTGTGTGTGTGTGTGTGTGTGTGTGTGTGTGTGTGTGTGTGTGTGTGTGTGTGTGTGTGTGTGTGTGTGTGTGTGTGTGTGGGGGTGTGTGTGTGTGTGTGTGTGGGGGTGTGTGTGTGGGGGGGTGGTGTGGGGGTGTGTGTGTGGGTGTGTGTGTGTGTGTGTGTGTGTGGGGGGGGTGGGTGTGTGTGTGTGTGTGTGTGATGGAGCCTTTATTGGCGAGAGACACGAAGAACAATTGATCATCTGCTTATGGTTCACATGGATGTTGGAGAGTGTAAATAAGTGTGTACCATTATTTTTCCTTAAATATGAGACTAATCCTATAGTGTTGAATGAAATGTAGAAAATATCTGAGTGTAGAGGATTTATAAGTTTTGATTTTGTAGCTTTTTATTAAACCTTAGATGAGAAGATTTAAAGGAGTTGGACATTAACATACATAAACATACATGCATGCACGAAGTAGCTCACACAATGAACTAGAGTAATTTGGTTAAATTAAAAGTAAAAAGAAAAGTGACATTTACAAAATATTACATTCATCAATCACATTGGTTGGTATACTTTGCTGGTTGGACCTCTTTTCAGATCCTTCTTTGTAACTGCAAGGATCATTAAAAAAAACAAAAAATCATTGTAAATCACTGAATTTGACAATTCACTCACCAACAATCATGCTTCACTTAAACTCACCTGGATCCCATTTTTCCCCATTGTGATGCTCAGTTTAAGTTCAGTTCAAGCTTCTTCAGAAAATAAAGTGCTGGTGGGTTTTCATATTGTCTAAGATTTTAAGCAGTTTTTGAAATTATTATGCTGGAGGAAGGATCCGCCTACCTGATATGGAAAATGTTCACATTCAATATTACCACATTGGGAAAAGATAAAGTGCTGCTATAATAATCACTGGGTAAACACAATTTTTTTCTCTTTTCACTCCAATTCGTCAGCATTTTTAACTTGAAAAAATAATCAACTATATGACTGATGCTGAATGTTTCAAATAAAATTGTTATTTTAAATATTTTTTTATTAGTTTTAGTGTTGTGGTGCATTTTGTGCACAGTCTCTGGTTGTCAGTACAAGCCGTGTTTATAACAGACAACAGTTCTCACATGAGTGTCAGATAATAATCACATAATTAGATGCAGACGTTGTCAACAGATTCCTGTTTGCACATGCATCAGAGAGCAGGGACCTTCGATGTATGACACATGTTCCTGCAGGTTTTCTGGACAGCTTATGAATAACTGATTTCACAGGAGATGTGTTGATGTACACTTGTGGTGCATTTATGAATTGTGACAAAAATGTTTGAGAAAATGTAAAAATAGCAATGTTTATATCTGTATGTTCTGGAAAATATCCTAGAGCTGATATATATCAATTAGACTTAAATTGACTGGAAAAAAACCCGCCACATTTTAACCATTTGGAAGAAAACTACTACCTAGCACAGATATTCAGTGTTTGTCTCATTTCCTATTGATGGGTGAGGGAGGATAATTTTTGTAGCAATATTAATTTGTTAGCGAAATTAATCATTAATCATTCTTGGATTCGGTTTTAATTATGCATTCATGCTGTTGCCATATTCAATTAATTCCCTGTTATTCATTACAATATGCCCATATTAGTTAATTTCTCTATGAAACCTGTTAAGTTATTTCTTGTAGTCTGTTCTTTGTGCATTGTGGTCTATACTACTCGACAGCAGATAATAGTACCTGTGCTTATTTTTCACCTTCTGTCATACTTCCTGTTTTGCCTTTCTCCACAGCTGTTCCACGTTCCCTGTCATCTAAGCTCACCTAAATCCTACACCATTATATCTGCTATTTAATTAATAAGACTGCTTATCTCCTGTAAGCCTTTGTATTTAGGCCTTTTAAAAACATCAGTATGACATTTTGAACTAGTTTACTTAAACTTAAGGCATCTGCTAAATTATATCTTTTTTTTTTTAAATATTATTCTGTGTTGATTTCCTGAGCTTCTTTTTTTTTGTTCCAGCTGATCTGAATGGTAGTAGTTGCTTCTGGCTTTCTCAACGTGCTCTGTGTGTACCCATGTGTCACATACATGAGCAGAGTCTCAGCCGACAAATGTCATGCTGGAACATGCAGCGATATGCAGTTATTGTTTGAAACATATTTCAAACAATAAATGACTCTTATTAGAGACAAAAAGGCTAATTAAAAGTGGAGAAATCAAAAATCTTCACTCCTCAAAGAAAGCTCTTATGCTAGAGGTGGTGCAGAATTAAACCTGTTAGATGTGGTTTTCATTTAGACATAAAAAAAGAACACATCCTATTGCATCACTTGTTGCAGTCAACTGGGAGACAGTGGCTGCCAGACTGGAAGTAGTAATGGACATTTGTGTCCTCTTTAGCTGCCATCATTTCCCACAGCTATCATAAAGCAGTCTCACGTTGTGTTTCTCTTAACACTGTCAACTACTACTGCCGTGCTGAACGTCCCCACCCAATACTTTTAGCACAGATCTTTGTTGCTTGTGGTTTTATTTAGGTGAGAAAAGCTACCAGTTGCCATCAGAGCAGAAATATGTTGAGGGAACATTTAAACATACCTAAACTTCAATTCACTCGGATTTCTATGCAGGTACTGACTTTGACTTTTGACTTTCAACACATTTTTGTCGGCTCTGAACTTAAGTGGTTTTTCCTAAGCCGTAAAGTGCTTTTGATAAAATGTTTGTCAAATAATTTAATGCAAATGCAGCCCTTTTATCTCATTAAAATACAGTTTCACTCCCATCAAACACAGGTGGGTGTTCCTTACGTGCAACAGTTGAGGCATGATTCATATTCTTCTGGTCCAACAACACTTATACTCACAGCACTTATAAATAGCAGAAGGTCTTTCCAGACTCAGTGTACATGAAGTCTTTAGAAATTGAAAAACAAATGACAACCAACTGAACAGTTGGACGAAATATAGTTTTGTAAAATAACTAGTTTTACGGACATGTCTGAGTTGATATTTTAGCAATTGTCTTTTCTGATCAACCCTTCTGAGTTGGCCAGAAAGCCTGACAGGTTGAGTGACAGCGATCCTTTCAAAAATACTCTTGCAGACACCAAATGTTTGTTTTATCTTTTACTCTTCTTTCTTGTCCTCTTTTGCTTCTCCACCTTTTACTTCATCAGCTTTTCCTTCTCCCCCTTTATCCTGATCTGTTTTTGTTACCTCACTTTTGTCTTCTTCTGTTTTTTCTCCTCCTTCGTCCTCAACTTTTTCACCAACTCCTTTCTCTTCTGTTTTCTCTTCTGTTTCCTCCATGTCTTTTTCATCAGCTTCTTTCTCCTCTTCTGTTTTTTCTCCTTTTTCCTCCAGAACCTTTTCATCAGTTTCTTTTTCTGCTTCTTTCTCTTTAGCCTCTTTTTTTCCTTCATCTTCCTCCTCCTCTTCTTCTTCCACCTCTTCTCCACTCAGGCGCTCCAGATCTGTAATCCTCCGTCTCAGGGCTTTGCCCGTATGTTTGTAATTTCCCAAAATCTTCTTAAGCTTCACCTGCATCAGCTCCATTGTGCTGTACAGTTTGGAGACTTTCTCCTCCAGCTCCTTAGCTTCAGGCTTAATGTTGGCGGGGTCCAAGTCTATGAGACCATCTTTCAAAAGGATCTGCCGGCCTTTGTCCTCTAGCATGGCTTTGGCATCTGGATATTCGATCAGTGACTCCATCAGGTCATCTTTGGAAAGACAAAAGAGGTCAGAGTAGCCAATGCTTCTAATGTTAGCAGTCCGCCTGTTGCCTGCTTTACTGCCTTTAATATTAAGGATGCTAATTTCACCAAAATAGCTACCACTTCCCAGCACTACAAACTGTGTGACTCCATCATCAGCAACAACTGCTAGTTTTCCATCTTTTATGATGTACATCTCACGACCAATGTCACCCTTTTTGCAAATGTAGTCTCCTGGACTAAAGACTTGCGGACGGAGTTTGAGCACGAGTTGGATCAGGAGGCCTGCCTCACAGTCCGCAAAAATTCGAACTTTCTTCAAGGTGTCCATGTGAACTTGGATGGCTATTTCCGCTCGTAGCTTGTCAGGAAGATATCTCAGCACCTCCCTCTCATTCTGCGCCTTGCCGTTATTCCACAGGTAGTCAAACCACTTAATAACTCTTAGCTCAAGTTCTTTGCTGACTTTTCGAACCTATGAATAGAAAAAAAAACAGCATACTGTTAATATTCCTTCAGATAATTTTATAATCAAAGCTTTTCATTCAGACTTCAGCATGATATTCACCTGCATGTATTGTTTGATGTTGTCAATACGGGCCTGAAACTGGGCCTGTGCAGCATTCATGTTGGAAATCATGGTGGCAATGTTTCCCACAATGGTAGCAAAGATCAATACTCCAACTAAGAAGTCGACCACATGAAAGAGAAACTCTGAGTCAAGAGCAGGTGGTGGAGTTTCACCAATGGTGGTCAGAGTCAGTGTGGACCAATAAAGGCTGAAGGCATATTTTCTCATCGGCTGCCCAAACTCAGGCTCCTCTGGATCATCGAGAGCTGGGTAGACCCAGTCATCAGCACCAAAACCAATCAACTTAGAGAATGAAAAGTAGAAGCATGCATTCCAGTGGATGATAATGAGAATGTACATAATTAGGTTCCCAATGCGGAAGATGTTTGGATAATTGGTTTTAGTCTCCGTCCTTGTGAAGAACTCCATCATTCGGCCAATTCTCAGCAGCTTGTTTATACGGATCTCGGGGTAGTGAAGGCCAAAGACGAAATAAAGTAGGTCTGTCGGCAGCATGGAGAGAACATCGAGGCGAAACTGGAAGCTATTAACGTAGTTATCTCGAAGCAACTTCATATCTTTCACCATCAGGCCTTGCTCAAGATACCCTGCAAAGAAGGAGATGCAATAAACAAGCAGATTCAGTTTTATTTGTAAAGTTTATGTACATCAAATACATATTTTGGTTACAAATAGTGTAAATACGCTTCTCTTGTTTTACAGCACAGTAGATGAGTTTGCAACTAGCACTGTGTAGTGCCAACCTCAGGTTTAAACAGTTTGCGTCCAGGATACATGAAGACAGTACTATGTTCCCTTCTTTATCCATCTGCTGTCTCTACCAGATTAATTGTGTTCATCTTCACAATAAGCCTATTCTGGTAGTTAACAGGATAAACTCTGGACATCTTGACAATACAGAACAATACAAGACAGGAGCTTTTTTATAGAAGACTCCAAATTGGGACTTGGGTGGCTTCTCCCTGTGTGTGTTTTCTAAATGAAACAAGACAACAAGGAGTTGAGGTTAACCTGCAGCCACCAAGCAATGTGCCCCACCTCCCATAAATTGACTGCTGGAGAAAGGCACCAGCCACCGTAGAAAGAAAAGCAAGTATAGACAGTGGATGGACGAACAATGAAGGAAGAGGATGCCTTTATACTCAACATAGAACACATTGTCTTTATTATTTTAAATGTGACATTTTAAAATGTTTTGACAAACTCTTTTTTCTAATTTGGGGATGTTTTTGGCAGATGAGAAATCTCAAGTTTGTTTTCACCTGTTCTGGTTCTGACGAACATGTCCATCAGGTAAATTAGATCAGAGCTGTAGTCCAACAAAACCCAATAGAGAAGGTAGTCCTGTTGCAGCTCCTCAAAGCATGCCCTGTTGGAAAATAGTAATAAATTGTTTATCCCCTTAACGTCAAGCAGAACAGAGATTGTGACATTCTTGACTGCTCTAAATTGTAGCTAAATCTAGAATGTGAAAAACAACCTTGAGCTGACTTGGCCTCATTTCATGCAAAAATTAGATAGAAAGGAAAACGTAGCAACAGATTAGCTAATTAGCTAATTTACCTGGCTATTATCATCGTCCAATTATACATGACTGGCATTGCAATGATGAAAAGCCAGTTGTAATACAAATTCCCTGCAGGATTAATAACGAATATTTCCTTGGGCCTGTGAACAAGCAGAATGAAAGAAGAAATCATCCACCTGAACGAACAGAGCAATTATTTCCAGATATTCTTCCAAATTATGAACCTACTTGTCTTTGTCCTTTTCCTTTGCCTTTGCCTTTTCCTTTTCTTTTTCTTTTTCTTTCTCCTTTTCTTTCTCTTTTTCTCTTTCTTGTTCCTTTTCTCTTGCTTCTTTTTCTTCCTTCTCCTTTTTCTTTTTTCTGCAAGATTCAGTGCAATGGACAAAGACCATGAAATTTCCTTAAAGGTTTGTGACATTTCTCAAGACTTTCTGATGTAAAATAATTACTCTTTCTTCTCCTTCTTGTCTTTCTTCTCCTTTTTCTTTTTCTTTTTTTCCCTGGTGAAAAAAATAAGACATTTAACTTAGCCCACATGGCTAATCAAAGAAAAGTGAAAGACTTCCATATATTTTCAAAACTTCAAACTGTACCTACTCTTCATTGTTGTTGCTGTTATTCACGTTGGTCAGACAATTTGATTGAGGTGCACTTCTGAAAGAAACACAGCATGTTACACATAAAGTGAATTATTGAAAAAATCTGTTGTCTTATTTCATTCTTATAATTTCTGCATTTGACTCAACAAAGGTTTCCCTTTGAATTGTAAAGTATTTAAACATGACTCACATGTCATCCTCACTTTGTTCTTCACTGTCTGTGGTAAGTTTGCAAGCTGTGTGACCTGACATTGCATTGGTGGACATGGTTATTGTAGCAAATATTTGATCTGTCCTGCAGAGATCAAACAAAAGACAGACATTGATTAAAGATGACTTAATTGAAACTTATCGTGTTAATACTGGCTAATGGACTTTTGAATGTTAGAGTAAGAAAAGCCTCACAGTTGTTCTACATGGCTTGAAACTGAAACAGGGTGAAAATGTAACACTCCCCAGAAAGTGTTGGATTTGAGATTACACACTCAAGATGAAGGGATCCAAAATGGTATGTCTTACATTTACGCCAGTGGCGGAGGAAAGAGCAAATTAAACAACTGCAAGTTCTTAAAGGAAAACTGAGGGAGAATAAAGGTCACTCTCTGTAGACTGATAAATAATACTTATATCTACTTTTAATAAATACTACATTAATTTCAATGTTTGCTTATAGCTTCTCTCAAAGCTTTGACTAAACATCATTCCAAAAAAAAAAATATATATATATATATATATATATATATATATATATATATATATATATATATATATATATATATATATATATATATATATATATATATATATATATATATATATATATATATATATATATATATATATATATATATATATATATGCAAAGTTTTTTTGTTTTTTTTCAAATTTTAACCTTATGCATTAACGTGTTTTCACAACACTTTATAAAATGGAGCAGCACAGGGTTCAGGAGGAGTTGTATAGATCAACAGCTTATCTAATAAATATCTGCCTTTCATGTGTCTATTTTTGGGGGGTTGAAAATTAGAATTTCTGTCTGGAAATCAAGATCCCAGAGTCTGCAGGAAGAGGAGAGGCACAGAATCCATGTTGCTTGAAGTCCAGTGGGAAGTTTCCAAAATCATTCATGATTTGGGATTTTATGTCATCACCTGGTGTTGGCCCACATTGGTTCACACGTAACCAGTGCAGCCAGGAAATGTTAGATAGAGTACTTTAGTAAGAGTACTTCTGATGTCAAGCTTCATTGAAATTTTGATTTCATTTTCCAGAAGGACCTGCCTACCATACCAGATATATCAAAATCTAGTGAATGACCAGCAGAGTGGCCAGATCTGGAACTTTTTCAAGAGGAAGATGAGAGACAACACCTGACCAAACAATGCAGATCTGGCATTGTTTGGTAGATCTGCAAACAACTATCAGAACTATCAGCTCTGGACCTCCATTACATCTCAGCAGAACCACAGTTGGATCACCTTCATACCACGCTGCTCATGCAGTAATTCATAAAAGGAGTCTCAACCCAGTGTTGAGTGCATAGAAGAAAATATGCTTTCTAGAAACCCGAGGTACATTAAGATTTTCAGTTGTAACATAACAAAATGTGAAAATCCTCAAGAGGCTTTAATTTAATTGCTGTTTTAGTATTGTACTTCAAACGAGCAATTTGTGAAATACAATCAAACAATGGGAACACCAACCAGGAGTTTGAAGAAAAATGATGCAATTGTACCACATTCATAATTTTTTTCCATAACCCTGCAATTATAAATTCATGAGTTTGGAAATCAGGTTACCAAAATAAAGCATTCTTCTATCCTAAAAGCTTTGACTGACAGGTTTTCAGATTTCTCTAAAAGTAATTTAAACCACGGAGACTTATCAGTCAAACGCTTCTCTGTATTTTGTTTTGCTGTTGGATTTTTAATGACACATTTTATTAGGTAGCACAAAACAGCACGATGGGTTTCTTTCACAAACTTATGCGGCAGAGAACTTCAAATTACAAGATTACATCTGTACTCATAAATAATACCCCAAACAAAACAGAGGATTTGCATGTTTATTGTTTTGTCTGCATCATTTTACTCTTTTTCAATGGTTGTGATGATAAATTGGTCGTGATTCTGGTCATGAATATCTTCAATATTGTCTGACTCAATTTTGTGTTTGGCCACAAAAAATAACGTTAAACAAAACAGAAAAGACTAATCATTGATTTTGTGCCAGTGTAGCGTAGATTCATAGTATTAAAATATTTCATTTAATGTAGCCCACAATAATTTAGCATGTAGTCAAATATAGCTGATCTTACCTTTCCCACTCCTCAATTTATTAAGTCCATTTCTCTTAATCCTTTTGTAACTTCCTTTTAACTAAAAAAATTTTTTGTCATGTAATAATACTATTACTAGTGTCAAGACATAGATAAAAACTGATACCTCTGAGTTTGAAAGACTGAATGAGTGTCAATGAGTCTGAGTGACCCTCACAAGGATTTGGGGATTAGATTTAGCTGAGAAAAGGAAAGGCACCATCTCAGTTTGTTCACTTGTCAGTCAAGCTTTAAGAAAATTAATTTAGATGATTGGATGATTCCTAAGCTATTTCTGTGTCAGTCAAGTTCTCATTTTTATAATTTGCAAATATCAGTAATCTTCCTGCCATTTGTGAAATAGCAAAGGATTTAGTCTTGCAGTGAACTCACACACGGATACACACACACACACACACCCCTGCTGCTTGGTCAGCATTCTCAGACATATCCTATCCTGATCCTATTAGACCAGCACCAGCAGAACAGAGCAGATTTCAGATCAGATAGATCTGCCCCCGTTAAATGCATAAGAATGGTGCAGTAAAGTTGAAGCTGACCTCTGGCAGCGCAGAAAGCTGGGAGTACATTGTGGCCTTCCTGTGGTAGAGTGGCTCACCCTGTTGGCAAGTCTGATTCTTGCAGCGTATTCTCAGTAAATGTTGTATTTAAATCAGAAAACTGAAGTGCTTATTTGAACTTTATGTCTCTTACAGTTTAACACAGATCGAGATTTTAGGGTTGCAAATTATCATAGATGAAGGAGGTCAAATTTATTTCCGTAGTACTTTCACACAGAGTAATTTCAAAATATTTCATGTTTGTTTTTGTTGATTTTTTTTTAGAAAAATTATGTGGCTCTCATGGCCTTCTCTTTACAGTAGTCAGAAAGGAAAGTGGGTTGTGAGAGAAGGAAGAAAAACACGTGACAAATGTTGACAGGCAGGGACTCGATCCTGTGATAACTTCCTTGTCATTGGAGACCAAACCAATTTAAATTTCTTCTGCTGGTTTTTCCTAAAATCAGACATTCTCTCCATACCAACATCTGACAAAAGTTTACAAAAAAAATAAATTTTCAGTGAATTTTTTTTTCAGTTCTTCAGCATTTTTTTTTTTTTTTGCAACGCAAGAAAGGTGTGACATCTACTTATTCCCTAATCTACTTTTGTGATGTCCCCAAAAAAGAAAAGTAAGGAACACCCTTGACTGTGTACTTGTACTTGTCCTTGAATACTAAGCATTTTGACAAGTTTTTGCTTACTTTTGACCAAAAACCATAAATGGAAACACAGAGCCCGTCTCTCCAAACTGCATCTCCCATGTAGTTCGTAGATGTCTTGGTAAGCTGGAATCTCATTTGGAACATCCTTTATCCCGTGTAGAGTGTGTAATGAAGGGTTTTTATTGTATCAGCTGAGGCTCAGCATTTCTGGTCACTGAAGTGGATCGAAGCACACAGTCTAACTGCTTTTCATGCCTTGTAAATTTCAGTCTTGTGCCTCCAATCCTCTCCAGATGGTGGTCATGTTTGCTGCTTGTGTAACTTTTTATGCCGCACTTTTTCTCCTCATGGGACTTACAACAATTTGCCTTTTGAAGGCACTTCATGACTAGCCAGCTTTAGTAATGATCTATTTGATCTTCTGCATCACAGTTGTCAAGTTAGCAGTCTCTGCCATCATTATTTAGCCTAAAATGTAAATATTTTAAATTGTTTTTATTGCCCTCACCATTAAAATAACAAAAAAAGATACGCTTGAAAGATAGTGCTTTGTGTAATGAATATATGTAAAAGCTTTTGAAATAGAAAGAAAGAAAGAAATTAACCATAGTCATGTGGTGACACAGAAATATTACGTTTTATTAGGATTTGTCATGTAAAAGATGGAGGAGTGCACAGATTTTCCCTCACATGAAGAAAAATCACCTAAAATTGAACATTGAGGAGCCCCACATGGGACTTGTTTCTATTCCAAATCAAAATGGCCAGACTCAGTTGTACTCAGTCTGAAAAGATAGCATTATGACTCAGATAAAAAGTTTACATGGCAACATGTGTTCAGCAAGAATATTTGTTTTAATTTGTAACAATAAAATGTGAATAACAGAAAAAAAATAAAATTCTGACCTCTTGTCACTCACTCAGTGAACACAGCTGAAAAATATCAAACTAATTAAAAAATTTATGAGGAAAAAAAGGTAAAAAGAGGATAAATCCACATCAAGATTTTGGCCTAGATGTGAACAAGCAACATCTTTACTTATTCTTTTGTCACGGCTTCTTCCAATGTTGATTCAAGAAGCCTGCAACTAAGTAAGCTGGAGGTGTTTCAAGCTCCAATTTTCTGTAAACACACAATACACCTTCACAAAGAAGGGAGAGGTGGATAATTACAGCGTTGCAAGGACCTCAGCAGCCACTGTGGCTGCAGCAACGTCAACAACATCGACATCAGCAGCGACAGGGCCGGCCACATCGGCAGGCACCTCAGCAGCTGTGTCCACAGGAACAATGTCAACAGGGGGCACGGCAACAACAACACCGTCAACTGGTGCGACATCTGGTGGGATGTCAACCACTTCAGGCTCAGCAGCTGCGGCGGGGTCTGCTGCCGGGGCTGCTGTGGGGTCTGCAGGTACCGTATCCACCACTGTTGGCTCAACCTCAGCTACCTCTGTCTCCTCAGCTTCCTCCTCTTCATCAGAGTTCAGAGGAGCAGCAGGAGCACCGGGGACTGCAACTCTAGGAGCGGGGTTCCCATCCTTACAGAAAAAAATAAACAAACAAAAAAATAAAATAAAACAGTGTGAAGTCCACACAATATTTAGCAAATATGGGGAATACTTAATGACCAAAGGAAAATTGATGCAAAAGGGAATGTTCAAAAATGTTGAGATGTGCTTTAGATCTTAAAATTATTATAAATGAGATTTGCACACATTAAGTCACACAAAAATGTATTTACTCCTAGACGTTTTTAGACTTGGTTATATGAAATTAATGAATTGCTTAGCTATCTAAGTTTTAGGATGTTTATATTGGCTCACTGTCCCACTTTGTGGCTAAGTGGAGAAAAACACATTGTAAGCTACACCTATGATTTGTCTGCATTGAAAGTACAAACTGTCAACTGACAAACACATGAAAGTAAAGTCAGCAAAATGTTGAACACAGTGACTGTTGAAACTTGCTGGAGAACACAAAACATTTGGCTTAAAGCTTAGTCTAGAACCGCACCTCGGTTTCCTCGTCTGAGTCGTCCTCTGCAGGGCCGGGAGCCAGCTGGGCTTGCATAGAAACCACCTGAAAGAGTTGTTGTTTTCCCTCTTCAAATAGAAAGTCTTGGCATATAAATGATAGAATGCTGTCATCATACTTACCGCAGGCACAACAGCTGAATTAGCCTTTCCAAAAATATAAATAAAATAAATTGTTTTATTAATCATTAGCTTATTATCTGTTAGTTTATGCAAAGTTTTCATATGAGAAAACTTACAGGAGCATCAGCAGCTGGAAGGAAGGGATTTGCAAGCCCCTGAAAAAAACAAAAAGAAACAGACACACACTTGAAGTTGATGCTAAATGCCACATTATCTAAACAAATTGGCAAACCACTGATATTTATCTGACTAGGATTTCAATAAGTCTCCCTTCTTCCCCCACCTGCTGCTGGTATAGCCTGTACATCTCCATCAACCTCAGGGCCTCATTAGCGTGTGCTGCAGCCTGCTGAAAAAGATAGAACAATACCAGACATCTCCAGACATGAGCTACAACAAAGCCAATTATTCCTCCCTCTCAGTCATCCATCATGCTGTTTAGCTGATGAGAATCCAAAGCAGTCGGATCCAAATCGGAACCGAAAAGGAGGAGAGGAATCCTCTTACCTCACTACTCTCACTGCCTGGTGCCTACAGTTTGGTGCAGGAATGAGAACAAACATTAATTAGTCTGAAAATACAAACAGTCTTTATATATCAAACAGTGAGACTGGTGAGACTTACAGGGGCAGCAAAGGTGGAGACCAGAAGGCACAGCAAGATTACAACCTGCTTCATTGTGATGGCTGTTAAAGAAAAATGCAGAAAATAATATAGAACATTCCCCGATTCATTTACTTTAAATGAAAACAGTGGAATCATTACACTAAGATTAAGAAGTAGCTTGAAAGAAGATCTGTATAATTCAGAACTGCAAGAGTACATCAACGATGAACTCTGTGATAAAAAATTCAACTCACCTTTTTTTTTTTCCTTGGAACTGCAAAAATCTAACACTGTGCCTCTTCAGAGAGAGAATGAAGTCTACTTTATGCCTCCCATGGATGCCCTTTATATCCTCTAATAGCCAATCACATCCACTAAAACATGCATAGCTATGTGATTGAAGATTCTTACATGTCAAAACTAAAAAATATGGTATGTGGGGCTGGAGCCCTTATTATTGATAATTACATGCTGTGCAAGTTTGCTTAGGAAACGTGCTCTTCTTTATTGCCCTAAGACCAAATATGGAGAAAGTAGAAAGAGGGGGATGCCATATAGAAAACTGGAGCTTTACAGAGTGACTGAGGAATATAAACTGGAGTCAACTCTCTTTATAATGTTCCTCTAAAGCACTGAGAAAACATAATGTTCTTTACAAGACAGAGAACAGAACTCAAAATGTGAAAGTAAACAAAACAAGGCGAATGAAATTAAATGAATAAGATGTTTAAAATCGGTTTTAAACTTGCAATGAGCCATTCATAAAATAAACTACAACAGGAGAAATAATTAAATATATATATATATATATATATATATATATATATATATATATATATATATATATGTATATATATTCAAAAGATAAATAAAATAAATAAATAAAATGAAAATGATCAGTTTGCAAAAGTTATAAATGTGATATTTTTGTCAAGAAAGAAATTAATTTGATGCAATTTGGAATAATAAAATGTGCGAAAAACAGCATTTTGAATACTTTCTGGATGCACTGTGAATATTTAATATTGAAATGAAATAGATCTTCATCCAGATGGCTGTGTAATAGAGTACAACTTTATGAATAGATGATTTCCTCAGTACAAACAAATCTAGAGCGTCTTTAATGTACTTAAGATTTTTTTGTTGGGATGTTCTAGTCAATGTTATCAAAGCATCCATAGAACAGAATCAGAACACATTTTCCCCACATTTTCGCAGGCAGTCGGGCTGTAATAAAATGCCTCTAACTGTATGTCACACCAATTGCTGCATTTGAACAATATTTAAAAAGAAATCTGTCTGAACTATGGAAAGTGGTGTGTAATCAGGTTAACTGTTTACAAGCCTATAAAAATCGTGAGACATGTCTGTTTATGCCCAAACCTTAATTAAAACCGGTGCCTGCCGGAAAAAAATATTCTTAGAAACAAATCCCAACGCAAAGCATAAAACTATTGGCTGTTGCATTTAGTGGAAGTTAACATGTTAATAATCCTCTGGTCAAAGGGCTGGTCTCTTGAAGTGACATTCAATGATAACCCAGGTTTATTTCCAGGTTTTAAATGAAAACATTCGTTTAGCAGAAATATTCAACATCTGAGGAGTTTATTTTTCCCGGTAGTTAAAGAAACCTTTGTGGTTTAGAAAAAATGTTGTTGTTTTTTTTAGGTATTTCTATTTTTTTTCTTTTCTTTTTTGTTTCAGATCAGATACTATAAGATTTATAGTGCAATCTGTCAAACTTCATCCCAGACAGTCTTGACTGAAATCTGCTGAGATAATGAGTTCTTCTAGATAACAATCACTTCATTAGTTCTTCAAAGCCCTTCTGGTCCTGTGACTCCACACTGAGATTATTTTGTGAGTTTAATGAGGTGAAGAAGACATTATTGTCTGTTCAAACAGGAATGCTTGTAATTCCCCATCCTAATTAAACTCTGCTTTGCTCCAGAGAGCAAAGCAATAGTATGTAATTATCATTATTTGTCTTTTTTGATGCATGTTTTCAGAAAGAGATTTGTCATTTAGGATGGTAAATGGGACATCAAATTATCATAATAAAATTTTTTTTTATAACCTCATGTGTGAAACGGTTCTGAAGCTAATATTTTTTTCCATTTTTGTTCATTGTATCAATAATTTGGAACAATATTTCTCAGTGTCATAGATGAAATAATGTAAATACACATATTTAACAGGAATATCCTACCTGTTTGATTGTTGGGGGTGTGTAAGGGAGAGATCTGGGTAAGGAGTTGGATTGCCAATTTTTCCACTCTGCTTTTCTTTTTTTATTGTTTAATTCAATAATGATTCTTAATGTTTCAATAACAAATCCCTAAACAGAAGAGGAACCACTTTGTGTAAATAATAAAGTGTTTCAAATGTGCTTTTAACACTTCTGCTCTCCTTGATGACAGATGTTTATGATGTTCCAGGAAAGAAAACATGTAAAGAAGAGACTGTGTAGCGTGAGTGGATGGCGCCTGTCTCTTTTGTTGCTGCGTTTTAAGAGGTAAGCTTTAAAGCCATGTCGCAACAGGCTTTCGTCCCCAGGGGGCCAGTTATTTGATGGATTTTTCCCTGGGTGGTGTTCCGTTTTTTTTTTTTACAGTAAAATTTCACTGTGGGGAAATCTGCTAAACCACAGAAGCTGTTTATATTAAGTGTGATATCCTGCAGCACACAATCTGTCACATATGTTTTGTTTTGTGTGTGTTGTGTATACCGTGTTTAGAATGGTTTTAGTCTTTTAAGAGCATGTCGATATTTTGACCTGATAAATTTCTTTTGTTTCCACATCATAAATTTGACTTGCTTTCTGTTTATTCAATAGATTCCAATAAACCTTTTTGTTAAGAATCATTTTTGGCAAGAGATTTTTCACAGAGTAGTATTCACAGGGATTTGCTTAAAACTTTTTATTTTTAAAAAGAAAAGGAAGGAACAAAGACACTGTGAAAATGCAGTATCCTGGGTGTAACATCGTATCACAGTCAGTAATTCTAAAACAGCTATAGTTATTAAAAAATTAATTTAAAGTCTTCTCACGTATCTAGAGAGGTTATCAACATAGTTTGCTAATTTTCTAAAATGTTACTTCAAGATAATTCTTCAGTTTTATAACCAAATATCAGTGTTTGACGTCATTCACTCATTCAAACTTTATCAGGAGCCTGAAAACACAGAAAAAAAAGCATCCGATTATTTTTTATGCATATTTGTTAAATTTTTTCGGGAACATTTATGAACGGTGCAAAGTTAATTAGTAAAGTGATTTATTGTTTGGTCACCTGGCTTGTTTGCACAGGTTTGTCCTGCTGCAGTTGCTGCAATGGATCCTGTGATGGCTGTGCATTGACATCAAAAGCTGGCATCTAAGAAAAAACAGATACATGTGAAGCAAAATGTGGAGAGACATTATAGAATGCATATTACTAATACTCTGTTCTCACATTCATTGGTTGCTGGGGAAATCCTTGAGGAGGAAATCTAAATGGGGGTAACTGAAAAAAAGTACATAAAATTTATGTTTATGATGTATTTTGAGAGTAATAGGAAAAATCGAATAATAAAAAAATCTATTACATTTCCCAGACTGGGCCCATTTGGCATAGGAGCAGAGTTCTGAATTATCTGAAACAAAAATAAATCTGCTTTTAGAATCGTGCACTGTACATATTATTAGGTCTGTAGGGATTCATTAAGTTAACCAAAATATTTACCTGGTTCTTAGCAAAGTCATAAGGGTAGAACTGCAAACATAAAACCACAAAACCACAAAAATGTTAATAGTCGCTCTGCATGCCACACATAATATAAAAAGTAACAAATCAGCACATACAACTTCAACGCTCTGTCTGCCAGGAGGCTGTGGGATGGAGTACTTGATGAAACCGTACTGAGGGAAGGTCTGTTGAAACAAATTTTTAAAAAAAGTTTTTTAAAAAAAGTTAAAGCAGTTGTTGTCATAGATTAGCGCATCTACATGCATGTGGAAAAACTCTTACTTGTCCTTGATTTGTTCCAGCTGCACCAGCACCAAACATGTATGGAAGCTTGGTAAAACACACAAAATACACATACATGCTGTAAGTAAAAATTTAATAATTTGTTTTGCAGTTAAATGGAAACATAACATTGGGACCTACAAACTCCACACTATAAACTCCTGCGCCTCCAGGTTGTGGGAATCCACCGGCAAAAGGTGGTTTCATCTGCATGAAAGTTGGGGAAAAAAAACTTTTACTGGTAAAAATGTAACTTTGATATTTATTTTCTAAAAATTCCATCAAGCATATAAGACAAAACTGAGGAGGAAGAGTCAGTATAATCTCTGCACATAGTATGCATGTTTACCTGTGTCGCTGGAGCCCGGGGTCTGGATCCTGTGTAGTGCGGCAAGTATTGAAACTACATGCAGAAACACAAACACTTAGAGAAATGACAGCAGGACATTTTGCGTGATCGTTTTAAAGTTTGTGCTGTTTAAAATAAAATCTAAGACTTACGGGCACAGCACAAGCAGTGCTAGCCAAACATAGACACAGGAAGACTGCTTTCATTTTCGCCCTGAAAACACAACATTCACTGTTGTAAAATCTACGAAAGTCAGACAGGATGGTTGGTTTCTGTTAGCCAGGTATACATGTACTCACCCACTGCAATAAAAACAAACCAGAGAGAGAAGATGAAATGTTGAACTCAGAGGATGATGCTAAATGATTTTGTTGTAGCTCAGAAGGAGCAAGTTGGACTTTTATAGGGTGTCCCTTCACCAAACAGTTAATTACAGTCGAGGGCAGTGAAGTCACCCAATGAGGGAGTGCAGATCAGGTGTCTGGCCCACAGCTTAACTAAATGACCAGTGGCCCAATCCACTATCTGAGTAATAGTAGAGTCAGTTTGATTACACAGTCGGAGGCTTAGCACCTTCACTCACCTCAACCTGCATTCAGTCATAGTGAGTGTTGGATTTCATAGTTTTATAGAAATCAATTTATTTTCACGTGATTTGGAATCACTATAAGTAAGATGTTGCAGAGTTGTTGCTCATGAGGTATGGACTTACAAATGAAGAAATCAGAATCCAGATAAAACGTCTGCAGTTTACATGGCAAATTGTGATGGATACAAGGTGTTCCAGCTGCACCTGACATGCACGTTAGTTTACACACAAACTTTAAATAGTGTTGCATAAATTTGTATTAGTGTGTTGTTTTATTTGTTCTGTGTATTTGGTTCCTAGAAAGAGACAAGATGCAAATGAAACAAAACATAAATAAGCTTTTTTTGTTATTATGCAACAGATGTATTTGTCATGTTTTTGTAGAACTCTGTTTATATTTTGACTTATAGAGATTTCTTTGCATTTCTTTTGTTTTCTTTATTTTTTTGTCAAAAAAGCCATATTTTGTTGATCCTGATATTTATCCAAGGGATAAATAGTATTAAGCACCATATATATAACTGGTGCCATATTTTACTATATGGCACTATTAATGCTCTAGAATATTTATTCTGGAGCAATAATTTGATTGGTTGCAGAGCTGCTTCTAGCTAACATTCCTACTCCTTATTAACCGGAAACACACTTTTATGACATTTTATCAATCAGCAGTGTCGTTTATGAGATACAACTATGGAAGAAGGTTTACAGCGAAAGGTTTTATGAGAGGCAAGTTGTTTACCATGAGAATGGAAGACCGGTTTAGTCAAAACATGTAAAATATGTCTCTATGTTCTCTAAATTCCTAAAATATATTATGTAATGTAGTATATGGTGTCCAGATACAGTTTAATATCTACAATGCGATCTGAACACAAAACATTTGCTAAAAATGAATCTCATCAAACAAAAATTCTGTTTTATTCAAACTATATAAAACAATCTGTTGGCCAATTCTTAAAAAAATCAAGGTTGTTACATACAAAAACCTTTTTAAATGAAAGACTTAAGAACTTATTGACACTATTACTTATTTTCTCGTATGTAGTTATTTGTTGAAGACAAAACAACAGAAGGATACTGATTAATGCATTCATTTCATTTATTATCTGAGCTTCCCAATAGAAAGATCCCAAAGAGAAATATTAGAAAATAGGACAATCATATTTCACAGCAAACCACTAATTTGCATTTCATCACATTATTTCTTTTTTTTTTTTTTTGTGGAAGAAAACAAAGCACCATCTGGACTGGACCGACGTCCATAATGTGTAGCACCAAATTTGTGAGAGGCTTTAAAGAGCAGCATTGTTGTCTGGTTTCTATTCCTCTGAGCTGATTCCCAGTTTTCTCATCTTAAAAGAAAAAAGAAACAAACTAAGTCAGCTGTGAAAATGAAACTTATGACACAAACATTTCATTTAGAGTTCATTGTATAAACTGTCTTTTCCTTTCTGAAGTTGTGAGTGCCTGTGTGTATCATACCTCTTTCTGCACACATGAGCACAACTGCTGCTGACTCAGATCTTTTTAGTCATCTTCCTCATCATCATCACTGGGTTTGGCAACCTGAAATCACAGAGGCTTGACGTGAGCCAATCAGTAGGGAGGATGAGCCAATGCTTCTAGAAAGCTCAGCAAAAATGGGCTCTTTTTTTCCAAGCAAGAATAATTCAGTTGAATGAACGTGCACACCTCTCCATCTCTTTAAAAATGTCTTCTGCTGCTGTTATCAAGTGATATGAAACCATTCAGATGTAATGTCAATATAGAAAACTGAAATAGCTCTTACAGGTACAGCGGCAATAACAACAGGAGCAACTGGTGCTACAGGAGCAGCAGGGGCAGCTGGAGCAGCAGGAGCAGCAGGGGCAGCAGGGGCAGCAGGGGCAGCTGCAACTGGCTGGTCAAACCCAAAGGGGTAGTACTGAAACAGACGGAGATGAAATTAGATGAGTACGACGACAAACATTCTGCAACAACTTTCAGTCAGGAAGATGTTAAATGCACTTACAATCTCATCGTCTTTGCCATCTGCCCGGTGGATCTCCTGCTTGATGAATCCTTGGACCTTCCAGAGAAAATTCATGTCGGGATCAATATGTGCAGTTAAGCCACAGCAATGCAACTACAGCCAAACTTTTACTTAGATTTTTGTTCAAGACTTCTTTTCCTCCACAATTTTAACTACACAGTACAAATGTGGCTCTGTTAAAAGCCAGCTTTAAATTGTCACTTACTGGTCCTCCAACATATTGCCTTTGGTTGTTAACTGGGAGCAGCTGAAATTGGAAATAGCCACAATTATCACAAAAAAGAGTAATTGCCGGGTATAAATGTGTTTTGAAAGGATGAAATAAAAACATGCTGTTCTTACAACTTCCAGGGACCCCACTGGGGCTCCAGCAGGGATCGCTGCTGCCGCCTGTGAAGAATAGATCCACAATATTAACCTTCACATCACTGGGCCATTTAGAAGGGAAGGAAAAACTATACTGCACTTCCTGCACGACGTTTTCGTTGTTGTTTTTACCTGAGGAGGGGCATGGTGGAGGTCAAACTCCATGTACATCTGAGGCTGTTTTGTGGGAAATTTATACACACATTTATACAGGCTTGTTACTATGCAAATCAAAAATAGTTGAGCTAAAATGCTTTAAAAAAAAGTAATTTAGACATTAGCTAGAAAATTATCGAAAATCATTCCTCTAAGAAAAGATAATGCTTTGTGTTGTTGGATTCTTAGTTGCTTGTGCTGCAAAGGTTTTAATATCAAAAATGCAATACAAATTTGAGGAACAAATGTGAGTTTCCCTTACAGGAGCACTGAAAGCCATCCCAATTATGCAGGCTGCAAGCAGAATGAGCTTCATTTTGAATTAAGCTGTGGAAACAATTATTTCTGGATTATTACATGCTGGTATATTCAGTACAGATCTTTTAAAAGGACAAAATATAGACATCATGCAACAAATCCTTCAGTAATTCTATTTCAATTTAAGAGATTTACCTTTTCTGTCTGTCCACTAGTGAGTACAGAAGTATTCTTGAAGAAGGATGTGTGATGCGCAGAGGGAGATCTGCTCCTATTTATTTGCTGACAAAACAAAGATCTTTCAAACTTTTGACAGGCATTGGTCATAAGCCAAAGAGTTTTAATTTTATGATCAAATCACTGACAGTTCTGTCTCTGGGAGAAACCCCTTTAACACATTTTTGGCTTGAAGCAGACATTTATGACATATGATCCTTCAGCAGAGTAATTTATGAGGTACAGAAGTGCAAGAACCCAATAAACTCAAGCCCCAAGTGTGAAAATATGATTCTAATATGGAAAGAATTTTATTATTCTTAAATATCACTGTATTTTTTGGTCAAAAACTAATGAAAATTGTTGACAATGATACAATAACTGCAAAGAAAATCATTGCAAATAAATTGTTGAGTCTTTAAAGATTATAAAAACCCAGATGACCCAGAGAGAACTCACACATGCTTGGAGAGAACAAGCAAAATCTCGGCACCAAGAGACCAGGATTAGACCCTACGACCTTTGACACTTGGTTCATTGAGGAAAGCATGTGTTTTCTATCAGACTAATTTATCCACAGGCTCAAGTCTACGCAACCACAATATAAGTATGTCACTCAATAAAGGCTGTAGAAGATATGCATTTATGATGAGCATGCCCATCAATGCTCATCTCATTCATCTGTCCACTTTATCTGTTTTGGATTATTCAGAGCTGAGGATTATACTGACAGTAAATGGGCAACAAGTTATGGAAATCCCAGACAGGTCCATTGCTCAGTTGTGTTGGGTTATTTTTCCAAACAAGTCAACACACACATTGAAATTCACTCCTACGGTAAATTTCTAGTTGCAAAATAAGCTAATTTGTTTGGTTTCACACTATGGGGGAGACCACAATATCTGGGACAAACTAATAGACATGCAGGAAGATCATGAAATTCCACACGGGTTTAACCGCCAACCAGGACTGGAACCGAAGGAAGACTTGAGGTGAGGCCCAATGAGGGTAAATGTCCTATCATCCACTAACAAATAGGTGTGTAATGATACATTCAGCTCACAAAATGAGACAAAAGATGAAACTGGGTTAACAAAAATGAGACATCAATTTTCATTAGCCAAGAAGCAATTTGCTCTGCCACTTTCAAGTAGCATTTAGTTTGATCACTTAAATTTACAATACCTTACAAATGTATAATTTTGTCTCATTTCAGTCAAAAACTTTAATTGGTTCGACTGAGATTTTAAATGAAGCACAAACGCAAGTAGCGCACAACTGGAACATTAAAGGAAAGTAATGCACGGTTTGCACATTGTTTAATGTGTAAACCATTTAACAACTGAGAAGGTGTGTATTCCTCAATTTACTTTGGGACACCCAAATGAAAATGCAACAAGGCCTCACAGCTTTGTTAGAAAACATCAGTGACAAAGCATCATAAGAATAGAAAATTCACCAGCGATAAAGATGTTGATAAAGATGAGTTAGCTCATGAGAAAACCTTTTGACATCTCACAGAATCCAGTAAGAACATTTATCCTTTTTCTCTTTCAGAAATAGGGTCTGCCTCGATAATGTACTCTCCCAGGAAAATAAATAGAAGTTTTGTGATTCTAACAAAACAAGTTGTTAGTAAGTCAGGAAAAGTCCTCAAATCTAGTTACCTAATAAAACTCCAGGCTCTTAATTCCACAGACAAAACTTTTTTTTTACAGAAAATCCTATAAAAACCATCTGTCACCCTTCTGCCAAGCACCAGGCACAATCTGTATTAACAGCTTGCTACTGACTGAGGGAAGGAGTTAAAGAAAGACCTTTTCTTTTCTTTTCTTTTCTTTTCAAAAAAGAGGCAAACACCTGAAGATACAAGAGTAAATATAGGACTCCATCTAAAGAACAATCTGTTTTTTAAGACTTCCTGTGAATTTTGCAATATGTGGAAGTAGTATTGGTGTTCACCCAATCAAATTATGACATAATGATGTAATGCTGAAACTAAATGAAAACATACTGATGAAATAGTAGCACACAGGACAGCATTGAAACAGATTCAGTCTCTGATTGTCTTCTTTATTTGAAATTACATATAAAAACACCATACTGAAGCCCAAAAATACCAACAATGGTTAGGCATATTCGAAAGACACCCTAGTGATAAATTGCTAGCCTTTTATTTTGCAGTTGATATTTTGAAACGTCATAAGTAAGTTTTAGTAGCTGCTGCAGTTTTAAGCCAGGTTTCTCTGTGTGGGCCTGAGTTTGGGTTGATCCGAAGGTCAGTCTGTGGGAGTTTCAGGCACTGCTCTCTTCAGACCTGCATGCGGGTTGTTAACCTTCCGCTGTGATCCAGAGCAAGGTCGACCCTGTAATGGTTGGGCTCCAGAAACTGAGGTCCCTGCAGTTTGTCCAGCAGCCCATTGGTCTGGGTTTGCTATTCCAGCAAACTGACTCTGCGCCTGAACTGCTGCTGCTCCAGCAGGAAGGTTCGCAAGCATGGGGGGCATAAACATACCCAGCTGGCTCAGTTTTGCTGCTGTCTGAAACAGAGAATAATGTATAGATAATATGAGACATATGGAAGGAGAAGCAATTTTAGGATTTGGGATCATCAAGTTCACTGAAACAAAGTGTTTGCACACGTTGAGAGTCAGACAAAAATCTTGGCTGATTTACCTCCAGTTCCTCAGAGCTAAGACCTCCGAGTGAGGGATTCTAGAAAGCAATGACAGCTCATGTGAGATGAAAAATGACCTGGCAAAAATTGTGAAGCAACAAAGACTGTTTCATCATCCAAGCATAAAAACACCAATTCATATCTACCATGGGTTGCTGGAGCATGTACACGACTGGGGGATTCTGTGAAAGAGAGTTTGACAGTTTGATCATGCAGTTCCACTTTTAACTTCCAATAAAGTCAGTATTTATTACTCCATGGGATCAGTCATGTCAAATTAAGGTACCTGTTGTTGTGTCTGTTGAGCTGCAGCTACGGGGGGTGCCGCTGCCCCTGCAGCATTTTCTGCTGGCAGCACAGGACCGTTGGTGAGCTGATTTATTGGAGTTTGAGGGAGGGGAGACTCAGAAACCTTAGGGAATCCATATGGGGAGAACTTTGCAGGAGAGAAAATGCATGCAATATTTAATTTGTGTTCATGACTTGTGCACTGAGTGCACAAAGACCTGAACATTACTACATTACTCTGAATTAGGAGGTAAAATAATCAGCACTTGCAGCATTAAAATGTTAGTTACTGTCTCTGCATCGTAAATCAACCAGTAATTATGTTTAGAGACAGATGTCTGTATTTGCACAACACTGTCTCCGGTGAGAGAGTTTGAGGTTGTCTCTGGTTTCTTTTGAGAGGACTTGAAAGAGGGGGGGGGGAACTTTCATTAAACTGTTGAAAACTGTTCAAGACACCCACAGGGGGAATCTTTCAAGTTAAAGTAGGTTGTGCTGGGAATTTTTTTCTGAACTTCGATCTATGGTGAGCACATGCAATACTTTAAACTACGTGTGGGATATTGCTGAAGGCACAACTTGTGTGTTTGGTAATAATATCTTACCAGCTGATTGCTATAGGGTGAGGGGAAAACAGGCATGAATCCATACGATGGAAAAATCTAGTTAGAAAAATGGAAAGAACACAAACACCATTGGGATTTATTGTTTTAAAATTACAAGGCGGAAAATCAGAAACCTTCTTCAATCTAAATTGTATTGTAAGCGTTCTTATTTCTTACCAGAGGCTGCTGAGTCAGGCTCAGCTGGTTAGGTGGTAGAAATCCAGCAACATTTCCAGGAAGAGGGAACATCACTGGGCTGCCCCCTTGTGGAAACAATGCATAATGCTGTAATGAATGTTGGTTGTTTGTCTGTTGTTGGTTGTTGGCCTGTTGATCCGGCTGCTGGGGATTTCCAGGCTGTGGTTGGTCCAAGCTGTGAGGAAGAGATGGCTCCATCTGACCCTCAGGTTTCCTGATTGTGGCATCAACAGGTTGACTTCCATGATTGACTTCCTTCTGTGACTGCTGCAGAGGACGAGTACTTGGATTAACCTGTCAAAGAAAATAATTAGATGTAGCATGTTTAATTAAGCTTTTGATAATAAGCTAGCATTTTATTATTACCATTATTATTTCTTACCGGTGTTGCAGTTACTATTATGGCCAAACATGGAAGCAGAAATATGATGAACATTTTTACGAACAAAGCAAGGCCACTATTGTTCTCAGTTCTTCCCTTTCAGTCACTGGAAGCGTTTGAGTAATGTCACCATGGAGCCAAATAAATTGACTGAAAGTGAAAGGACAGGAGCAGACACTTATGTGTCTGTCAGAAGCTGAAATGACCAATCACAGCACAGAAAGAAAAGCTCAAAATCCACCTAATTATTTCCTGTGAATGAAGCAGTGAGCTGGAAACCACACACATTCTCCTGAATGAACTGAATTGCAAGTTTTCTTTCAATTATGATGGTGTAACGTCTGTAGAAATGTATAAACAACCAGTGAAGAGTTCAGACAGTGTTGCTTCCTGATACTCAGGACACCTTAGGGTGTGGCTGATGTCACTGTCTGACTGCTGCAATTATTCTTAATTATGTATGTTATATGTGTGACATGCGCAAAAAAGCATGACAATAGTTAGCTTTTCTGAAGTTGCTTAAGGAGGATGAATTACGGCTGACTCATCCAAATCCAATTCTGAATTCATTCTGAGGTGTATGGACTTTCGAATTCCTGTAAAGTGTGGATGAGCCAATTCAGTGATTGCAAGAACACTCAAAAGCATTAAGTTTTAAATTCATGTCTTTGAAGTAGAATTGATGAAAACCTGAAGTATCGCTGTACATTAAACACAAAAATTGTGTATATTTAATGCCATTTTAATATTAGAATCACATTATACCACATCACCCTTAAAGAACAAAATAAATTGAAATTTGTATTTCTGTTTATGGAACAAATCTGTCCAAAGAAACCAAAGAGAGTGGATCAATATCGACTTTTTATAAAAATAAAATATAATGGTCTATCATTATATTTGAAGTATAGTGAAACAGTATAGTGCTGTGTCATTACAAAAATATTCATTTTTTCTTTTTTTATTATTAATTTTATATATTCACATTGCCTGTTTTGTGTTTAATATGGACAGCTGATTGATGTTTGCTGCTTATGGTTTAGTGAATTGACTTTTTAGAGAAGAGGTGGGCTGCACAATATGTTTCATTCAAAATTATTGTTCATGTCAACGGTGAAATATTCATTTAAATTACATAAACAAACAAATAAATGGGAAACACAACTGCCAAAATATGACAGTCATGATGTCCTGGACATTATGAAAAGTTGAAAGTGAATCTTCTCAGGCTCCTCTTATGATCTTCTAGTGTGTTTTTGTTTTAGCTACGATTGGAAAGGGGAAACTGTGATTGACTCAGTGTGTATAATCAGGAACTGCTTGTGTTTCTGTAAATCTGTGGAAAACACCATTTGCTGTTGATGTGGCTCCCATAGCGGAGAACATGGAGCTTCTTAAACTTGTTGTAATCAGTGAGATCATTGAGAAATATAAGAAAGCTTTCACAAGATATGTTCACATTCTCATATTAAAACTGTAACTAAATTTGATCTTTGCAAATCTCTTGTTCATTTTATTTGATTGTATTAGAACCATAACACTTCACCTGCAGCACACAAAAGATCAGTCAGTACAGTCATAATTAGAAAAAAATATATATGAGTTCAGAAAAATAATGAAGATTTTTAAAAAAGTATAGCAAAAAAGTACATTCAAAATCAAGATTTTTGATAATACAGTGTTGAGGCACATCAAATTACATCAAACATAAAGTAATTGATTAGAAAAAAACATAAAATATTTCAGTCAAAGTCTTTGGAATCTGCAGTGCAGAAGAATGAATCAAAAAGGGTGATTCAGGAGCGCAATACGACAGACTTGGCAGAGTCTGGCTTTTAGCAGCTTACGCTCGTCCCTTTTCTTAAGCAGTCAGCATTCAGGCTTGTCTGTGTGAGTTTACTGAGTGGATGTTACACTGGTGAGTTGTCAGAGTCTGCTCTTTGGTGGGACCAGTCTCCCTATGATGCTTTTCGATTCTGGTTTTGCCAATGGCCTCACCAAAACAAAGCACCATTTTATTGATCTTATTGCAAATCAAAGTAAATACATTTTTCCCATCTTGCTAAATATTCCTCATGTTGGATTCATTTTAGAGGCTGTAGCTTATGGATTGTCTCCTCTGGGGGTGACTGGAACCGTGGTTGCCTTTGTTGTTGTTGTTGTTGTGGCGGTAGTTGTTGTCGTGGTCTTTTGGGAACACAGAGTCGGAAACAGAGTGCAGATAAGTGAAGGCAGGTTTATTGAGGTCTAATGAAGCAAAAACACACAGAGAAAAAAATCAGGAAAGAAAATTAGACAATACTGATACTGAAAATGTTCAAAATAAAAAGCTATTTTCATTAATATTAATTACCTCTACACTGTCCGACTCACTGCTAGAACTGTGTTTACCATGGCACCTCTTCAAAATTCACATGGAGAAGAATTATTACACTTTAGCATTTTACAGAAAAATGTTCAATAATTTCCACAATTTCAAGTAAACAAAACAGTGCTGAACAATTTTGTACTTACGGTTGCTTGGGCACTGATGCAAAGAATAATCATCAGAAAACACACAATCCTGGACTTCATGCTGTCTTAGTTTCCGTATCACAGTCGGGCTCAAGAATAAAAAGCTTAATGATGAATAAAAGATCACGCTCATCAACTCAGTCTGCATATGGGTGCCTTGAGAAACCCAATTAGCTTTTAAACAGCTCTGCTGTGTCGACATTGCCCGCCAACTTCACAGGTGTTACCTCATCTCTCATCAGCCTCAAGCAAAGCCAACAGAGGTGTGAAAACAATTTCGGCTTTTGGGTTGGGCTGGGTTTTCATAAGATTAAATGTCCACATCCTGAGTGGATGTGTGAGAATGTGCACAAACACAGGCAGATAAAATCTATCTTCAAATAAATGTTTCAGGTTTGAACGTTTAATGTTTGCATAAGAAGAACTTTTTTTTTCTTTTTTGTTTTATCAAAGATTTCTTTGTTTCTTTTAAAATCTGGAGCCGCTCATTTCTTTCATAACGACTCCATACTTGCGAAACAGTTGTGTTTGTTGCTTAGTGCTTCCTGAAAACAGTTCTTGCTCCATTCTTCCCTAACATTATAATTATCTTGTTTATGGATGTACACATGGTGGACTTAGTCTGTATTTTTTTCTGTTGCAGGTAATAAATATGACACTGTTGCAAATGTTTCTGGGAATTTTTAGTCCGAGAGGGTCTCATTACTCTGGCGTAATAATATCTATCATGACATATTTGAACCCCTTAAAGTAAAGTCAGAGTTTTTAAATTGCCTGCACAGGTTTATGGTTTGAAGTATGTAAGATAATGCATGGGTGTTAAGTTGTTTTATCTTTTTTTTTTTTTTTTTTTTTTACAAAATGTTAAACCTGACTCGACCTGAATGTGTAGAATATTTTCTCTCAACTGGAAAGCTGTGGGGTCAATTCCATCCTCCTCCTGCTATATGTTGATGTGCTTCTGAGCAAAGCAAAATATTTTGGTATAAAGGGCTTTGCGTTATTAGTATGACTAGAACAGCACTGTTCAAACTCAATCAATATACCTTTTATCTACACTAAGTTTTGACACACTTACCACCAATCTTTTTACTACTTTATGAATGACTTATTAAATGTGACTTTTGTACTTTGTAACTTATTTTCTTTGTAATATTGCAGACATAAGGCTGCCATCTGTTCTCTTTTTTTTTTCCGAAGAGTTTTTTTTAGCTTTTTTTTGGCTCGCATTTTTTGACAGTAGACTGACAGGAAAGAGGACAAGACATGGCAATGGTCGCCGGGCCCGGGAGTCAAACCCACGATGTCCGCGTCGGGGACTGAGGCCTCCAAATGTGGTGTTGGGTGCTGACCCCCTGAACCACCACAGCACGCCCCTGCTATCTGTTTTCTTGATGCTTAAAACATCCTTGAATTTAAACACACCAAACCAGCCAACTTTGGATGGTTGCACTTTCATGAGAACCTTAAAATTATATGTATTTTTAGTTGTTCTTCAAATGTAACTCAACTTTCTATCATAAAATTAAAGAAGATGTATGTTTTAAAGCTTTTGTTCCAATTTGAATTACATATTACATGATAAATGACATTTGTTCAATGTTATTTAATTTTATTCCTTAGCAAACTTCTTCAGAATAAAGAACAAAACAATGTGGAAACAATAAAGTGCCTTGTAAATATTTTTAAATATATATATATATTTACCAACACACACAGAACATGATGGTGGAGAGAGACAGACAATAGACAGTTTTCAAAATATTTTACAAGTAAAGATGATCCGCTTCCCTGGCCTTGGTGAAGAAAAGCATTCCCAAAGCATGATGGGACAATTTTTATTACTCACCACTAGGCTGTTATTCTATAATATAATATATACGGAGATAAATTATACTACTGCTGCTGAAATGCATAGATCGAAAATTTGAACACGATATACCACAATGATGCACTACACACAGTAAAGTACACTGGATTTGGAGTTTGGTCCTCAAAAAAAAAGAAAGATAAGAAATATAAAATGGACACTGTTTAGCTAAATTAGACAAAACTAAACCTAAAAATGTTATATATATATATATATATATATATATATAATATATTTTTATATATATATATATATATATATATATATATATATATATATATATATATATATATATATATATATATATATATATATATATATATATATATATATATATTCTTTGGCACTTTGGCAGCCCAAATGAACCAGCTGCTACAAAGTGGGACTCACCCTGAATGGTTAACTGAAGGGCGGACAATCCTAATCCAGAAGGATCCATCAAAGGGTCCAGTCCCACCCAACTACCGACCAATAACCTGCCTCTCCACAACCTGGAAGCTCATGTCAGGCATCATAGCGGCCAAGATAAGCAAACACATGGATAAACACATGAGCACGGCACAGAAGGGTATCGGTGTAAATACCAGAGGAGCCAAACACCAACTCCTCGTAGACCGCACAGTTGCCCGAGACTGCAAAACCCGACACACCAACCCTGTGCATGGCTTGGATCGATTACAAGAAAGCCTATGACTCAATGCCGCATACTTGGATCATTGAATGCCTAGAGATGTATAACATCAACAGGATTCTGAGAGCCTTCATTGCAAACTCGATGAGGCTGTGGAAAACCACCCTTGAAGCCAACTGCAAACCACTTGCACAAGTGTCCATCAAATGTGGCATATACCAAGGAGATGCTCTGTCCCCGCTACTGTTCTGCATAGGCCTGAACCCCCTCAGCCAAATTATCAACAAGACTGGCTACGGATACCGACTCAAAAATGGGGCCAACATCAGTCACCTCCTCTACATGGATGACATCAAGCTGTATGCCAAGAGTGAGCGAGACATCGACTCACTGATCCACACCACCAGGATCTACAGCACTGACATTGGAATGTCATTCGGACTAGAGAAATGTGGTCGGCTGATCACAAAGAGGGGGAAGGTGATCCACACAGAAGGAGTCTCACTCCCACAAGGAACAATAGCAGACATAGAGGACAGTTACAAGTACCTAGGTATACCACAAGCAAATGGCAACCTCGATGAGACCACAAGGAAAGGAGCCACAGCTAAATACCTCCAACGACTAAGGCAAGTCCTGAGAAGCCAGCTCAATGGCAAGAACAAAATCCGTGCAATAAACAGCTATGCCCTGCCAGTAATCAGATACCCTGCTGGAATAATCAGCTGGCCAAAGGAGGAGATAAAAGCCACAGATATTAAGACTAGAAAGCTACTAACCATGCATGGAGGGTTCCATCCCAAATCCAGCACCCTGAGACTGTACACGAGCCGCAAGGACGGAGGCAGAGGACTAGTGAGTGTGAGAACCACTGTCCAGGACGAAACAACTAAGATCCATAAATACATCAGGGACAAAGCCTCAACAGACAATGTGCTCAGTGAATGTCTCAGACAACAGGGAACGGAGGTTGAGGTGCCAGAGATACCATCATGGGAGGACAAGCCCCTACATGGGATGTACCACCAGCAAATAACCCAAGTGGCTGATATCAGTAAATCCTACCAATGGCTGGAAAAAGCTGGACTCAAGGACAGCACAGAGGCCCTCATCCTGGCCGCCCAGGAACAGGCCCTAAACACCAGAGCAATAGAGGCCCAGATCTACCACACCAGACAAGACCCAAGGTGTAGGTTGTGCAAGGAGGCCCCTGAGACAGTCCAGCACATCACAGGGTGCAAGATACTGGCAGGGAAAGCGTACATGGAGCGACATAACCAAGTGGCAGGCATAGTGTACAGAAAATCTGTGCAGAATATGGACTGGAAACCCCGAGATCAAAGTGGGAAACACCCCCAAAGGTGGTGGAGAACACCAGAGCTAAGATCCTGTGGGACTTCCAGATCCAGACAGACAGAATGGTAATGGCGAACCAACCTGACATTGTCGTAGTGGATAAACATCAGAGGAAAGCCGTTGTGGTAGATGTAGCAATACCAAGTGATTGCAACATCAGGAAAAAGGAGCACGAGAAACTGGAGAAATACCAGGGCCTCAGGGAGGAACTGGAGAGGGCCTGGAAGGTGAAGACCACAGTGGTGCCTGTGGTCATGGGGGCCCTCGGGGCAGTAACCCCCAAACTGGAGCAGTGGCTACAACAGATCCCAGGAACAACATCAGACATCTCAGTCCAGAAATGTGCAGCCAAAATACTGCAGGACCCTCAAGCTCCCAGGCCTCTGGTAGAGGACCCGAGCTCAGAGGATAAGAACCACCCGCGGTGGGTGAGAAGCGAATTTTTTTTTTTTTTTCTGAAAATATTAAAACCATAAAAATATTCTGAAAATATTAAAACCATATGTGAAACAGATTTATTTGTTCTGCACCAATGCATAGTAATGTCCTGATGTAATGTATAATTTACAGGGAATTTATGCAAAGAAACTATTCTAAAACTTAATATATATAGAAGATGCGGCATGTTAAAGTATTTTGATTTTTAAAATATCTTGGAATTATTAAAAAGATAAAATGAAAACATGAAAAAGCTGTAATGAGGTGTTGGGTTAAGTTATCTGTAAGACATCTGAATATCTGACCATTATCTAAAAACAATCAATAAAACATAATTAAATAAAGGCGCTTATAAACTTTATTGACAACAAAGTGACTGAATTTTAAATCTCAATAAGTAAATGTATGTGTTTACACACATAAACAAAGCAAAAGAAAGATTAAGACAATATTTTTTTGACAAGTCACTCTGTGTCATCATTATTATTCTCATAAAAGCTCTCTAAATCTACTTTAATATACACCTCAGTCACAAAACTTAGTGATGTTGAAAATCAGCTGCTGTGTCTCCTGCGGTGCACCAACAATAAGCTGTAACTGTTGTAATCACTGGTTCTTTCAGCAGGTTTTCACAATGTTATTCAGACACATAAATATATGTAAACCTGAATGTTATTAGTGATATTTGTCCACAATTTAATAACTTAAAATCACTAATTCTCAGCCACACCTTGACGCATAGGGAAACTGCAATCACAGTTTTGCAACATTTCTGCATCAGTAAAGGTATAAAAGAGAAGCTCAACATCCAAAGAGCAACACTACATCCTCTTCTGTTGTCTCTCAGAAAACCTACTGAAGGTGTGATGACTTCTTGACTTATTTAGATTATGGTTTTGGTATTCACACAGTGAATTTCTTCAATGCTATATTCCACTAACTTGTCCTTGAACAAGTTGTTCAGAAACTAATTTTGATCTTCTGTTCTAACAGGTAAAATCACTGCAACCATGCTGAAGGTAGCTCTTGTTCTTGGATGCCTCCTGAGCCTCATTGTGGCTGAGCCTGTAAGTACAATATTATTATGTTTAATAAGATATCAGTGAGTTAATACTGTATGTAGACATTATTACTATTATTGTGAAAATGTTTACTGCATGTAATGTCAAACCCTGTGCAGATGGAGCACCAGCGTTTTGCGCGTTCAGGCTCTGGTTCTGACTCAGATGAGGTGAGTGTCCTCTCTGCCTAACTGCTAACTGCTCAGTTACTGTATCAGTAATGTAAAAATCCTCTGCTACTTGTAACCTCCCTTCAATTTCTTGAAGACCACCACAACTACGACCAGAGCAGGAACTACCACAACAGCAACTTCATTGACTCTGGCCCAGATCCTGGCCCTGCTCCGACAACTACTCAATCAGTAATGATGAAGTGAGTGAAAAACACAGAAAAACTGTTTTTTGACAATACTGCTGTATATAATCATTGATATTTAACTGTTTTTATCAAGTTGTTGAGTTTTACAGAGAATCTATAACAGTATTATTATTTCATCTCATTTCAGGTTCAGTGGCTGCTGTTTTAACCAGATGGCTTCTATTCACTCAACAATTGGACAAATATCATTCTTCACCAAGTGTTGAATAAAAATAAACATGTTCAGTGCAAACTTTTGCTATGGTGTCTTTCATTATATTTTGCAATTCACCATCCAGACATGCATGCTTATTGTAAGAGCAATAGCAAAATTATGTTGAAGAACTTTACCTAACTTTAGTAATCTATATTGATAAAGGCTTATTTATATCTGGAAGTTGAATGCCTTGATTTATTCAGAAATCTAGAATTATTTTATATATTTATATTTTGATAAATTTATGTTTTGTGCTGAAGTACATCATTTATTTAAACTGTCAAATTCACCCATCAAACTCAGAAAGTGGGATTATAGCTGCGCCTATATTCCCAGATATCTGATTGGCTGACTGAGACGGTTTCTTCCTGGTTACTATGAGCAGAGGCGCATAATAGGGGGAAAACTATGACAATTCTAAGGGCCCCTGACCAACAGGGGGCCCTTCACAATTTATTTATTTATCCTTTGTTCATAGAAATAAAAATAAAAAAAGTGGCCCTGTCAATTGTAATATTAATCATGTTGCATGTTCAAAGATTGTTTTCAGCAGTGAAAATGTAATGTTCCCACTCCCAGACCAAAAGACACACATCCTTATTTGCCCTAAACACGCCCTGCATGATCTGCATGAAATGTTTTGTTCCTGCTTGGAGCCCTTGATGGTGACGGTGTTCAGCAGCAGACTGTGGAAAACACGAACCACTGTGGCAGTTACTCTGCAGCTAAGAAAAACAATAAAGTCAGGTTTTCAAAAAATAAAAAATAAAAATATAGAAAGAGGGAGAGAGAGAAAAAGGTAAGAGTGTAAATTTATAACCCAGTTTTTCTCCAAGAGAGGTGGGAAGACTGTGAGATCATCAACCATTTAGCATAATTAGCTTAGCTACAGATTATTTGGTAATATATTACCAAATATATGCTATTATGTCTGGTAATATATTACCAATATGTTAACTTGTCCCTTGTACCTTTCACAAGACAAGTTTTAAAAGGTACAACTCGTCTTAACAATAGATGAGTCAGTCAGCAGCAGCTCTAGCCCCCCTCCCTCCTGACCCATTCTGTCCTGAGTGAAATTAAGGCTTCAGTATGTAACTTTTATCATTTTTAATTTGTTCACATATTTGTTAGAACTGTCATTATGTTGTGACAGTATAATATGAGAAATCATCTGTGAAAAATCTATTTCCTCTGCTTTCTCAAAGTGCTTGAATCGACCAGTCATTGGCAGGACAGTTTTAGTGCTGTCAATCACCACCTGATGTGGCTGCTCATCCTTCCTCCCCCTCGCTCTGTGCTATGCAGCAGTTAGCATAGCTACCAGTGACGGCAGTTGAACAATTTTCCTTGTCATTCACATTTGACAATGGAATTTTAAAAAGCATTACCCAGTTGTTAATGCTTTGAATGTAACGTCCAGCTGCTGTTGAGTTACATAGATTCAGACACATAAAGAATAAAGGTTCAGGAAATATTGTTGGGGGACTGTCCCCTTCATGCCAGAGTTGGCGGGGACATGTCTACACCAGTCCTTCAGGACGTTACGCCTTTGGTAATGTCTCCTGTAATTGAAATTTGTCTTCAATAAAAGTGTGCCCAGTGGGTGTGAAAAAAGTCAATTAACTCACTTTTCATTCACAAACACATTGAGACCGTGTGCATTCAACTTGTATTTTATTGAGGAAACAGCATGAAGAACCAGGAAATGTTATTTGACAAATTTAGCGGGGAGAGAACATTCTTTACACCGTGGTGTTAGGAGCTGGGGTGGTAATAGCTGCTGTGGTAGTTGTAGGAGCAGCAGTAGTAGTGGTGGTGGTGGAACTGTTGCGCAGAATATCAAAAAGCTGCCGAAGGACATCCTCAGTGATACAAGGATGGCTAGGTTTGCCATGAGGAGGACCATGGCCCTAAAACACAAATCAAGGTCAGGTTTATTCAAGATTGAGGAAACAGATTCTAGGTTGGTAACAGTTCTTGTCTACTCCAGTAAAATTAGTACAATAAACTTACTCCATGAGAATGACGCCCAGGTGAGCGCTCCTCCCGGCTGGATCCCGATTCATCCTGTTAAAAACGACAAGAAAAAAATATTTACAGTTTTTCAGTAGTGGCTGCACCGACTAAAAGAACATTGATTCAGTCTTTTTTTTCAATATCACACTTACGGAATGAGCCAGAGTGAGACACAGGAGGCATCCCAGCACAAACAGTACCTTCAGCATTGTTTCACTGTTTACCTGCCAAAATAAGAAAATAATAATAATTTTAAGATTACTATGAGTAAAAAAAACAAACAAAAAAAAGCAGAAACATGAAGGCACTGAGTTAATGTATGACAGAAAATTCAAATAGAAAACAAAATGAATAATTATAAAAGAAATTTGCAATTACAGTTGTCTCTTCACAATCTGTCCCAGAGAAGGTCAAGGGAAATCTGATGGTGTGTTGGTTGGTAGAGCTTTTTATACACATGCAGATGGGTGGATTTAATATCCCAAACATATCAGGCTGTTGGGAAATTATAATTCTTTGGGAACTGCTCAATATTTCAAGTACGTAAGTGGAAATGTTAGGAAATGGGTGAAACAATAGTGCTTTAGAAGATCAACAAAGGGTTGGGCACAATCGACTGAATTAAAAAAAAACGTGATTGGCTTAGTGGGTAAAATATTAAATAATCTACTAAATGAGTTAAGAGAAACGCAAAAAATTAACTGTGATATGTTGTCTTATATTTTACAGAAGAAAAAAGCACCAAAAATGCTTTGCTGAAATAAAACTTGATAAAGTTAAAAGTTTTTTTTTTTTTTTTTTTGTAAAAGGTACTTAGGGAAAAAAACTTCAATATTCCCAAAACTCTTGCTTTATGTAATTTTTTTGAACATTTCAAAATCAAGCCAAAGATCAGTGTTATGTTGTGTTTTTAGGTTTGTCAGTTTTTTCAAGTTCTAATTTTCTGAGTGTTTTTGTGTGGACAGAACATAAAAACTCTGAAATTCTGAATTATTATTATATATTTTTTTCAAATATTTCACTTTTTGAATATCGATCAGAACTTTTTGATATTAATCACATTATTTGTCCCTCATTTTTTTCCTCAGTTAATGTTATGTGTCTACATATATTATACACTTATATCGAAGAATGTAGTGTGTAGAATTTCTAGGAAAGAAATTAATGCAATGCAATTTAGAATAAAAATGGAACATAGCCAAAGTAGGAAAAGTGAGGCGTTGCGAATACTTTACAGATGCACTCTGTTGAATTAATTTAATTTTTGTTCCAGAGTAAAAGAAGACCAGCAAATCATCATGGAAAGTCCTCCATATAATGAAAAAAGGATAGTCTGATAAATAAAAAAAGATACAACTTAGCATTCAAAGGTGTTGTCAGGACTCAAGGTTAATTGCTAGAAAACAAATCTAGTGGAAATGCAGTATAAGCTCTTTAATTGCTCTGTATTAAGTACTGCATCATCTGGTATTGTGAGAGGTTTTAATATTTCCACATGTTTTCTTTCTTCATTGCCCATTTCTGTTGCTCTATGTCCTCTTGCAGAGGCAAGCAGTTCATGAAGTGTTGACCAGATAAAACAAAAAAAGCTAAATAGCTTATGGTGGATTTCTTTAAAAATAAAAATAAAAAAACCTGAAATAAGATCTTAATTCAATTATTGAGAGTGAGCAATGCCAGACAGTTTATGAAATAAATATTCACGTGTGTCATTAATTTCTAAAAACTGTAAATTAATACAATTGTCTCAGTTAAATGCACTAATACTATTCTCAAAAACTATATATATTTTAAGAGTAAATATATTTTTGTTTTTATGCTGAAGCACATCATGAATTGATTTAAACTGTCAACTTCAGCCATCAAACTCAGGAGATTCAATTAGAGATTTAATCAAGAAATACATTATAATAAAACTACTGATAACTATTTTGTTTCACCTCAAACGTATCTGAATCTCAATTTGCAGTAAGAAAAATAAATCAAGTTTTACGCAATTAAAAAGAAGACTAAGACAATGCCATTTTTGTTGACATTCTCATAAAATCCTGACAGTTTTCACAGAGGAAGCTCTCTAAATCTACTTTAATATACACCTCAGTCACAAAACTTAGAGATGTTGAAAATCAGCTGCTGTGTCTCCTGCGGTGCACCAACAATAAGCTGTAACTGTTGTAATCACTGGTTCTTTCAGCAGGTTTTCACAATGTTATTCAGACACATAAATGTATGTAAACCTGAATGTTATTAGTGATATTTGTCCACAATTTAATAACTTAAAATCACTAATTCTCAGCCACACCTTGAAGCATAGGGAAACTGCAATCACAGTTTTGCAACATTTCTGCGTCTGTAAAGGTATAAAAGAGAAGCTCAACATCCAAAGAGCAACACTACATCCTCTTCTGTTGTCTCTCAGAAAACCTACTGAAGGTGTGATGACTTCTTGACTTATTTAGATTATGGTTTTGGTATTCACACAGTGAATTTCTTCAATGCTATATTCTACTAACTTGTCCTTGAACAAGTTGTTCAGAAACTAATTTTGATCTTCTGTTCTAACAGGTAAAATCACTGCAACCATGCTGAAGGTAGCTCTTGTTCTTGGATGCCTCCTGAGCCTCATTGTGGCTGAGCCTGTAAGTACAATATTATTATGTTTAATAAGATATCAGTGAGTTAATACTGTATGTAGACATTATTACTATTATTGTGAAAATGTTTACTGCATGTAATGTCAAACCCTGTGCAGATGGAGCACCAGCGTTTTGCGCGTTCAGGCTCTGGTTCTGACTCAGATGAGGTGAGTGTCCTCTCTGCCTAACCTTTAGATTAAATCTGAGCATAAGTTACTGTATCAGTAATGTAAAAATCCTCTGCTACTTGTAACCTCCCTTCATTTTCTTGAAGACCACCACGACTACGACCAGAGCAGGAACTACCACAACAGCAACTTCATTGACTCTGGCCCAGATCCTGGCCCTGCTCCGACAACTACTCAATCAGTAATGATGAAGTGAGTGAAAAACACAGAAAAACTGTTTTTTGACAATACTGCTGTATATAATCATTGATATTTAACTGTTTTTATCAAGTTGTTGAGTTTTACAGAGAATCTATAACAGTATTATTATTTCATCTCATTTCAGGTTCAGTGGCTGCTGTTTTAACCAGATGGCTTCTATTGACTCAACAATTGGACAAATATCATTCTTCACCAAGTGTTGAATAAAAATAAACATGTTCAGTGCAAACTTTTGTTACGGTGTCTTTCATTATATTTTGCAATTCACCATCCAGACATGCATGCTTATTGTAAGAGCAATAGCAAAATTATGTTGAAGAACTTTACCTAACTTTAGTAATCTATATTGATAAAGGCTTATTTATATCTGGAAGTTGAATGCATTGATTTATTCAGAAATCTATAATTATTTTATATATTTATATTTTAATAAATTTATGTTTTTGTGCTGAAGTACATCATTTATTTAAACTGTCAAATTCACCCATCAAACTCAGGAGGTGGGATTATAGCTGCGTCTATAATCCCAGATATCTGATTGGCTGACTGAGACGGTTTCTTCCTGGTTACTATGAGCAGAGGCGCATAATAGGGGGAAAACTATGACAATTCTAAGGGCCCCTGACCAACAGGGAGCCCTTCACAATTTATTTATTTATTCTTTGTTCATAGAGATTTTAAGAAAAAGTGGCCCTGTCAATTGTAATATTAATCAGTTGCATGTTCAAAGATTGTTTTCAGCAGTGAAAATGTAATGTTCCCACTCCCAGACCAAAAGACACACATCCTTATTTGCCCTAAACACGCCCTGCATGATCTGCATGAAATGTTTTGTTCCTGCTTGGAGCCCTTGATGGTGACGGTGTTCAGCAGCAGACTGTGGAAAACACGAACCACTGTGGCAGTTACTCTGCAGCTAAGAAAACAGTAAAGTCAGGTTTTCAAAAAATAAAAAATAAAAATATAGAAAGAGGGAGAGAGAGAAAAAGGTAAGAGTGTAAATTTATAACCCAGTTTTTCTCCAAGAGAGGTGGGAAGACTGTGAGATCATCAACCATTTAGCATAATTAGCTTAGCTACAGATTATTTGGTAATATATTACCAAATATGCTATTATGTCTGGTAATATATTACCAATATGTTAACTTGTCCCTTGTACCTTTCACAAGACAAGTTTTAAAAGGTACAACTCGTCTTAACAATAGATGAGTCAGTCAGCAGCAGCTCTAGCCCCCCTCCCTCCTGACCCATTCTGTCCTGAGTGAAATTAAGGCTTCAGTATGTAACTTTTATCATTTTTAATTTGTTCACATATTTGTTAGAAAATAATAATAATTTTAAGATTACTATGAGTAAAAAAAACAAACAAAAAAAAGCAGAAACATGAAGGCACTGAGTTAATGTATGACAGAAAATTCAAATAGAAAACAAAATGAATAATTATAAAAGAAATTTGCAATTACAGTTGTCTCTTCACAATCTGTCCCAGAGAAGGTCAAGGGAAATCTGATGGTGTGTTGGTTGGTAGAGCTTTTTATACACATGCAGATGGGTGGATTTAATATCCCAAACATATCAGGCTGTTGGGAAATTATAATTCTTTGGAAACTGCTCAATATTTCAAGTACGTAAGTGGAAATGTTAGGAAATGGGTGAAACAATAGTGCTTTAGAAGATCAACAAAGGGTCGGCATTGGCTTAGTGGGTAAAATATTAAATAATCTATTAAATGAGTTAAGAGAAACATAAAAAATTAACTGTGATATGTTGTCTTATATTTTACAGAAGAAAAAAGCACCAAAAAATGCTTTGTTGAAATAAAACTTGTTAAAGTTAAAAGTTTTTGGGTTTTTTCTGTAAAAAGCACTTAGGGAAAAAATTTCAATATTACCAAAAATCTTGCTCTATGTAATTTTTGAACATTTCAAAATCAAGCATAAATGCTTCAAGGTGTGGCTGAGAATTAGTGATTTTAAGTTATTCAACTGTGGACAAATATCACTAATAACATTCAGCTTTACATACATTTGTGTGTCTGAATAACATTGTGAAAACCTGTTGAAAGAATCAGTGATTACAACAGTTACAGCTTATTGTTGGTGCACTGCAAGAACTCTTGTTGAGCAACAGGAGCTCGTTCAACAGGATCTGTTGAAAGAGCTCCTGTTGCTCAACAGGACCAAAACGCTGGTGCTCCATCTGCACAGGGTTTGACATTACATGCAGTGAACATTTTCACATCACTAAGTTTTGTGACTGAGGTGTATGTTAAAAAAGACGTATAGGATTTTATGAGAATAATAATGATGACACAGAGTGACTTGTCAAAAAAATATTGTCTCACTCTTTCTTTTGCTTTGTTTATGTGCATAAACACATAAATTTACTTATTGATATTTAAAATTCAGCGACTTTGTTGTCATTAAAGTTCATAAGCGCCTTTATTTAATTATGTTTTATTGATTGTTTTTAGACAGTGGTCAGATTGTCAGATGTCTTACAGATAACTTAACCCAACACGTCATTACAGCTTTTTCATGTTTTCATTATATCTTTTTAATAATTCCAAGATATTTTAAAAATCAAAAGACTTTAACATGCCGCATCTTCTATATATATTAGATTTTAGAACAGTTTCCCTGTATAATTAACAGGTTCCCTGTTAATCATACATTACATCAGAACATTATAGAAAGCTGCATAGCCTGTATAGCTGCAACTGTATAATAAAGCCTGGAATGTTACCATTGACCTGTCAGTGAGTGACCCATTGTTTGAAGTAGTAGATGTTAAACTTGTTTCTGAATGATAATTAAACTCAATGAGGCTATTGAGTTTAATTTGACTATTTCACCTCTTTTCATTTCAGGTTCCAAACCAGCTTTTCTCACAAGAATGGTTTTTCACCCAACATTGAGGAAAAAATTTTTCTTTCTGCTTGTTTGCATGACAAATAAATCTTGAGAATGAAAATCCTCTCTGTGTTGTTTTTTCTTAATAATCATCCACCCATCCAGTCTGATATGGTGAGCAGAGCTGGTGCTTATCTCTAGCATTCAAGAGGCAGGGTGCGCCATGGACGGGCCACCATCCATCTCTTAGTAAATCTTAAGTAACAAAATTGTCCTTTCATTGTTACTTCTCACTCCATTTTTAGCACATGTACTCAGTGTATAAGAATTAGTGAAAACTTTTCCATACCAAAAAAATTCCCAATCTCATCCATCCTTTCATCTGTTCATTGGGTTTTTAGGTCCAGCAAATCATTATCAATGATATATATTTGCATCTCCTTTTAGTGTTTGACCTCAGATCATCATAAAGGTTCCTTGTTTTGCTCAGAACGGATTACCAAACATATTTCTATATGCTGAACAATGAGAGAAGAATGAGAGAGGGATTTTGTTTTACCTTTTGTTGTTGGAGGTGTGCAGATGTTATTTTTACCAAATATTACCCAAAAACACAGTACAATAGTTTGCCACAATTCTTGTCTATTGCATCATAAATCCATTCTACAATATGTATATAAATGTACATAAATATTTTACTAGCACATGTGAGCTGAATGCATATGCTATATTTTGGTTACCACATCAGACTCAAGATGTCTAGAACCTGCACAGATAAAGAAATCCATATGTTTAATGTGATTGGGGACGGGCACACCTGGACATGACTGCAAACTCTGCTCTCAATTATTGGCTAATGTATGCTGGAGTACATTTTAATCACATGGACATGTTTTTGCTTTCTGATTCAAAACAATTTACATTGTCAATGTAAATCTAAAAATCAAGACTTGGTTGTGGGGAACACAGGCAAGACTCAGCCCTTTACATGCAGTGTAGATGGATATTTATTTGTAGATGGATATTTATTTGCCTTCTCTTGCTCTCTTTTTTTAAGAGAAATAGTTTGTATATTGCAGATTAGCTTGTTTTTAGAGCTGAAACAGTGAAAACACTATTGGAGCATTCTTGCTCTTTTGTTCCATATAATCAAGAAAAACTAATTGGTAAACATCTTCATCTTGTCATCCATTCACTGTCACAAACAAGGAGGTTCAAAGTAAATGATTCATGAAAATGTGTTTTTAGGATTCTCCATATTGTCACCCTCCTAAAATAATGGTGTAAGACATTTTTTGACTAAAACATTTCAGAACAAAAGAGGGTTTTTTTTTCTTCTTTTTTGTCAAAATCATTTTTGGTAAAAAAATAAAAAGACTGAGGCTATTGTTTTAAGAAGGTGACAATATGAACGTATTCAGAGGCTCCAAAGGAAGAAAAGAGTAGTCAAGATTTTTTTTGCTAAGCTTTATTGAGCAGATACCAGACATAAATCATTATCATTGGTATTTAAAACTGAAAAAGAAAAAGATAACTTTCTCAGCAATACATGACAAAGTTGCTGATGTTCAAGACTCCATTTTATGGAGGAGGAGCCACTGTTGTAGGTGCTATTGTGGGTTGTTGTAGTTGTGGTAGTGGTGGCAAGAAGCTGGATAAGCAGGGAAAGCAGGGTGGCAAAGTTGGTTGTTGAGACCTGTAGGAAAATCATACAGATAGTTAGAAAGTTAGCAAAAATGTACATCAGGTATACAGTAGAAGCTGCTGATCTGTGGTTTATTACAGAGACAAGAAATATTCTCACCTCATTGGAGTTCGATCCAGATCCAGAGCCAGAGCGAGCAAATCGCTGGTTCTCCATCTGAAAAAATCATTTATTTTCCTTCTTTTAACTTTTTAATAGAAAAATGATGTAAAAAAATAATTCCTATCCCTCCTCATAAAAAAAATCAAAGCAAAGTCTTTATAATTGCTGATCAACATTTCTATCCTACAATTTTTATTTGATTATGCCTAATCTAATCCCTCCACAGATTTTCTTTCACACTGAACATGGGCTTATTCCTACTCCAAACCATGGATGTTTCTTGCAGAGGTAAAATTTAAAGATTACTTTAGCACAAACACGTCAGCCGTTTGCAACAAGAAATTTCACTTGGATAATGACTGAAATTTGAGTTCATGCAGTCTTCAATGTGAAGAAAATGCATGCAAAACTACATATTTAAACTTCTTTGCACATTTTTAAGTCCACTTTAAAAAATTGCTTATAATATTGTCACTTACTGGTGCAGCCACAATGAGGCTCAGGAGGCATCCAAGGATAAGTGCTACCTTCAGCATGGCTGCAGTGATTTCAGCTGTTGGAACACAAATAAAGTCTTTATCAATAAAATAAATTGTTTTCATAGAGTAAAAGAAATGTCATAAAGTCATATAATCACCTTAGAGTCTTCTCTGCTTGACTTGATAAGAAGGTTGTTGTGTTGAGCTGAATTTTGGACTCTCTTATATACCGTATCTGGATCAGAGCTGTTGGGAAATCATCATACTTAAAAATGCAACCTGGTTGTCATGTTTGGTTAGATACAGAAACAACATCTTGAAAGCTGATTGGTGTAATAGTACAATCCAGTGTTATTATATATAATCCACAGCAGGTCCAGAAAATTACAATGCAAGATTGGTTCATTCTTGATCCCTTAGTGTTGAAACAAATTAGTTCGTTGACATCAGACCTTTGGATTACATTTAGTACAAGCAGCATCTAGTGGAATTTGCATTTATGCTTGTAGAAATGATAGTCAGCAGCCTTTGGCTCCCTTTTTTTAATATATATAAAGCTTATTAAGATACCAAGCATGATAGCAGGTGTGATTTCTATTTTAGGAATGTTAAAAAAAACAAATTTTTGAAGAATTTCTACAACTTTATTTAAAAAGAAAAAAGAAGGATGGTGTTGAAGACATCAGCAGGCATATTGCTGGCGATCGATATGTTTGAGTTTGTTTTTTTTGTTTCTAGAGGGTTTTCATAGCTTTCATGATAGTACATGTAATACTATCAGGTGTCACATCTACCTGATAGTGGTTAGTAATCATTTTTTCTGCCACTTGCATGATGATAAAAAAAAAAAAAACACCCCTCTTGTGTCTTTTCTCAAAACGTGTATTTTCGGTGTTTGACAGAAAAATGTATTACACAGAAGCATAGAAACAAATATAGTGGCAGAGACACAGGCGACATTAAGCCCTGTTTTGATTTATGGACACATCATTATTTTTTTAATAAATAATGACTGTATCTCGAATTAGTTTAGCGCAGAGATGTTCTGTCATTTTTCTCAGACTGCAAGTCAACAGTTTTAACACACAAGTCAGTCAAGTTTCTAATGACTGACATAAACATTTTCTCATTAAATTTGGTGCAAGTTCAACCTGGCATTGGTACAGATTATGAGTCCTAATTTGCATTGTTGTCCCAAAACATAAATCACCATATGAACACACACTATCTGTCTTTAACTTTCTTATTTTACTAAAAATAAATATTACTAAAATATTCTCCTTTTTATAATTAGTTCAACATGCAAACAACGGCTTAATGATGCCTTATATTATTTTGAAAATTGATGAAATCTAAATGTCAGCCAAGCCTCCATGGGGCCCAAACGAAATGTGGTTTTGGGGCCCTCTAGTTCTGCTAATAATGTGGACTGGCTGCAATCAGCAGCCCGATCATTAGATAATTCACACACCTGCTATAAACTTATTGAATCTCTCCCAGTGCTGTTTACAGTATATACATGTATAATAGGATACATGTATTGACCAACTGATTTATCGACCAGTTGATTTCTTGGAGCTGATTTGAGAGATCGTGATTGGCCAATATTTGTATGTGAAGCTGATCTTATCCCCTGATCTTATCTTTGTCAGCAAAGTTTTAAAAATCAGCCTCTGTCCTCTTCTGCTCTGCAGTGAGAGGTGCAACTGACAGATCATCCCACCAGGTCAGGTCTGAATGTTTACAGTTAACAATACTGTTGCCAACTCACTGACTTTCTTGCTATATTTAGCGACATTTAAGACAAAAAAAAATTATATCAGCCAAAATCAAAATCGGCAGGTCAGGCTTTTTAAAGATCAGTAACCAGGGATCCGCCAAAAAACTGCAATCCGTGCAGCCAAACTTAAGATGAAGTACATCTTAAGTTCATAACATATTCATAACATTTTTTGATTTAATAACTTTCTCTTAAGCGTTACTCCAATAGCTAAAAATGTAATTTATACCAGGTGAGTATTTCTCTTGGAATGTGGACCAGTACTGAACTGATTCTGTGCCTTCAAAGGATTTTAAAAGAAGTTTCACACAACTTAGAAGTTGATGTAAAGATAATGTTTGTTATAGTCACAAAATGATTATGCTCAGCAGCAAACAACATATCACCAATTACGGCATGGAGCAGCTCATCAATGTAGCAGCTATGTCGCCTGACGTGAAAACATTTTGATAGACAATGTCAAACAATGAGAAGTTTTATTATTGTTATCAAGGGTTATCAAATACAAACATACCTCAGAAATATACAGAGCCAACCGTGAGAATCATTCAATTCAGTTTCATACAAACACAAGACACTAGCATAAATGTTTGATTGTTGAATTGGACCGTTCCAGGTCGCTATCAAACTAATTTTCTATTAGCAGCTTTATAAATCTTTCACATTACATTACACTGCTATTAGAAATGTAAATTGGAATTAATGACTGAAGAAACAATTTGAAAAAGAGGTTTAAATCTGTTAAGGTTATATTGACTCAAAGGGTTTGTTTGTCTTTGTGAAGACTATGTTAATGCTTGTTTATCTCTGTCTTCATACTGCTGACTCCTTTATTAAATATTGCACCAACCAGGTTTGGAGGGTTTTCTTCTGCTTAATCTGAGCTGGAGAGCAACATTGGGAAACAATTGTATGAATAGTCATTGACAAGCTTTGCTTTTAGTTCTACTTATTATAAATATTCAAACATTAAACATAAATGTGTGGGGTAAATCTTTACAGTAAGGAAGTCCATAAAATGCAATTAAAAGCCTTCAGCTGAATTTAAAATGATGTGAATTATAAATACATTTTTATTCTGTTTGCACTTCCTCTCACTGGCTCCCTGTTAAATCCAAAATGCAATTTAAGATGATCCTTATCACATATTAAGTAAGAAAATTCTAAGTATTCCATAGGTCCCAGTAGAGCACTTTGCTCTTAGACTGCAGGTTTACTAGTGGTCTCCACAATTTTTTAAAGTGCAATGTGACGGCAGATCCTTTAGTTTTCAGTCTCCTGTCCTGTGGCAGCTGCCTTTGCTTAAAACTTTACTGTTTCATAAAATTTAATGTTCTGGAGAAACAGTTCTGCCTGACTCTGCTTTTCCCATGAGCCACTAAGAGGTTAGTTTATCTTGAGCTTTTTCTGTCGTTTTGCTGCTGCATGCTTACCACATATTTACACGTCATCCACTCTGCTTCTCTCCGACTCAAACTCTGCAGTAAGATTCACATGTCAACTCAAAACGTTGTTTTCCAGGTGCTGGAGAAACTATGCCATCAATCTACAAAGATCACACTGCACTTACAGAAAAATGAAAATCACAATTTGTAAAAAAAAACAAAATTGTACTGGTTATCACTTCAAATAGGCGTTTTGTATCTGCATACAAGTTTGTCCTTAGCAGTTTCAAAAGCAGCTGCACAACTGGAAACAGGTGAGGACCAATCTGCAATGTCAACAACTCATTCCTCCTTCTAAACACAATCAATTGGCCCAGAGAGAAAGAGCTTGGTCACACAGCCAAGGCAGAGGACAATAACATCAGTACTGCAGCCAACCAGCCAGAACAGAGGACACTTTCAATACTCTGACATTGGGGACTGGTAAGGCTCCAGGAGACGGCTCACAGACCTCATTATATGCCTGAGGGGGCTGTTAGCAAGGCATATCACTGTTCAAATATTGTTTGGACTCAAAACAACCAGGAGACAACAAGTCAAACTGAACATTTTTAATATTTTGGTGAGACATTTAATATAACAGCAATAATTACACTCTAACCCCACTGTCACTATTCAGCCTCCAGCCTCCCACATCTGCACATCAATCAGCATCTCTACAGGCACATCACCCATTGAAATGGCCACTGCAACAGCCTGCAGCCTATTTCTGCATATTTTGTCCTCAGTGTCCGGAGAGGGTGCAGAACTGCAGTACACAGATTTGTAGATTTCTTCATTTAAATGTATAAATGTTTGTGTTATTTTTGACAAGTATGAGTTTGCAGTGAAATAAATATCCACATTTATTCTGAGTGCTACATTTAATCACATGTGAAATCACTTTTGTGAGAATTTGAGTTTTCTGTGTTTATTTTGGTTTTTGGGTCAGTTGAGTCTCTGTGTTGTCCCTTAATTGATCCCAGCTGTGTCTTGTTGCCCTCATAACCCTCTGTGTATTTAAATCCACCTGTATCTTGGTTGTTGTCTGATGTCATTGTCTCCAGCTGTGTTACCTGTCGCTACCAGTGTCTGAGTTCTTAGCCTTCTGCTCACCTGTTCTGCCTGGATTTTGTGCTTTATTCTTCATCAAACCATCATTTTCTCTGCTACCCCTGTGCACTGTGTCTACCTCACCATTCTAGAACTGCAAACCATCACAACTTTCCTAAAACAAACTGTTTGCTTTAGTTCAAAGGTAGCTTTGAATATTGTGGACTATTTTCTCAATACACGACACAAGGAGGACAGAAGTTCATCCAACATGATGGGTGGAAATACTGGCGATGCCTATGACTCTCCAGTTGCTGCACTGGTGCTGCTGCAATTTCCATCAGTAAATGGCGCTATTGGAATTAATTGAATTCATCATCACAGGCTGATAACACGGCACATTCACAATCGCAAACTTCTTACATATATTTGAAGTAAGAGATTCATAAAAATGTGTTCGAAATTTTATAACCTAATTGGATTTTTCACATGAATGTACCCAGAGGCTTTAATGAGAGAAAAGAGTCGTCATGATTTTTCTTTTTTTGCTTAACTTTATTAAGCACAAAACCAGACATGACAGCATATTTGATTCATGTTTCATTGATATTTCCAATATCAATAAAAATTGAGAGAGAAAAAAACTGACAACTTTCTCAACACATGACAAATTTGCTGATGTTCAAGATTACATTTTATGTAGCAGGAGCCACTGTTGTAGGTGCTCTTGTGGTTGTTGTGGTTGAGATAATCAAGACTTGGTTGTGGGGAACACAGGCAAGACTCAGCCCTTTGTGGATGGACACTTGCCTTCTCTTGCTCTCTTTTTTTAAGAGAAATAGTTTATATATTGCAGATTAGCTTGTTTTCGGAGCTGAAATATGGGGCTTAATTTAGTTAATAACAGTGAAAACACTATTGGAGCATTCTTGCTCTTTTGTTCCATATAATCAAGAAAAACAAATTAGTAAACATCTTCATCTTGTCATCCATTCACTGTCACAAACAAGGAGGTTCAAAGTAAATGATTCATGAAAATGTGTTTTTAGGATTTTCCATATTGTCACCCTCCTAAAATAATGGCATAAGACATTTTTTGACTAAAACATTTCAGAACAAAAGAGGTTTTTTTTTCTTCTTTTTTGTCAAAATAATTTTTGGTAAAAAAATAAAAGAAATAAAAAGACTGAGGCTATTGTTTTAAGAAGGTGACAATATGAACGTATTCAGAGGCTCCAAAGGAAGAAAAGAGTAGTCAAGATTTTTTTTGCTAAGCTTTATTGAGCAGATACCAAACATGAATCATAATCAGTGGTATTTAAAACTGAAAAAGAAAAAGATAACTTTCTCAGCAATACATGACAAAGTTGCTGATGTTCAAGACTCCATTTTATTGACGAGGAGCCACTGTTGTAGGTGCTATTGTGGTTGTTGTAGTTGTGGTAGTGGTGGCAAGAAGCTGGATAAGCAGGGAAAGCAGGGTGGCAAAGTTGGTTGTTGAGACCTGTAGGAAAATCATACAGATAGTTAGAAAGTTAGCAAAACTGTACATCATGTATGTAGTAGATGCTGTAAAGTTGTAGTTTGTAATAGAAGAAATAAATGATTCTCACCTCATTGGAGTTTGAGCCAGAGTCAGAGCGAGCAAATCGCTGGTGCTCCATCTGAAGAGAACAAACAAATTCAGTCATTCTGCAATTTACTTTGACTTCATTGGACCAAATTAACTTCTTACTATTTCATGTTTAGTGGTTTTAGGTTTCTGCACTTGCTAATACACATACATTTCACCAGTCTCATTTAACAGAACCTCAACAGCAGCCATTGGTGGCTTTCCTTTCCAAGAAAATCTAATTGTCAGCAAACAGAATTTAGCTCAACAGAAACTTTGGAGGAGTACCAAATACAGTTCAGCTAAGAAATATTTTTTTTATTTTTGTCTTTTTAATTTCTTTATCATAACACAATCTAGAAATGAAATGGGAATAATTCAACTATACAGCTTAGGTATGTGATTGGTGCTTCAAAACTCTGTTATGAATTAAATGAGTGCTAATAAATGTGTTGAGATTTGAAACAATAAAATAAACTGTTGTCATGACACACAAGATTACAATCAATATTCACTGCAGAGTAAAATTAAAATTAACATATTTAAGCTTCTTTACAGTCCATTAAAAGAAAAATTGCTTATTACTTACTGGTGCAGCCACAATGAGGCTCAGGAGGCATCCGAGAATAAGTGCTACCTTCAGCATGGCTGCAGTGATTTCAGCTTTTGGAACATAAATAAAGTCCTTATCAAGCAAACAAATTGGTTCAGTTGTATAAAGAAATGAAGCATAAATTCATATAATCACCTTAGAGTCTTCTCTGTCTTGACTGACTGTCCCACAGGAGGTTGCTGTGCTGAGCTAAATTTTGGACTACTCTTATATAAAGTATCAGGATCAGAGAAGTTTAGAAATTTTCCTTTGTAAAAATGTAACCTAGTTGCAATGTCTAGTCAGAGATTATATACACAATCCTCACCTTGACAGCTCTCATGTGTAATAAAATTACCTTGACAGCTCTCATGTGTAATAAAATTATTCAGTGTTATAATCCATAATAAATCCATTAAATTGCCAGTGTGCACCATTCCTGATCTCCCAGTTTTAAGACAAATTAGTAAGGTGATGCCAGACCTTTTGATTAGAAATGAAGGGCCTTTCAATATAGGGAACACACAAATGTGTTTGCATTCATGAATGTCTACTCTTGTCTTTGATAAATGTTTTTTAAAATATCTAGATATCAACTGGACAATGAGCTTGAATTGTATCAACAAATTTATAGACTTGTTTTTGTGTTATGAATAATAACTTATTATTTGTCTTTTCAAATATTTGATCTGACATGTTATAACATCTCATTTAGTTGAAAGCACACAACAAGGCAAAATTGTGAATCTTAAATTATATATAATATAATGTTTTTTAAAACAAAGGGATTGGTGTCCCCTCCAATGTCATTAGTAAAAGCATCACTGAAACCACAAAGTTTTATAAAACAAAAAAATAATTAAAGGTCTCTGAAGAAATTTAGGGTTGAATTTATTGTTAAAAATCTTTAATTCAATAAATTGAAAAAAAAATAAGTTAATGGTACTCTAATTTTGAGTTGATGGTTAAAAGAGAAGTTACATGGAAAAAACGTTCTGTTGGATCTTAATATGTTCATTAGACATCTCCTAACGCAACTTTGCACTTTTCATAAGTGTTAACTTTTCATGCATTTTAATGTCCTTTTGAAGATGTCCTAAACGTAATTGCTGTGACATTTGCAACCCAAAATGCTAGAAATAAACTTAATCTAAAGAAATATATGAAGTGGCAGCACCACCTTTTTCAGGTATAATCAATCAATCAAATTTTATTTGTATAGCACATTTCAGCAAGGCATTTCAAAGTGCTTTACATCATAAACACAAGAACACAAAGTCATGCAACATATAATAGACAATACATTGTTACATATTACATTTCAAAAACAATTCTAAATAGGTGTGTTTTTAATTGAGATTTAAAGGAAGTCAGGGTTTCTGCTGTTTTACAGTTTTCTGGAAGTTTGTTCCAGATTTTTGGTGCATAGATGCTGAAAGCTGCTTCTCCTCTCTTGGTTCTGGTTCTGGGGATGCAAAGCAGACCAGAACCAGAAGACCTGAGAGGTCTGGAAGGTTGATACAACAACAGCAGATCTTTGATGTATTGTGGTGCTAAACCGTTCAGTGATAACAACAGTATTTTAAAATCTATTCTTTGAGCTACAGGGAGACAGTGGACAGACTTTAAAACTGGTGTTATGTGCTCTATCTTCCTGGTTTTAGTGAGAACGCGAGCAGCAGCGTTCTGGATCAGTTGCAGCTGTTTGATTGATTTGTTGGACAGGCCTGTGAAGACACTGTTGCAATAATCAATGCGACTAAAGATAAACGCATGAATGAGTTTCTCTAGATCTGGCTGAGACACTAGTCCTTTAATCCTGGAGATGTTCTTCAGGTGATAGAAGGCCGACTTTGTAATTGTTTATGTGGCTTGCAAGGTTCAAGTCCGAGTCCATCACTACTCCCAGGTTTCGGGCCTGATCGCTAGTTTTTAGTTGTAATAACTGAAGCTGTGCATTGACTTTAGATCGTTCCTCTTTAGGTCCAAAAAATAATGACTTCAGTTTTGTTTTTGTTCAGCTGGAGAAAGTTTTGGCACATCCACACATTTATCTGTTCTAAACATTTATTCAGTGATTGGATGGGTTCAGAGTCACCTGGTGACATCGTAATGTAGAGCTGTGTGTCATCCGCATAGTTATGGTAGCTAATATTATTTCCTGTTATGACCTGAGCTAGTGGGAGAATATAAATATTGAATAAGAGGGGTCCTAGGATTGAACCTTGGGGTACCCCACATGTGACCTTTGACCTCTTTGATGAGAAGTTTCCAATTGAAACAAAGAAATCCCTGTTCTTTATGTAAGATTCAAACCAGTCGAGCACCCAACCGGAGAGTCCGACCCAACTCTCCAGTCGATTCAGTAATATGTCGTGGTCGACAGTGTCAAAAGCTGCACTGAGGTCCAACAGAACCAGCACTATGGTTCTCCCACAGTCCGTATTTATATGGATATAATTGAATACTTTTACGAGTGCAGTCTCCGTGCTGTGGTGAGCACAAAACCAGATTGGAAAGAGTCAAAGCGGTTGGTCATCATGAGGAAACTATTTAATTGTTTACACACAGTTTTTTCAATAACTTTGCTGATGAATGGGAGGTTTGAGATCGGACTGTAATTCTGCAATAGTGATTTGTCCAGGTTGTTCTTTTTTAACAGTGGTTTGATGACTGCTGTTTTCAAAGCCTGGGGGAAAACGCCTGATTTGAGTGATGAGTTTACGATTTGGATCAGATCAGTAGCAATAACAGGCAGGACTTTCTTTAAAAAAATGTGTTGGTAGGACATACAGACAGCAGGAACTTGAACTTAATTGACTTATAATTTTTTCTAGAGTTTTATAATTAAGTAGTTGAAAATGGGTCATTTTTTCTGTATTTGTTTTGTCTGGGTTCAGCAGTGGTTCTGGCTGTAGAGTTGATATGCAGATTAATCCTCTGATTTTTTGAATTTTCTCTGAAAAGAAGCTGGAAAACTTGTTACAGGCAGCATTAGATTGGAGTTCAGGTGGAAACGTCAGAGGAGGGTTTGTGAGCCTGTCAACCGTTGCAATAATGTCAATATTATAAAAATTGTAATTTGAGACAGATGTAAAATGAAGAAGATTCACATTCAAAGAAAAACTATTTCATTTGACAAAAGTATTTATTTATTTAAAATGTAGTCAAAGCAAAGAATAAGTTTCAGTTAAGTTGTGGCAAATATTCCCCCAGGCCTTTTCCCTCAGCAGTGATGTTTCTTCTATCCTTCTAGCATCTATGGCTCAAACAGGAAGGGGAAGCTGCCATTACCCTGAAAAAAAAAAGAAAGAAAGAAATTAAGCATGAGAAAATATTCTCAACAAATAGTTTGCACTTGTAAACGGAGTACCTCATCAGTCCCAGGACCAGTTGCATCACCACGGGGATCAGGGGGAACAGTGGTGGACTCTTTCTTAGCCCCTGCTGGCAATGTCTGGCAAAAATCACAGAGGAAGTTACAAAGTTATACATTTTGAGAGCAATTGTTTAAAACAGAAAAAAACAAAAATAAATATTTTACCTTTTCTGTCTGTAGCTTAGAGCCCTGCTGAAATAGAAAGTGAATTACAGTTAGATCAGCCGCTTTCAAATGTGCATGCAGTAATTACAACGCAGTTTGCAAATTATTAAAAAGCATAGAGTTGACTCAATAAAGAAAAGACGTAAAATTTCCTGCAATATGTATTTCAAAAAATACATAATTTCTGCTTCAAGGCTGAAGTGCATAAAATGTTGCTGAATAGATAATACCTCCTTATTAAATAAATAATAATAATCACACATTAGTGTCACTGGGGCATACATTATGCAAGTAAGCATTAGAAGAAGTACAAGCGAGTGATCAACACTGTCAGTGAGGCACCGAGCGGATTGATGAGCTGTCTGGTTGGCTAAGTAGCCAGACGTCATTACAACACTCTTACTACATCCACGCTGCTCTGACTCAATAGACTCAGCTGTGTTATTATCATTAATCCTTAGCGTTGAGTCATTTAAGTTTATTGCTCAAGCTTTTAATTTAAAGTGATACACAGTAAACTGATTTCATTGGTTTAGTTTAAACCACAAAGACCACTGAATGATTTTCTGAGAATCATAATTAGACAGGTTATTACAGCTCCATAGCCATGCGTTCTTTGTCTTTGTTTATGTCTGAGATTTGTTGTCTTTTTTCATTATTTCTTGTTGTGAAGCACTTTGTGATTCTTTAATTGCGAAAGGTGTTACATAAACAAATTTACTTAAGAATTACAAGAAATCTTATTTGAATAGTACATACATTTTATTTCTACTTCACCTTTCCCAGACAACAGTAAAAATAGTAAAAGGCAGTAAAAGCAATAAAAATACAAAGATAGAGATATTTATTATTTTCTTTTTTTTAAAATTACCTGCAGTGGGAGTTGTGGTCTTTGTGTGGCTCTTTCCAGTTTCTGCTGTCCGTTGTTGGGCAGAACCGCAGGGTTCCTCTGCTGGGCATAGCCATACCGGGGTACAAAGTAAGAGTAGCCCTAAAAATAAATAAATAAATAAATAAATTCATCATCAAAATTTTAATTAATATGATGCTTACAATTGGGTCAGTTTGTGTAAATAAAAACCTGCTGTCTGTGAATCTGTGGGAATCCAAAAGATGGATACTGAAACTGTGGATACATCTGCAAGAAACAGTGAAATAAAAAAAATAATCTCTTATCAGTGTGGAGATCCTTGCATCATGTGCATTGGTCAAGCAACCTAATTGCGTGATCCTTAAGTTGTTGGTCTGTTACCTGGACAGGGTTCTGGGCTTGCTGAGGACCGTTGGGATTGTTGGGGTCTTGTGCTGGTCCAAGCTGCTCTTGCTGCCCGTTAGGGAGAAGCATAGGTGTCAGCTGCTGGCCTTGGTTAGGAAGCAGCAGCTGTGGCCCTTGGGGACCAAAAGGTCCTGCCAGTTGGGGGTTCAAATTCAACAACTGTGAGGTCAGCAAGACATCCGGTGTTTGCTGCTGCAGAACATACTGGGGTAATATTGAGCCCTGGAGAAAGTAAAAGCACATTTTAACCCATTGCTTTAAATGAATTGCTGAAGCACTTCATTAAAGTGCTTCAGCACATTTAAAGCACAATGTAGGAAAACGGAAACGTTTCAGCAGCTTTTTAAGCACCTGTGTTTGTCCAAGAGCTGCAAGAGTCAATCCATTCAGTCTCAGGAGCTGATCAACAAAATGGTGAAATTAGATCAACCAATTTCATTTATTGCATAACAACAAGTGCAGATATTTAAATGTGATTTACCTCATTGCTGTTGCTTGCAATAATTCCAATCTGAACCTTCAAGAAGACGTGCAGAATATTTAATCTAATGTTGAAATAACATACTTTGTTCTTGGGTAATATTGTTGGATATAATTGAAACTCACCGGCAGAGCAAGGCTTGACCTAAAAAGGCAGATTACCAGAAGGGCACTTTGCAGCTTCATCGTGTCCTGCAGTGAGCCGAAACATGCACATTTTGTTAAAGATTCATGAAATACCAGTCGCCTCAGCGAAATCTCAGCATGTCAAGCTCATCTTACCGTTGTTCTTGTCTTCTCTACCTCTCAGTGTCTGCCTCCTCTTTCGGGTGCAGATGCCTTTTAAATGGCCAGAATGTGAGTTTTAATAGTCCACTAGCAACGCATCCCGACAATATGCGGTCAGAATGACAGACATTTCTCATGACAACAGACTCAGACACTTACAACACAGAACTGCTAAGTCTGTCATTAAATGTAAGTCATGTCTCTGAGCACCATGACATGCCCTGTGTGGAGTTGTTCACAACTCCGCAGAGATTCATAATCTCTGACTGTGTGTACTTTCTACCTGCAGAGATGACAGAATCTGCAGACTGTCTTAGTTTTTTGCACCTCGTTGACACTTTTTCATATCTTCCACAAACTTACTCAAGACACTCATTCTCTTTGTGATTACATGCACTTGTTAACACTGGTAGCATGTAATTAAGTGCATTAGGAGGAACACAATTTTGTGCATGTCATGAGAAAAAAGGGAGCAGAGAACTCAAGATCAGACATTTGAAAAATCATCCGTGTCAGGTGGATAGATCCTGATGTCTAAAGGATCACAGTAAATTCTGTTACAGTAACTCCGGTCTGCAGATTTATCTGCTATACCTGCTTCATCCTTGTTAGAATGACCCAGTTAAAATCTGGATGTAAATCCAATTGAGGACCTTTAGGAAGACATGAAAATGAAAGCTCACAGATGCTTTCCTTTGCAAATAGTAATAATGATCTAAAAGTTCTGTCTCTTGATGTTTAAAGCTGTTAGAAAAAATACTTACAGCTGGAATTGTAGTTCTGTAATGCCCTGTTCAATTTGGGTGTTGACTCACACTTTGATTGAAACCCAATCAATTTTCTTTACAGTTCAGATCATGCACTAAACCAAACATGTGTAACTTTCACACTTTGTCACAACCATAAACTTCATTTTGTGGCTGTGGTATAGTGCAAAAGTTGAAAAAGTACACTTTTTCACAGTCCTTTAAATAATGGTTTCCATCAGCCTTCAGTAAGAAGGCTTTCTGCCAGTCTCTGGCTTTCCCTAGGAGCATTTCAGTGTTCGAGTTGATTGATTTTATTTCATATTGTCAACCCATGGGTTTCTTTCAATTTGTTCTATGTCCTGGTTTATTTCAGTTTGGAGGTTTTTCCGGTTCTCAGGACAGACCATGTCCCAGTTTTATAACTACCATAACTTCCCCTCATTGCATCTCAAACTGTGTAGTATTTATTTGTAGTTCTTTTTGACACTCTCTTAGCTATTTTGTATGTTAAATCTCACCTCAGTTTTATTTCTGACTTGCCCTGTTGGTTTATATATATATATTTTATTATGCAGCTACAGATTATTTTAAATTCAGATGGAATTTAAAGTCAAATTGTTTTCAAAGCCCTTGTGAACAATTGATGCATTTTTAATTTCATGCATTTTTAATTTCCATTTTGGACATTTATTCAAAAAGGTCCATCTAAGTTGTAGCAACTATTCTCACTTTTTGGGCTTCTGGAAGTCCTAAAGATTGTTGAAGACAGCTAGAGGTAGCTGAATCAATTCAAATATTTCAGGGGAATAGGCTGAGCATTTCTAAACTGTCCAGTTTTTTTTTTAAACAAATTTGAAAAGTGTGAAAAGTGATGTGAACACTTTCGCATCCCATTGGCCACATGCCAAACAAATATTTTAATTGGTTATCAATAAAATTCTACTATTCATTGTCATGTCCTAATATTATACCCTTTTATAAATCTTGTAGCTACTGTATTTCAGAATGATAAGTTCTTTGAGTTTTGTTTTATTTACATTAAAATGATTTTGCCATCGATGGCACCAATGACTAACAACTAATAACTCGTAAATGAAGTCAAGTGATGAATTGCATACTGATTTCATCATAATTTCTTTATTGGAAACAAAGATACAAAAACTGATTGATGTTTTTTTTAATTCAAATCATAAAGATACAGAGAGAAAGACAACATGAGACGCCTCTTTGTGCCATGGAGTAGGATTTTGACATATTACCAACGTAAACTTAATTAGCTTCCTTATTCTTGCAAGGAGAAACTGTTGTGGACTCAGTGGGTCTTGGAATCTGTTGGCATATGTAGGAAACAACAGAAAACTTAATAAACTTGCATGTGGGAGGATGGGCTCACAACTCATGAAAAATAAGATGAAATTCAATGTGATACCTGTGTGTCCACAGAAGACTTTCCTGCATTTGCAGATTTCACAGTCTGACGCTGCAGAGAAACATTTAAACCCATGAAATACATTTCACAGACACTCCGAGTATTACATCTCCACATTCTCCACTTCTTACCCTGAATCTTCGGAGTGGATCAGGCTGAACCAGAGGCTGAGCGGGAGGCTGAGCAGGTGACTGAAAAGGAGCCTGAAAAGGAGGCTGAAAAGGAGCCTGAAAAGGAGCCTGATAGGCAGGCTGCTGCTGCATGACACCACCAGCCATTCCCTAAAACAAAACAGAAAGTCCTCACATTTCTAAGGATTTAAACCGAACATAATAAGATCTGATCTTCAGAGAAAATAGAGTGATTACCATCTGAAGTTGCTGAGGAGGATTCATTTGGGGCATTTGAGGAACACCCATCACAGGAAACTGGTACTGAAGAAGACAGAAAAAAATATTAGCTTTAAAAGTCTGAAACAGCAAAGAGGAAATTTTGTGTCATTGTTGCGACTGCTAACCGGATTGAGTGCTGCAGGGAACATGTTAGGAACTGGAGCCCGCACAGCAAAGGCAGGGAGTCCAGGAACAATCTGTGAGAAGAAAGATGTTCAATTCGTCACATATCTTCTTATTAGAGTAACAAGAGATGAGCCTGTGAACTAACCTGAGCAAACTGGGGCTGCCCGACTAAACCAATTCCACCACCAGCCACCAGAGGGGGGTTCAAACCTCCTGCCATCATCCCATTAAGCATCCCAGCATTCATGGCTGCCAACAGTTTCGCGGTCTGCAGAAAACATTAGAGTTTTTTTTCTAGTTGTCTTTGGCTTTCTGAGAAGTCATAAATTATGCCTACATTCATGTTTGTTTCTCACCTTGCCCCCGCTGACCTGCAGAGAATGAGAAGACGAGATGTTACATGACTGTACAACAGAAAGACACCCAAACTAAACAAAAAGATGCAGGCAAACCACACTTACACTGGAGGTGACTGCTGCCACAAACACGGTGAAGAGAAAAAGCTTCATGTTTGCAACTTGAAGTCTGCAAAAAGCACTCTTGCTCCAAATATTCAAGGATAACTGTATCTTTCTGCTGTGAGGACACCTTTTTATGTGTCCCAAAGATTATTATGAACCAATTAGAGAGAAGAAAACTGGTGTTTTTGTACTTTGTATCTGTCACCTGCGTGTCATGGGAAGCTGTAAAATGACATCTTCATTATGAAAAGCTTTAAGGAAGGGTAAAAGTCACAAGTTACTTTTTTTTTTAAGATTTTACCTTGGTAACAATTGTTCTCCAAGCAGGTGAACGACCACAGAGAGATGACGGAGGGTTTCGGTGTCTCACATGGAGCTTTAGAGGTTGGTGGAAGCCACTGAGTTACAAACCAGTAAGATCCCTTTAATTAAATGTTGTGGATTGTGGTGATGGAAGAAAAACATATGACATCATAATTGTTTTGTATATAACCATGAAAAACTAATTTAAATGTCTACTTACAGTGGATTACCAAATCATTTATATCTCTTGAACTTTTTTTTTTTTTATTTTGTCGTGCTGCAACCACAAACTTCAGTGTACTTTTTGTGACTTTAGAGGTACTGCAAAATTGAGAAGTAGAAAAAAAAACGTTTTTTTTTTTTGTTTGGGTCGAGGTGCTGAAAAATTGACATTCTCAGATATTAATAATTTAAGAAATAGAAAATTTTGAAATTTAGAAATAGAAAAAAAGTAATTCTTTCAACAGTGTTGTTTCAAATGGTTTTAGAATTTAAAAAAAAAATATTAACAAATCTAAGCACACACACAAAAAAAAACAACTTGAGGATTCATCCTGTTCTTAATCTATATTTTAATCTTAATCCAGGACACATAACTGACCAAAAAGATTTGCACAGGCTTGAAGATTCTTAAGTATTTCATATATTGTCACTTTACCAACTTCAGAACATTTAATTCATGTATAAGTTTGTTTATAACTTATATCAAGTTATGAACAAACAGAAAGATGTATTTTATTGAAGTGGAAAGAATGGAAAACTATACAAAACTGTGTTCATTTGTTTTCATCCCCCTTTAGTCCTTTAGTTTTATACCAGTAAATAAAACCAAGAGAAACTAAATACCTTCATAAATGAGCTAGAGTCCACCTGTGTGTAATTTAATCTCAGTATTACTGTAGCTGTTCTGTGTTGGCCTGAGGAGTTTATTAAAAAATTCTCAAGAACAAAAACATTATGAAGATCAGGAGACACAGCAGACACTTCGGAGAGAAGTTGATGTCAAGATAAAAGGTGAGTTGGGTTAAAATACTAGATCCCAAGCATTAAAAATTTGAAAGAGAATTAATTACTCAACCCATCAACGAAAAATGGGAGGAGGATGGCACAACTGCGAAGGCTCATGGTCACTCTGGAGCAGTTCCAGAGATCCAGAAGCCAGGTAGGAGAATCTATTGACAAAATGGCCTAGCCTTTATGGAACTCTGGCAAGAGGAAATGCTATTCATTTCAGGGGTTTCATTTGAAAAATATTAAGATACACTATATTTAAAATATCAAATAACATTTTAGATCGAGGATTTTGTTTGTAATTACCTAATTCAAATTCACTTAAGCTGAAAAAGATCCATGCGATTTAATTTCTCATTATAACTAGAAGCTTTGAGAGGAATTCATCATTTAAATGCAAATCTTGCCAACAGCTTCACATTTATGTCACCAGGATCAGACCGTAGAAAAATTTTACATACGCTGTTCATCTCAACATGCTTGTAGACGTTGATTCATTTCCTATGTATAGCTGGTTCTGTTTTATTTTCTCACACAGAGGCTGTCTGGGAACAGTTTCTTTGCTGCTGACTGCGCAGCCCACAGTAACACACATAAACACCATGTGGGAGTCTGGTCTGGACATTCAATCACCCAGTGCGGTCGTGTTCCCGGTGAGGAATATTTTCTTGGTTGGATTTTTACATTGTGAAAAATGGTATTTCGCAACTTGAATATGTTCATTTCTCTCATGTAGGAAATTGGATTGGTTGTGTTCAACCTGCCCAGGTCTTTTACTGACAACACAAAGTTTCTGCACTGAGCCATGATGTAGACGTTGTGGGATGTTTTCCAAGACAAATGAGCAGGTTTCAACCTGGGAAAACACTGGAAATAGGAGTTTTTGTCTATATTTACTCAACCCTGACAAATAAATAACAGCAATCTTTGGCTGTTTGTGTCATTATGGCGGTGGATTTATTTACATATCCATGTAAATAAAACTTTAAAATTTAATGTTTTATTTACATGAATATACTTTTAGAGCCAGATAAACTATAAACGAAACAGTCGGCACTTCAGTTTTTAATCACTTTATTGACCATTTGTTACAATAAGAATTATTTTATGAGGCAAATCCCTGAATTTTGTTTATGTGACAGATCTGTGTTGCATAAAGATTGAATAAATCATGAGAACAGTACGGTCTCATTACTGCAGTTTCTCCTCTGTGTCCATCCCAGAGCATTCTTCCTCCTCTTCATCAACGTCAGCTTTTGTTGTAGGAGTCTGCGTCCCCCTGAGACGAGTTGCCACCGAACGCAGAAACCTCAGTCTTCCCCTCGCCTGCGCACCGCCACCGCCAGCAGCAACGCCCAGTTGCTGCTGCTGCTGCTGCTGGTTGCTGGGCCCAGCCACTGAGAACAACTGCACTTGGCCAGGAATCTGCATGGGAGCCTGAGGGCCCGTTCCGGCGTTATTCTGGGGCGCCACAGGAAACAGCATCACTGGCACACCTCCAGCTTGTTGAGCGATCTGCAGATTCCCGTTTGCTCCTCCGCCCTGTCCCACAAGGAAAGTTCCACCCTGCTGGAGAGCTGAAATGGGAATAAGCTGCTGCAACGGTTGTTGACTGGGATTTCCAACTGGCTGGATAAAAAGTGACCCACCGAGTTGAACTAAGCGTGCCATGATGGCCCCCCCAGCCAGCGGAACTCCATTTTGAACCCCAGGATTGGCAACATTCCCAGCGGCTGCAGCACCCCCTCCATTGTTTTTGAGAAGTGTCTCAGCGCTCCCGGAGGATACACCACCCTGCACCACAACGGCCAGAGTGGGAAAGATAACCCACAGCATGCAGAACATGTCTAACATCAGCCACAGAAGACGGTCGAGTAGGTACCCAGCTTCCTCCTGTCCTGCTTATATAGAGAGGCGCAGAATCAGAGATCAAGCAGAAACATCCAATCAGAATCCAATAATTTATCTGAAAACAACAACACACTGCCATCACCATGACTAAGGTTTCTTCTTTTGGTTTGTTGCTTTACAGAGAGCCATTATTTAGGATTAACTGGCAGCCAAAACCACGGATGAGTGACTTGCATTTTCAAACCTATTGTTGTTGAAGACACACGTTAGTGCCATGCAGTCGAACAGAAAACTGAAAAAATGTTCAAGTGTGTTACCAGAAACACAATTCGTTCTTCACAACCTATCAAAGCTGGGCAAAATAGCCAAAAATTGCACTCTAGCAAGAGTAAAGACGAGGCATGTAAGTCCAAACAGGCTACTTCAGTTCTTAGAAACTGCTCATCTGTTTTTATCACTGAACATTTAACAATGATGGAAGTAGATGTACAAAAATTTAAAAATATGTGCATGTTCTGATATTTTAAAGACAAAAATAAAAAAATAGAAAACATATTTGCAAAATGACACATTTTAAGTGGAAGAAACACTTCTTCATATTTTATTTTTAACACCTACAGTAGGTAATGTGTCTCTTTTACAAAAGGGTTATGTACTTCCAGTAGCAATACACAGCTTATTGTATATTCACTAAGTTGAAATGGCTCATCAGCCTCAACAGATAGAAATCAACATTAAAACAATAAAGCTTGAATAAAAACCAAAAGTCTCACTTTAACATAAATTGCATGTTTCATTAATTTTATGTTAAAGTATGTTCTTCATTCAGTGAAGTTATTCACAGTGAGGTGAGATTTTATACAAGTTAACACAATCTGTGCTTCATTATAATATTAATTAAGCGTAAAAACTATAGTGTAGTAAAACTAATCCTGAAATTAGAACTTTCAAAAGCAAATTCTGATTTTACAGGCGGTCATGAGGTCTGATGACGAGAAAGTCGTAAGTAATATTTGTTACTTCAAATGAGGAAGCTCTGTGTATTTTCTGTTTCCAAAAATCTGTTCAGTCTTTTCTCGATAAGATGAAAAACTGACTGCAGCATTTTGTTGAGATAGTGGTGTAAATACCTCAAGTCTGAGCATTAAATTTGAAAAGAAAGCTTTCAATTATGAAAGCACAGACTGGTGCCTACCAACTGGGACCCACCCAAGTGTGAAAACAACTTTATTTCAGGACATCAGAGAAAATAACAGCTTTTCAGTCATGACAGGATGCAGAAAAATAGTCTGTGATCTTTTTGTGATGTTTTTTTTTTCTTGTAACCAATTAAGCTTTTACTCAAAAAACATAAAATCATGACATTTACTAACATATTACATGACACATATACACATTTAGAGTTGTATCATAACATAAGGGTTTGAAATTACACTAACTTTAAATAATTTTAATGATTAATCCTACTCTAATTCACTCTACATATGTTATTTTAATCTCAGCATCACAACGTATACAATCTCTTCTCTATTAATGCATAAACTTTATCCCTGTGTGGAATGGAATGCATTAGAAAACAGTATTTGGACAACACTGACTAAAATCAAATATAACATTCTCAGAAATAAATGTCATGTTCTAAGTTGCAAAGTCCCTAAAATAATTAACTGACCGCCCTCACCCTAAATCAGGGTAACAATGATTACCAACAATCTGCTGTTCCTTGTGTGTCTTTAAAAGTTTCCAAAACCCTCAGTGGGAGGTGAGAGCAGAGGTGAAACTCAGAAAAGCAGGTTGACGTCCACATCCTCTGTGGAGAAATAGGTTTACAGAGAACAGTGAGCCAGACTGATATATAATAAACTGTTCATGTATTGACAATTAGCTGGAGAGAGGACAAACATATAGGAACATTCAGTAAAATCTTCACCATACTGTGATCAGACCATAATCATAGGTAAAAAAAACAACAACAAAAAAAACAATTATTAATAATATTCAAGCTCACAGTAAATGATATAGTTTTAGAAGTGGTAATGCTCTCACCATCTTTGATGCCAAAGCAGGAGGTCCACTCTTTCAGGGTAACTTGTTTGTCCTTGTCAGCGTCACACTTCTGGAAGAAGAGAGAGGTGCAGTGCTCCATCGGGACCAGGGGAACCCTGAGTGGGGCCAGCTCTGAGTGGGACAGGGTCCTGCACAGAATGAGCAGGGGATGGATTTTCATCACTCTGATCAGATATAGTTTAAGTAATCACATGTTTTTGTTGTTAATGCAACAAAAACATTAACAACAAAAGTGTGTTATTTTCTTTTGTGAAATGCACAAGAACAGTGGCTCTCAAAAGTGTACATCCTATTAATTGGAAATGATAAAATTGCAGGATTTTGCATAGTTTGAGGGAAATACAATTTGTTAAAAGGACACAAAAAGAGATGCGTTTGACAAATTGAAATGTCAAAGGCAAATTATTTTGAGGCAAAATAATATTGATAACATATGAAGAAGCAGCTTTGTTCATAACCAATAAAATTCAGCTTTTGCCTCAAATATAAAACGAAGATTCATAGTAATTTTGATTAAACTGATCATCTTTTACTGTGAATTATTTAACAAAACAGATTCTTAGAATACAGTATGTTGTGATTATTTAATTGATTCAATTTGAAATTATGTTTTTTTTTACTTTATATCTAGACCCAAAATTTTATTTCACTTTTGAAACATTTGTCCCAGTTAGCTGTGAGTGAAGCATGGATGGTCAAAATGTACCTGTCCGAAGGATGCTGGTCCAGCTGAGCAAACTGCCAGTGAACCGGATAGATGTACATGTTGTAGTTCTTTTCGAAGTCCTGCGCAAGGAGCTCAACAGAATGATTGCCAACGTGAAGGCGCCTCTCGTTTTCAAAAATTTTCTTCACCTTCAAAAATGAAACACAAACAGATGACTTTCAAACAACAAATCTACAGCTGATGTTTCTCATAAAAAATAAAATAGAGAATAAAGCAAAGTCAATTACAACATAGGTCTGAATCAGGTGAAAGTTTTTATGATTTTTTTCAAGGTCCTGCAACGGTCTGCTGACACTGTAAATACCTACAGTATCCTAGTAGGGGAAAAGAAATGTCAAAGTGTGGTGGTAAATAATTATTTTTATTAAGAAAATGCTAGTTTTAATGACCAAAAAAAAATAGATACATTCAAACTCAAAAAGAGAGGAGCAAGCTTCCATTACAGTAAAGTTGTGTGTCTTACTCTGAATCGCTGTTTTGGGGTGAGGAAGCCCGAGGAAATGCAGTCATGCTCATAGAGCTGCAGAAGCACGTTTTTTAGCCAATCTCTCATTCGCAGAGGAAACTGGATCAGTTCATTCTTCACACACTGAGGAATTACTGAGAGAGGAGGACACACACCAAACAGTTCAATACAGTCAAAGGTTTCCCCCAAAAGTTTTCTTCAACAAAAACCTGTCTCGTTCTCACATTTGCATGGGCCAGTGTAGTCCAGATGAAGCTTGGAGCCTCTCTTTGTGCCCTCCAAGTTACACTTAGTAGCAAAAAGCTCACACGACGTGTCATATGTTTTGTTATCTGTCCCACAAACCTTAACAGACATAAAGACCTTTAATGATGATACTTTCCAGTTGAATCAGTAGTATTTTGCACATCCTTACATGTTCAAATGTATTCTTGCTGCTTGGGCACTCTAATGGGTCTTGACACACACATCCAGGTTTACTATCTGCATCCAGTTTACATGTCTTTCCTCGCTTGCACCGAAAATTGTCACATGGATCTAAAAGAAAATGCAAAGACTCTATTTGTTTACCATGCATCAGAATTACAACAAAATGGCTTATTTTATGGATGGTTCTTCCTGTGGAAACCAGTGAGCTGCATCACCTACATTTCTCTATCATTAGAGCTGGTACAGTCATTAATTTCATACCTGTCTGCCTGATTCACTCCTTAAGCTATGGAGCTCCATATTAATCCTGCACAACTTTGTTTTGGCAGTGACTATGAAGCTATGCAAGCACTATCTGCTGACTGGACCAAACTGGTCCAGTCAGCAGATTCCCCTGTGAGATTGTTGGGATGGGGCATTAGTCACTGGGTGGTGAACACTGCTGGTCAGAGACCATGGAAGACATTTTAGCCTTAAGGATAAACACTGTTCATTTTGTCTTGATATATTTTGATTTTTAAAGTTTCCATTTAAAAGTAACTCAACAAAGTTTATATAGCAAATTTATAGCGTCAACCCTTTATCATTAGCTGTTTTTTTTTTAAGACCTTAGCCTTTGTTTTAAAATTTATAAAAGTTCTTTTCAGATTATCCATTATTCTCTTGGATTTTTGTCTTGAAAGTTATAAGTATATATCATTAGGGACAAGGGTGTACAGAAGTGGGTGGCTGGCTGGATAGTTTTGATATAAGAGGATTTTTGTTTGTTTTTATAATTTATACAAAATGTATATGTTGTTTTACTATAATCATATGAACTCAAAAGCCTACTGTGCAAAATATGATTTCCCAAAGTGCAGAACCAAGCTATGTTTTATTAAAAAACATGGTTTCATTTTGGTGAAAGCTTGCACTAGTCAATTTTGAAATATCTGAATTATCTTTCATTCATTTCTTGTAGTAGGTGTTCAGCAGTTAAAACACTTAAAAACACAAAGTTAAAAGAGATGTTTATACGTTTCATTTACAGAATCCCTTTATCTTCATTTGTTGTACTAAATGTCTAGTCATATGCTTACATTTAAATCAACTAATCTATGACTACATTTGGTTTGAGTCAAATCTGTATGTGGTCCATACAAATGTGCTTGATGGGAAATGCTATTTCTTACTTCTAGAAGCTTAGTTGTGACTAACATCAAATGAACATTACAAATTTTTTCTCTTTTTATGACAAATAATCGATCATTTAACACAAACCTGGGGGAGTTTGTGAAAGATGCATGTCCCCACTCGTAAGGGACCTGGACCGAGGATACAAATCCACTGATGCTCTGATCTGCACTGGATTCACCCCCACTAAGGGACCCTAGAGAAAATGAGACATAAATAAAAAACTAATCATAATGCTATCTATAATAGCACCATGTTATGAAATAACAGCCTTGACAAGTCACTTTTGATGACAACATTTTTTTTCTTGTGCCTCACTGTATGGAGAGCATTTTTAAGCCACCTTAGGGACAATAAATTTACAAATACTTTTACCCATTTTCCATTCCATTTCCTCTTCGCTTTGTGAACTACGTTCTCAGTGCTGCTGCCCTCAGACTCTTCACTGTCCAGTTGGCCCTGGTCTTGTACAGGATGTGTTTCATTCCTTTGTGGAGAGTGCTTCCTGGGTCTCTTGTTTTTTTTCTGCTTCCTTGTCTTTCTCTTAGAGAAAGCTCCACTGTCAACTTCATCCTTTGCTTCTTCCTTTTCTGACCGCCGCAGACCAGAAATAAGCCCAACGCTGCTCTGAAATACTTGACGGTCCATTGTTGCCTCCGGTTTTTCCTTACCAGCATGTTTTTCTTTTGATTTGGTCAATGAATCCGTGCTCTGATCAGTCATTTCTTCCCTGTCTCCTACTTCAGGGGATGGCATGTCTTGCATGAGAAGTTCTTTCTCACCCACCTCTTTCTTATTGTCCTGAAGATCCTTTTTTGATGAAGACTCTTGGTTTTCAGTTGATGGGTTGAGATCTTCTGATTTCATCTGAGCAGGCATTAATATTTCACTATCAGCAGCATAATCAAAATTCACTGGAAGTTCTGATTCTGTGCTGCTCTCTGTTTCCTCCTGATCACTTCTTTCACTCAGCTTGATTGCAGGTTTTTCAGTCTTTTCCTTTGCTTTGGCCTCTTTTTCCTCATCGTCGTCTTTGTTTTTTGCCTCATATTTTAACATTTTCACTGCTTCTGAACTGTCGTTAGCCTTCTTTTCGTCCGTCATTGTTACCTCATCTTCTATTTCTTCTGCTTCTTCTTCTTCTGCTTCCTTCATCAAAAGACCTACCAGTTCTTCTTCACTCAAAAGCACTGCTGTGCGTTTCTCTATTTTCTCTTCCACTTCTTCTCCCTCTTTGTTGACATCAGTGTCATACCCAGAGCTCACTTCCTCATCTTCCGGTTCCTGACTGCTAGCCTCAATGTTGGCCAAAGTGGAAGAGACCTGTGGCCTGTTGCCCTCCGTCGTGATAACATCCTTAACCAGGAGAGAGAAGAAAACATTAAATTTACAAACACATTTCTGCTGTTTTCAGTTGTTCACAATTTATGATGTCACAACCACTAACTTGTATATTTTAGTGGGATAAAATTATATTGTCAAAACAAAGTAGTAGGCTACCAGACTATTAAAAATGGCATCTATGGCATGTATTTATATTAAGCTCTTTTACTCTGATAACCCTGAATACAAGAACATTTACCAAGAATATTGCCATGTTAAAATATCTGATGGATTTTTGCTCAAACCTATTGTGTTTTGTATGAGAGTTTACCTTTTCTTTAGCCGAGTGTGAGGTCTCCTGTATTCCATGTTGTTTTTCATGAGATTTGCATTTCACCTAATCATAACAGGGATATAGATAATTCATCCAGAAATGAGCATGCATTTTATCTTCACGTTACATTTTTTAAAAACGTGCCACTTGATAAAGAAAGGGATGTAATACTTTGCTACTCACAGATGGAGCAAACGTTGCACCTAGAAAGAAAATGAATATCAGGGAGACCCTCATATCTGAAACATCACAAAGAGTGAAAACTTTTAGTCAAAGTAAAAGATCGAAATTCACAAGACTTCAACTTGTATTTTTTTTTTCCAGACTAAAACAGAATGCTGCATATGTATGCAACCAGCAACGTGGTACTCCACTGTTGTCACAGTTACTGGCCTATTAGATAGGCCTCACTCTCAAAAGTCACATTCAGGGGTAAAGTAAACATCAGAAGCTACCAGACTGGAAAACGTTGACTAAATCCACAAAGTGAGTGCCAGGACGGAAACAATACAGACATCAGTGGATCTGTCCAGTGGAATTAAAGCTTTGTGGCTGAGTGAAATAAGCTTGACACATGGAAAAGCAACAATGTGAAAATGCATTATATGTATGAAAACTCTACTTATATCACCTAGTAAACAAAAATACACCTCACATTATTTCAATATGAACATGATCTTTTTTGAAACTATTCAGTATATGTCATTGTAATTTGTGTGAAATTTTTGAATAACTCCATGTATGTAACTTTTTCTTTTACTTCAATATGAACAGTATATTAGTAAATTACAATATTAATTGTGAATCAGCTGTGTTGTATTGCACAAAAGCAATGTCACAAGGTGTGACTTTCAGTGGAATAGCAAAGTCCAGCAACCTTTCCTGAATGCGGTAACATTTTAACCAGGCCAGAGGCACTGAAAACATCATTCAACAGTTTCACTTAATGTTTTTTAACATCTTCTTTTTTATGCACCGTTAGCCTGCTTTGAAGAAAAGAATCACAAATACTTGCAAATAGGATTTACCTGATTTTGCTGGAACAAGGAAATTGAGAGTCCTGAAAAACACCAGAACGTGCTGATGTTGAACCCGTGAAGCTGTCCTTTTGTATGCAATGCTGCACTCACTGTCCGCTCAAGCTGAAATGAACACAGGAGTTGGTTTTTTTAAGGTCTGGGATGCCACTGCTTTGGGAGGGTCTTTGGGCTGCACAAAGGGTAACATGGAGTGATCCAAAACTGAACTTAAGCTTGGTCAATGGCCTAAAAAAATGAACATTATTTTCTCCAAAGCACAACAAGTTTAAAAACAGTTTCTGCATGTTTTCATTTCACCTATGGCACATAGGTACACTAAGTAATTTAATTGCCAAGATCTCATCTTGGACTAAAGCGTATGTATGTTGTTACATCTTTCAGTAATCCTGCTGCTTGAATTTTTCGTATTTTGTTACATTAAAGCCGCAAACATCAATACATTTATGCTAATTTTGACAGTAGTGATGCAAAGTACTTAATATCCTCTCATCCATTCATCCATCCATCCTTCCATAAATGATCTATCCATCCATTCATTTCTTATTCCCACTTGTTTTTCTAAGACTAAGTGGAAGATTAAAGCTATGTTCATGCACACTGTCCATTCAATCTTTAGTGAGCTGAAGATTGGTTTATAAAGAAGAATGAGAAAAAAAACTGTTTTATATAAGCACTAGTTTATGTTGGTTTGTTACAAAAATTATAAAATACCAATAAAATATCTGGAAGTTTGTCACTGTCAAATGAGGAAGCAAGGTAAAGTTCATCTGGTGTGGATTCTTTTGACAGAATTCAGTCGAGCAATGCAAATATTGGCCACTAGATGTCACTGCATACCAAGATTGCACTCCTGAAGAATGTTAAGCAACATTGACAGATGATGGAAAACAGGATGGAAATAATCTTTGAAACCACTCCCAGAGCAGAACCTACAGGTACAACTATTGTTTTGTACATTTGTTTAGAGAATAAGCCTCAGATGGCCATGTGGATTTGTGGAAAGCAGTGTGTGTGGTTTAGAAAAAGCTGCTTTACGCAAACAGTAAAAATTTAAACCCTTCATCAAATGCTGGGTCATTACAGCCTGAAAGAGCAGGAAACACTATTGGGGATGAAAGACCGTGCAGCCATCCCACTGACTGGGTTTAACAGATTATACAGGACACTTACATGGTGAAAATAGGTAGAAGAGTAAATGATTGATAAAAATGGTATTCTTACAATTTTTTTTATGCATATCTGATTTGTCTAGCCTGTATACTGCTTTGAAGAAAACTAAGTAGAGAGTATAATAAGCTGATTCTATGCTCATTTTTTGTATGGTTAATCTTTGTCTATTTTTGTTTCTGCAGTTTCTCATTGTAATATTTTTAAATGTGTTATCCACTTCTGTACAGCTCCCCCTTATTTGCATATCATCAAAACTGCTTTCGATTCAGTTGAGTGTCCTAGTTAAAAATGGCTTTGCTTTTTTCCTCAGTTAACCAATTTGGCCTATGTTTCTTGGAAACTTTTCAAGTACAGAACCTTTTATTTTGATCTCTCATTCTGCTCTACCTTCAGATTTATGCCTCTGTTTAAAGCAACTGCATAGCATCAATTACTGTAGGGCTTTTAACAGAAACAAGTCTACGTTTTAGGAAACAATTTATCCAGTGTATTTTTACATGCTAAGACAATTATTTCTTCCACTGATTGTATTTGTACATACAATTTCTCTAATATCAATGAGCACCCTTTGTGTTTTCTAAGTTTTCTCCCAGCATTGGGCACCATTTGTGACATATCCATAACAAAATGAATTTGACAAAGAGGTCACTGCAAAAGGCTATGGTTTCTTGCCTGCTGGTGATATTTGAGCACACAAAAGGGTTACAACGCATTTTTAATTTTTATTTTCAATCAAATCTTAATTTTGCCTTTTTAAATTATATTTACACAAGTTCACAAAGAATGTATAGCAGACATTCTTATACTGGCCAGTCTTTAAATCTGAAATGGCGAGATGAATGAATGCACCTTTTAGAGAATGCTTCTTCCATAATGGCTACACTGACCCTAAGAGGTGAAGGGTGAGGAGTCAGGTTAGGTAGTTCAGGGATTTTCTGGGATGGAAGAATGAAATTGAGGCAAACGATTCTTTGCAAGACTCATTATCCACAAATCAGAAATAGATGAATGGAATGTGGTATAAATTTTACTCAAAGAAAACATAAATTCTATATTTTCCGAAAATTTCCACACTGCATTGGAACACTAAATATGGCAACAGAAAAAATTGATCCAAACACTGAACCTTGTGGCACTCCAAAACTTTAGACATAAAATCTTTACTATTAAAACTTTGCTCAGTGTGATGCAAACTGCTGCACAAGCAACCTTTATCAACACAGAACAATTTTTAAAATGCATAATAGATTTGACATTATTTCGACATGTAATATCTGTTTTGATTTGCTAAAACATTAAATGATAATGTATTTTGTTCTTTTAAAATTATATTTACACAAAGCAGTTTTAAGAGTATCAGAACACTATATTAAGAGAATGAATACATTTTTTCCCTTCCATTAGTAACAGCAACTAATGGAAGAACCTGGATTGTGCTTTGTTCATAGGCACAAAGATGGAAATCCTGCATACATATATGCACATAAGAGAAGGATCCTGTTTTTCAAACAAGATCAAATTAAACATAAAGCCCATATAGGCTCATTATTTGCACTCACTGCACTAGGTGTCCAGTTGAATACAATGGCACAATAGCAAAACTCTGTCACCTTGGAGTGAACAGACATTGCTGACGGTCTGTGTGCCACAACAATCAATCAATCTCCACCCTGCTCCTGCCCTGTGGCTTTAGTGGTTTGCTCCAGACTGGTGAACATCCAGGCTAATTGCAGGTTTCATCCTCTCAAAAGAAATCTAGTGTGGGGTTAAACATGGAATTTTGTTTGCTTATTTTTGGTCTAGCCATATAAGGACATCCTGGAAGTAATTATGAGCTTGGGGGAGAAAAAAAATAGAAGGGCTTCCATTAGGTCTCCAAACTGTAAATGCATTATTTTTAAGAATGAGTCATAATTAATAGTACATACCCTGCCCTGTGTATTGCTTAGATATATTAGTCCTAACAAACTTTTGGCAAGGCTTTAATGGTCCTCACAATTTTGTTCACTTATCCAATCAATAAAGAAAACACAAAAATGTTGCTTTTCCTGTGAATTATTCTTGCAGCCCACACTTTACCTCTGCTTTGTGATTTATTATCCCTAAATCAATCAAAACTTCAGTTGGGAAATTCACCGGAAACAAGCATTTGCTGCACTCAGCTGCTTGTCCCTTTTTCTCTCTCAGTGGGTGAGTTTGTTTTTCCTGCAAACCACAAACCTATGATTTGGTGGACTAAATTACATTTCTCTTTAGACATGAGAGGGGGCGGAGGAAATTTATGAGAGTGAATGTGTGTTTCTTTGGCCCTGCAATCATCATCATCATCATCATCATGCCAGTCTGAGTTTGTTTTGAGCTCACTTTCTGGAACAAATACACCTTCATGTGTCTGCTACACACACACAGAGAGAGAGAGACCCGGAAGGAAGTGATGCAATCAGCCCAATTGAGGATTCATATATAACGTGGTGTTTTGGGGTGTTGTAGCATTTCAAAACATCGTGCATCCACTACTAACTTTGGTACGGAGCTCAGAACAGGCATTGGATTCTATTTAGTGCCTTTATCTTTACTATACTTGGATCGCTGCTGAAATCTCCTACACAGACTGAATCTAAGGTATGAAAATGTAATTGATCTTCAATTTACTATAATTATTTTTCACTTTGTTTCACTTTAATATTCAGCTTTCTTTTTAAATGCTTGTTGGTCAGACTTGGTTCTGTCTCAAACATGTTTTAAATTCAATGCTGCTGAGCTCACATTTAGATTTACAGATTCAAGATATTAGTTTATTATTTCTTATTTACTATGTTAAGGTTTGCCAGTAAATTAGAATGTGATGGATTGGAACTGAACCGATCTTTTTTGCTCAACAGAGCATGCAGGAATGGCTTCTATAGTGAACTGGGGGGGGAATTGGTGACAAGGATAAACACAGACTTATTACTGTAACATTTGTGTTCCTCTTTTGCAGAATGAAGCTTATCATTATAACATTTTGCCTTATTGGAGCAGCTTTTGCTAACCCAGTAAGTATGAAACTCATTTTTCTTAAATTCAAAACTCTTGAAACAGGCCAACATTTCTGACAACATTTATCAACTTTATGATTTGCTTGCAGTTTAAAAAATAAAAATAATATTGTGTCAAGAAAACTGAAATAAGAGATGAGATATTCTGAGATATCTACTCAATGAAAAAACTTCTGAATGCCTGAGTGTATGATGATGTCACTCACTCTTTGTTTTTTTTTTTTTTACAGATTTCACACAACATTTTGGTATCAACTGAGTCTGAATCAAACTCTGTAAGTAATATTTCCACCATTCTCCCTGAACCTAATTACCCTGAACGCTCAATGCCCCGAGATGCTTGACTGTTTTTACTACTAATAGTAAATGTTAATGCAGTTAATGTTTTCTAAAGAACATTAACTGCATTAAGAACGTGCTTTAGAAAATAATGACATGAATTTTACACTGATGAATTTAACACATTCAGGTGGCATTCATGTAAAAACAGCAACTCATTTCTATTTACAGAAACCTGAGATAAAAATATGTAAGATTGGGTAGTAATTAAAAATGTTTCTTGTAAATATATGTAGCTTACATAAAGTCCTGAAATATATAACATCTTGAGTTTCCAATGATTCAAATGAAGGTAAACAAGTTTGGGATGACTGAAAATATAATGCTGCAAAATTAGACCTTGAATATGAAATACTCAGCACCCTCCCGTCATTAAGCTCCACCCGCAAAGTTCAGGGTGATAGTAAAAGTACTTTTTGCACTTTTGAGAACTGTTACAGAAACAAAAAACGCTTCATGCCTGAAAAAGTGTCCTGAAGTAGGAATACTTTTTCATGTACACATTTAATCAAAATTTTGTTAACAGTGCTGTGAACAACTTATCTTTGGGATACAAAATGTTTCTTTGACAGAGTCAGCAGGAAGCCTAACAATAGGTGTGGTACAGACCTCAAGACAATTCCCACTGCTGACATTCTATTGTTTATAGGGAAACATATCTGTCTCTACACATTTATGCAGCAATAGCTCTGCCTGAGCCTGAGCTTGTCAAGAAGGAGGTTTTTAATTAATGTTTTGGTTGTTGATATTGCAGTCATCATGTGTAATTAAATCTAATTAAAACCACTGGGGTGTGTGCTCACATAGGTTTCTTGTTTTGCTTTTTCAGACTGAAAGTTTATCAGTTTTAGAATCTTCTGAAAATAACACATCAGAACTTCAGGTAAATATGCATATATATATATATATATATATATATATATATATATATATATATATATATATATATATATATATATATATATATATATATATATATATATATATATATATATATATATATATATATATATATATATATATTTTTTTTTTTTTTTTTTTTTTTTTTTTTTTTTTTAAGTTCACAAAAAACTTTCTCACTTTTTAGTAAAATGTGGATGTCTGTTTTTACTCTTTGGGATACAGAGCTCTGAGGAAAACACCTCCAACCAGGTGAGATATTTTAATTCGAGAAATTAGCTTGATCCATGAAGAAAGTATATTTTGGATAATTGCTGCCACATAACTCTAAAACATTTTGAAATGACGTGCTATAAATGTGTCTTTTTGTAAACAGAGTTCAGAATCTGAATCAGTAGAATCCATTTCAGAGGACAAGGTGTGTTGCTCAATCATTCATATGCACTGTCATCAATTTACTCAATGTTGTTTATGTTTCATACATTTAGAGTTAAAAGAAAAAAGCAAACCTCCAATCTTTGTAAAGATTGGAGGGAAAGAGAATTGGTAAATTGGTCAAGAGAAACAACAAATGGCATTTTATAAAGAATCTTGCAAAAGATTTCAAATAACATAAATTTTTTTCAGGGATTTTTTTTTTCTTTCTTTTTTTGACATGACGTGATAGATAAAAAGCAGGACACGATTGTGTGTGTTTCTTTAAACTTTAAACTTTCTTTAAACTTTAAACTTCTCCATAACTTTATTCCTCATCTATTGGTATGCTCCTTGCCATGCATAATACAGTTTGCTTTCCAATGTCTGCCAACCAACACCCACAGCCTTCACAAAAAAAGCTCTGAGTAAGTTACTCACTGATCTGCTATATTTACTGTTTAAGTGCACAATGAAGGCAGTTTGGTTGCAGAAAATTTTATGTTGGAGCATGAAAGTCTCGGGGGCAAAAGAGAAGTATGGCAATGTTTTCAAAGATATTAAACTCCCCACATATTTTTTCTTCCATTTGATAATTATGTCCTACTTTTTTTTAATAGTACTATCACATCAAAGCCAAAAAAATACATTGAAGTTTTGAATGTAACAAAACATAAAGAAATTCATGGAATACTTTTGCAAGACACTGCGATTCAATGAAACGTAACCTTTGCCTAAATTAAACACAAATATAATGTCAGTTTTGCTGCATTGCTATAAAACTTTGTGCTGAATACTTAAAACTGTCTTCAAAAACAGACGTCAGAGGAGAGCGACAGTCAATCGGACGAGAGTGATGGGGTAAGGGAAAAAGAAAAATAGTCGCTCACTAAATCTTCTGCATAGCTGTCAATGACTCATTCATTTCATAACCTCTGCTCAGATGGACTCCATGGCTGAAACCAAAGACAACAGCATGGGCAGTGAGGAGAATGTTCGAAAGGTTGGAGAAAACATATTTTACCTTCTTGATTTAAAACTAAATAATAATTGCACCCATGTAAACCTGGGCTTCCTTTAAACCCTGCAGCAGAGTTGGGTGAGAGTGTTTCCAAGTGTCATCAAAGGAGCAAGTGGAGAAGACAACACGAGCACAGAGGTCACAGGTCTCCCGGGACTCCTGAACAATGAGCTGAGCGGTAAACACCCAACTCACACCAAGAAAGTTCAGATCCACACCAAGCAACCTCTGTTGGAAAAGTCCACCGACGGCAGTGACACCGCCAGCGACAGTGCAGACGCCAGTGACAGCAGCGATGTTTCAGCTGCTGCAAGCGACAGCGCTGACAGCAGCAGCAGTGAAAGCCAGGAGAGCCAGGAGACAAGCGACAGCAACGATAGCAGCACTGCCAGCAAGAGCACGGAAGACAGTAATGCCAGTGACAGCGCCGAACTGGAACAAGTCAGGGCAATAAACTGTGTGAATAGTACGCAGAGCTGTGAAAGTGAGGAGTACTTTCTGCAGAGTATAGGAGATGATGCTCATTCAGAGGGTGAGCATCTGCTGCCAGACGAGGATGACAGGGAACTGAGACTCAGAAGATGATGAAATGCAACCTCTATGTTTGTCATATCAGAGTTTTATTTAAAGCTTAAAGACTAACGAATGTTCAACTCTGAACATTGATTCTGCCATAATGCGACCTGCCGCTGATTCACTAAGTGTAAAAAAATTACTGTGATGATATAACCTACACATATACTTTGCTTTGACAACATGTGAGAAATAAAATTAATATAACCGTTGTATTCAGGACTGTTGTGATAGCAATTAGACCTCCACTGTATTACACTTACACAGAGACCATGTATAAATACACAGGATCTTGCATTTATTGAAATAGAGATCTTTTTTGTCCATCAGTCAAGAAATTCAGAAAATGTGGTACAATGTTTTTGTCTAATAAATTCTTTAGGAACGTACTGTACTGTTTTGTCTTATTTACGTGCAAAACAATGGTTGCTGAGAGGAAAAGTATGTGCTAAGCTTTGTGATGAAGCTTTCATGCAGCAGCATAAGATAACGATACAGTTCATTTCAAAGGTTTTGAAATCCCTTGAAAATTTTGACCACAAATTTTAATTTATCGCATTCAAAATATATGTCACTCGGCAACACATATCAATGGATAATTTCGAAGCAAAATGAAATGAGATGTAGGCATGTCTTTTGGATTTGTCTTAAAGACAATCTGAAAACTGTGACATCCATTTGCACTTAGCTCCACCAGAGTGGAGTTAGGGCCAGGGTTACCAGTATGTTCTAGGGCTGTAGTCCTGCTGTTAGGTGAACCTTCAGCCCAGTGTCTATTGCAGCCGAAAAAAATCATTCGCCGCACTGTTCAGCTGTTTATACATATATCTAAAGTCCTCGTTACATGGCCGGTTAGCTCAGTTGGTTAGAGCGTGGTGCTAATAACGCCAAGGTCGCGGGTTCGATCCCCGTACGGGCCAGCTACAATTTTTCCTTCTTTTCAACATGCGTCTTCTCATTTTCATTTAATTTGAATTCACAGAGTGACGTAATGGCCACGTTAACTTCAGAAGCTTCTGGCGAGGAGCTGTACCATTTTTCCCCAGAAATTGCTGTTTGGAAATGTTACCACTAGAGGGCGACAACGGCATGTCAATTCTATTTCCCTTTTGAAATGGGAACGTATCTGTCTTGCTCCTCTAGGTCCTAAGTTAATAATATTGCAAGAATTATGTATGTAAATGCGAGTTTAAGAATGGTATTATTTTGACTTCTTAATTCAGTCATAGCAAGGTTCTGTTTGCTCTCCAATCGAGTAGTTGTCTGGGGCTAAAAACACACTTCAATCTACAGCATTTCCAAAAGAGGATTAAGCACATATAGAGAAAGATAGAATCATTAGTTGTCATAACAGTAAGAATATTAAAGCTCCTGGTGTGTGATTATTACTTGCAGTTAAGGCTAAATTATCTCATTTGATTAAACTTGGTGAAAAGTATTGTCAAATTGGAAATCACTCAATTTTTGTGATGGTTGTAAAGTAAATAAGTGATGCAAGGCCACATTTGTATGCATTTGCATGCATTCTGAAAATTAATAAAAGTACCTCTTAATAGTTCTATTATTATCTGACAACTATAAATGCAATTTTTAAAGCACAGCATATTTGAAGTAATTACAATTACATTTTTAGACTTTCACTGTGAAAAGCAAGTTAACTATATACCTAAAGCATTTCAAACGGTCAGAACTTTTTCCTTAAGGATGGCATGAAACTGTTTTCTTTCAGAATATAATAAGGAAGTTGAAGAAAAGTCTATAAAGTCTCTAGAAAATGTTTATTGCATCAGAATGAAGAACTAAACCTATTTGAAAATGAAGTGTACAAACAAAAATAAAGTCAGAGTGGATCAACATTTGACTTCGAACTGACAAATGCACTCTAGACAAGCAGATCAATATTGCCATTTTCAAAAATGTACAAAACAAGTGACAAGTTTTCAACTTGCATAATTACAACACTGAATGCAAGACAACATTTTAGAAAAATATGATAACCACCATTCAACTTCTATGTTACTTCTATGTTAAGGTCACATAATTATCGGGGAAAGTGAGATTTCAAGTGTTCCTTCAGAGAAGGTATTGTAGGAAACTCTTTGTGGCACACATGGCAGCGGAGAGGTAGTTTCAACAATTCACTGGAACCTTCTTTAACAGTGACTTTTCCACTTGTTTCAAGCATCTGAATAACATCTGTTGGGGGGGAAAAATAAATTATGCATTCTTTCAAATACTGTAGTTAAGCTATTAAATACACTGAAATATGCAGAAAATGGTAACAGCCATAAGTGTATTCCCACCATCAGAATCAATGAAGTACTCTGTTGTAAAAGAGTTCCAGTGCTTCTTGTTCTTCAAGCAAGGAGAGTCAAAGTCCTGGCTGATCACATGGAGGTGGATGTGACTGTAAAGGAAAGTAAATAAGTATTATTTCTTTATCTGTGCGATCAGATCAGGCATTAACATAAATATTTCTTGTCAACATGAATATGTAGGTCAAGTTTATAATCAACATGAAATGTACACTGTGTTCCAAATTATTATACGAGTTGGATTAGGTGTCATAAAGATTACATTTTTGTTGTGCTATTAAAATTTATAGATGGTATTGTGTGTCAGGACTCTTTGAATCACTATAATTAATTTCAAAGAGCCGGGTTGATTCGTTTGTCTGGTGAGCTCAATAAAAGGAAATCTACTTAAGAAGGATGTTCCACATTATTAAGCAGACCACTGGTTTCAAGCAATTTGGGAAAGAGAAAGGATCTCTCTGCTGACGAAACTCATCAGATAGTGTAGTGCCGTATGACAAGGTATGAAAACATTAGATATTTAACAAAAACTGAAGCGTTATTGTACTGTGAAGACATTTGTGGCTGATTCAGAACACCGTTTATAAAGGCAGAGAGACATGTTGTATTCCAGCAGATGTTACAAGTTTATCTGAAAATATCAAGCCAATATCATGTAAGTAAACAGCTAAAGACTGAAAAAACAGTCTTTAACATTTCAGGTTTTTACTAACAGCAGTCACATTGCCAAATAACAACAGTAGTCAATCAAACAGCCTTTGCTTACCTCATACTTGGGATAGCGTGGTAACCTGACCGGAACCGCAGTGTGCTGGAATCTGGGCATTGCTGGATCATGCGGTCAGCAACCTGCTGCATGTGTTTCAGAAGATCACAGTGCTCTCCACGTAAAGCCTTCAGGCTGGGAATCGACTGCCATGGAAGGACTAACCAGTGGTAGCGAGCTTTGGGGTATTTGTCTGTAATCACAACAACCTTATCATCCTTGTAAACCTGAAAAGCAGAAAAAGTTTTACTTCAGAATACAAATTAGGCTGTGGGAAAGCATGACAGAGTTTTTACATCATTTTTGTAAGGTACCGACCTGCATCTGAGGATCTTGCATTGAAGTCTTCAGACCGTGGCTCCAATGTCCGACATGTTCCTACAACAAATGAGGAATCAACATTTTTAAAATGCAATCTTGTTAGATGTTCAGCAGATTGCAACACAATCAAAATTAAAAAAGCAACATCTTAAGCACAAGGACATATTTTTCCTCACATTTGTTTTTGTGTTTTCTGAATGACATACTGACGAAGACCCATTTGTGTTCCGTTTTGGAGCTTTTTCAGTCTGGACATTTTTCTGGCCATCACTGTTCTCCGATGTTTGCTCTCTTGGACTTTTGATGCTGCTGTGGTGCCCAGTGAGATCTTCTTTGAACTGTATGGTGTACGGGTAAAGCTGATTGACAACATGGAGCTTCTGTCCAGGTTTTATTCTGACCTCATTGCCTTTCCCCACTACCACACAGTCTACTGAGGTGGGATTTAAGCCCAGCTTTAAAAAAAAAACACAAAAAAACAACAACAACAAAGAATTAGTTCATTAGCAGTAAAGGAATTTTAATCCAAAAAATGTTTCAGCAAAAGTGATGAATCAAAATTTTGCAGTCTTACCTGTTTGACTTTGACATAACCTTTGTTGCACTCAGCTTTCAGTTCAACTGGGAAGAAAGGGGTAGCTGTCATTTAGGTAAAGCTCAATTACAGAATGTGTCGCTAAAACATTATCACTATACCTTCACAAAGCATAATGTAGGTGCTGGTGCTGTACATGTTAGCTGTACTTTTTATAAGATATACAAAGGAGCCATTTTCTACAGAACATTTAAAACCCATCTTGACAGTGGATATTTGTTGGGAGATTATGTCTAATCCAATTCCAGTCCACTTTAATGAAATATGGTGATGTGACTCCAACTCCAGCAAAATGTTGTTTAAAGTTCTTAGAAATTATGACCCCTTATAGAACCAAAATATAAATACAGAAACACAATCCCTAAAACAGTCACACTACTCCCTAAAAAGACAAGTATTTCCACCTTAACAGGTGAAATACATGAGAGTCAATAAACATAAATAAAGAAGATAAAAAATTCTTAAAAAGATTTACCACCTCACTAATCCCTACTGTGCCTGTTACTGAACCAAGAACCTGGCAGTGATTGTTACTGGTTTTGCACACTTTTTATGATACCAAATATAGCAAAACCAAAATTTTTATCATTTCATCGAGTAAGTAGCATTCTAAAAGTAATGTAAAAAAGCAGTATGTGTTAGATTAGATTAGCACACTAATGTTAGCATACGAACTGATATTGGGTACCTTGCTGCCGGGAGCATTTCTTGTCTTTAATTGTCGTTTCTGGGCCTCGCCCAACAACAACCGCACGTAAATGAGGTAACTGGATTGGTTTATGGGTACCCTCTTCACTGACAAGCCAGCAAATAGGCATTGTATCATCTTTTTTAAAGTCTTTTATACTATTAGCAAGAAATATAATATTGCAGTCACCGCTTGGTGATGACTGGGCTAACGTCTCGCGAGACTATAACGTGAACGGGGCTGGTGTGTTTTCGCTTGGCACGCGGGTCAGAAGATTCTGGAAGAAAGGCTTTCTGTGAGGTTGCTGCTTGTTGTCTTCATTTAAGGTTGGGAAACAGTTATTATCACACGTTTTATTTCTGTAACTGACAGCTGTGCTTAGCTTGGCCAAAGGCCAGAGGGGCATCCTAGCTAGCAGTTTAGATGTGACCTGGTCAAGTAGCTGAATTAGCTACGAAGGGCCTCATCAGTTTCAGTTTATATGCTGTTCCAACCAGCGGTTTAACCTGCGATTGTGTGTAAGATTGATACTCAGGCACATATCATATACAATCGTAGAAAAAAACACTTGTAATTGCCCAGGAATCTTTTTTCTAAAAAAAAAAAGAGCCCAGCTATATTATATCTAGGAAATACTCAGAACTAGTTTCACCAATGTTGTTATTATGAATCGAAACTTAAGCCTTAATTGGCACCCAGATTCAACCTAACGACTAAGAGATCAGTGTGGCACATTTTAGAAATCGCTTAACGCGAAACATGTAACGTTTGTTGATTTATGAATATATCGACCAAATAACTACAAAATCATCCATAAATGAATTTTGTCATGAACAACCGCTTGCCAGAATACAAAAAGGAAATCAATTTGTTGTGGAAATTATTTGCATTGTGTTGCCAAAAAAAATAATAATAATAATATTAGTAATAAAAAAATCTAAGAAGGATTTCAAGTATGCGAACGTTAAGTTACATCATTTTAAGAAAAAAAATTTCTGAAAACATTACCAAAAAATTGCTTCATTTCTAACTTTCTTATGTACTGCTATATGATTTTTCTACAAACTTAAATCAATGCAGAATAACTGTCCTTTCATTTAGCCCAAGCTTTCACATTCCTTACCATAAAGTATAATTTATTTTTTCTCTCTCTCATTTAATAAAGTGGCAGAGAAAATTCTGCCATGTAATACAAGTTGCTTTTCTACTGTATGTTGTCATTTAGGTATGGCTTTGAAATAACCAATACTTATCAATTATTAGTTCATATAATATGGTGGTTCATGCCATCAACTTAAAAATGTAAATAAAACAATGCTTCCCTGAAAAAAAAGCTAAGGAGATTGTTGGGGGGTAACAGTTTTGTGTCAGTGTAAAGGCTCTCAAGACATTTAGCTACTGGAATAAAAGGGGGGAAAGCACGTGTTTTAAGGCTTAAACATGGTTATTTCACATGACAGTTGAAGTTTTCGACAAGGGTTCAAATGTCCATAGCAAGTTGTGCAAGCAGCCCCACATTGTTTCACTCCCTTTGGAGTGTACTAGCATTTGAAACACTTGGAACTGGACAAGGTGCTCTTTGTACTGGATTGCCTGATGCATGTGGGTATTTTGTCTGAGCTGGAAGAACTGAACTTGTCAGGTTCTGAAGAGAAACACTCAATTTAGTCTACGAGAATAAAATTTTTACAGAAACTTTCTTTTGAAATTTTACTCTGATGTTGCTATGCACTGACAGACAAAATATTTTTGGGGGCAAAGTTAATCTCATTGGGTATTTCAAGATATGATTCAGACACTTATGTTTTTTTCTCTCTCTCTTTCTGCTTCTTAAGGTCATCTGAAAGAGGCAACGATGGTGAAAGAAACAGGCTTTTATGACACACTTGGCGTGAAACCCAATGCAACTCCCAATGAACTTAAAAAAGCCTATCGCAAGTTAGCCTTGAAGTATCACCCTGACAAAAACCCGACTGAAGGGGAAAAGGTTTGTCCCCTTAATTGATGCTATCAAAAGCCACAGCAGCTGTGGCAGTTTTTTTAATCTTAATTTTTTATTTATGTATTTTCCCCAAAGTTTAAACAGATCTCACAGGCATACGAGGTTCTGTCAGATGCCAAGAAGAGAGAGGTGTATGACCGCGGAGGTGAAAAGGCTATAAAAGAAGGAGGAACAGGCAGCGGCAGTGGTGGCGGTGGTTTCACATCGCCCATGGATATCTTTGACCTATTTTTTGGTGGAGGTAGTCGAATGCACAGAGAACGAAAAGGTGAGAGCAGATATTTGGAAAAACTCACAGTGGCTCCTGAAAACATGAAGTGAATCCTGCATAGAATTTCTAGTAAGAGAAAAGAAAATATTGTATTATAATTGTATAAAATGTAAAAAAATATAAAATAATGAACAGTACAAATAAATAAAAAAGTCAGTATATCTGCCAGATTAAGGTGATTGGTGGAAGTATGCAGATATGGGCAAACAATAAGATTCTTATGTAATGCAGTTCATAACAATCGCCACTAGAGGACAGAACAGGAAGGTTAGTGCCACTATTGCTTTCAAAAAGTTTCTTGTAGGATTTATTTTTAGCTTCTATAAGTAATTCTCATATTCCTGTATTATTTTCTTCCTTCTAAGCATTAAGAAAGACGAGTGATGAACCTGTCAGACGTTTGACTGTGCTGCTTTTTCGTGTTGAGAAACAGGAGCTATGTTTTCTGAAGTGTTCCATCTGGTGTTGCCCCTCTCAAGAGATGTTGTCATGAAAATAAGATGGTGCTATGCAAGTCATCAGTTTTCACTATACTTGGAAGCGTATGTTGATTCATTCACTCATAGCTGTTTGGTAGAAAAACATGATGTTGGATGAATCTTGGCAGATAAATTTGGAAAAACATGGGGAAAGGTTGTTTCTTACTCTTTTTTTTCCTTCCATTTACTTGGGCACTGAATAAGTGGATAAGTAAGTGGTGGTTGCATTTTATATGCATAAAACCAAACCGCATTTATACAATTAAAATGGGCTGAAAATTGATCGAGAATGCTGTAAATTTGAGTCTGGAAAGTTTAGAATAACAAAGATACATATCTAATAGTATACAACACTATCACTATAAAATATTTTGGGAAGACTCGCTCACCAGAATCATGTAAGAATTGTGATGTTTTTTTGTTTTTTTTTTACAAGCGATCAGTCTAGTGAACTGACCCTAGAAAATTGAAGAACAAAGTGGATTTTGCATCTAATAAATAACAGATAGTAATCAAAGGTTGGTGACATATCTTTAGATGACGTACCTACATTGTCTAAAATATTTTCCAAGTTATTGCCCAAAAGTAAGCCTTTCTATGTAAATATTAAGATGTATTATGGTTGTGAACCTTGTACCCAAATCCTGTGAAATGTATTACAGCGATGTGTTTTATTTCACCACAGGAAAGAATATAGTTCATCAAATCACTGTGACCTTGGAGGAGCTTTACAACGGAGCAACAAGAAAACTTTCTGTACAGAAGAACTGCATCTGTGAGAGATGTGAAGGTAAACAGTTCTGCAGTTTTGAGTCCCGAGGTTTGCAAAAATATTCTTATTACACGCAAAGTAGTTTGTTTTATACATAGAATGACGATATTTTAGTCTCAAAACTAAAGCAGTCATTATTATTGAAAAAACAAATCCCCTATTCCACATGTGGCACAAACTTAACATTTTCACAGTAAGGCTCCAAATCTCTCAGCCAAGATAAAACATCTTTTTTCTATAATGTTAGAAGTACAAATTCATGGAGATTAAAGAAGTTAGGAATTGATACAATTGTTTTAATGTCTGAGGTGATTTTAACACTAAGGTACACAAATCCCTCTTTTGCATTGATAAAATGCAAAAGAGGTCTTTCATCCCTGTTCAAAAACAGAATAGAGGACTTTGAATCATTTATTTTGTAGCCAGAAAACTGACCAAACAACTCTATTTGTTGCATTAAATTTGGGATGCTAATGGATAAACTTGTCAAAAAAACTATCAGATCATCAGCATACAATGCCAATCTATGCTCTTGGTCTCCCAACTGAATGCCAAATAGATCAGTTTGCGTTCTTATCATCATTGCCCAGGGTTCTATAGCTAAGACAAATAACATTGGAGATAACGGGCAATCCTGGTGAGTGGAACGTTCTGATATGAAAGCTTTGGAGGCTAAATTATTTGTCCAAACACTGGCTTCGGGAATTCAAAAATATTAATGCTTAAACATTTTTCCCGATCTCATAAGACAAACATTGTTTTGTCAACAGAAATGATTCCCTAATTCTTAGTGGATGTCATGAACATAACTGACCCAGTGGAGCAAATAACATTTAGGTATTGATGTTTAATAACAAAAAGAAAATCCTTAGTAGCTCCAGTCCACATCTACATAAAAGATAGATGTGGTGCTGAAAGCCTTTTTTCTGACGCTGCGGCGGATCAGCATTCACACAGTCGCCTTCACAAACTGCCCTTTTCAGATTCTCTGCTTTCACTCGCAAGATCATGAAATGTTGTGTGTCTGTGTGTAGCCATATTTCATCTGCAGTCGTCACCACTCTGATGCAGATTGACCTTTAGTTTCCACCATGTCTCTAAGGTTTACCTTTGGCAGAGAATCTGTGAAAACATCAAAAAGCAAGGATATTTTCAGCAGCCGAATCATTAAACACACAAAGGAGTCGTTAGCTGAGGAAAAGGTTGAGGCCTCCTCCAGCTCCTCGACGGCCTGTGTGCTTCTGGCATGATGGAAGTTAACTGTTTGACAGGTGGATTGTACCAGAGACTCACTGGCTTACTTAGCTGCGCAACATATCCACCCAAGTAATTATTTGAAATGTTCTTTGTTGGAACAGGTTCAAAATGTTGTTGAATTCAATTAGTATGGCAACAACTTTTTAAGCTGGTGACAAAATGTTTTCTTGTTTGTTTTTTCATTCCTGAGCTGCTTGTAAAAGAATGTTAAAAATGTTTCAATTCTCCTTCACACTTATGTGCTAATATATGTTGGTACATCACATGAATTTCCTCAAAATTAAATACTTGATTATTTAAATCCCACTCCGTCCCATGCCAAGTATGTGCTTATATTTTATATTTTTTCACAGTGCTGAAGGATTTATTTTTTTTCTTCCTTTTCCTCCACGGCAGGTCGTGGAAGTCGTAAAGGAGCTGCACAAATGTGCATGTCCTGCCATGGTACGGGTGTGCAGGTACGCATGCATCAGTTACTCCCAGGTATGGTGCAGCAGGTTTCCACCGTGTGCCACAACTGTCAGGGACAAGGACAGAGAATCAGCCAGAAGGACCGCTGCAAAACATGCACAGGACGCAAAATCATGCGACAGAAAAAGATTCTGGAGGTTCACATTGACAAAGGTGTGACTCAATGAGTCCATTTAAAAACCAAAAAGTGCTATAAAGTTGCTGAGACCAACGGTTGAACTCATGAGCTGATGTTTTTCAAAGGAATGAAAGATGGGCAGAAAATAGTTTTTCATGGTGAAGGGGACCAGGAGCCGGGGCTGGAGCCAGGCGACATCATAATCGTCCTCGACCAACAGGAACATGCACTTTTCACCAGGTACAAAACAAAATGGGAAAAGATGCGTTTTTCTGGACATTGTAGGTTAGTTAGCAAGGTTTACATTATGAGGCATTACAACAACGTGTATACAAAATTTGAAAACCACATGAGTGAGACAGGAATAGTAACATGTTATTTTGCCTTTTAATGTGTTGTCTGCCCAGAAATGTCAAAATGAAGTAAACTTATTCGCTGAACTTGTTTCTGTCGTCAGGAGAGGAGAAGACCTGCTCATGTCGATGGAGTTGCAGCTGGTTGAGGCTTTGTGTGGTTTTAAGAGGCCGGTTCAAACACTGGACAGCAGGACTCTCCTCGTCACGTCTCATCCAGGTAAATGAACCCATCAAACACACAGCAACCTGGATTTCTCTGATTTTATATGATCGAAAATTCAATTTATTTAGCTGTTTCTAAAAGGTTTAAGTTGATCAACCTTTGGGAGTTTTTAAAGTATTCAAAACTGGACTGGATTTACATGGATACAGCTGTGAATCACCTAATCTTCTGTAGTTTAATAAAGACTCTTGATGGAATATCCTGTCAGGTTTGCTATAGCCAATCTCCTTCTGTTTCCAACTACAGGGAAACTAGTCAAGCCTGGAGATACCAAGTGTGTCCTCAACAAGGGGATGCCTATGTATCGCAGACCTTTTGAAAAAGGACGTCTTATTATTCACTTTTCGGTAAGACTTGTAGGATTTTATCTTCACCTTTATAAAAGCAGACTGACACTGCTCCTCTAGAGCATCAAGCAGTAAAAAAGGGCTTAATATCTAGTAAATTAAAACGACCTTCATCATTTTCACTCGCATAGAAATGTTCCATTTGTTTTTTTTTTTTTTTGTGCTAGCTTTAGTTAGCATTACCATTGCTGATAAGGTATGAGTGTCTCAACTTGTGAAGTAAATCACTACTAAGATCTTGAGCACAGACTCAAGATCTTGCATAAGTTAATAATATCCCTGTTTTGAATTACTCTGGGCAAGAATAAATTAGAATTTTATGAACGTGAAAATGACACATCTGAGGAAACATCTACAGCAATTCCTGTTCGAGGCCCACAGGATTTTATGTGACAGACGGGAGCAAAGTAGAGCCTGATTGCGACATAGAAGGGAAAAATGTTTTATTTTTTGTGTTCTAAAGGTTCTCAAAACAACAATTATAAAAAGTGTATGTATACAGCCTCCCTGAGTCAGAACTCTGCTTATGTCACTAGGTGGTGTTCCCACCAGCCAATTTCCTCCCCAAGCACAAGCTGAAGGAGCTCGAGCGCTACCTCCCCGGAAAGATGGACACAGAGCAGACGGACAGCATGGACGAGGACCTCTACATCTATGCTGACCTGGAGGACTGTGACTTAGAGAGCAGAAGAAGACACAGACATCAGTACTACTACATGGACGAGGACGACTACGCCAGCACCGGAGGCGTTCAGTGCCACACATCTTAAACCCCAGCTTGAGACTTTGCCTTTTCCAAAATCCCCCATCTCTGATGCAATGCACCTTGTTGGAAGTTTGTGCACCTTCTCGTCCGGTAACTCTGTCTTAGTTTGAAATTCCCCACGAGCTCAGTCTTAAGGTCCTGGCTCACGTTTTTTTTTGTTTTGTTTTGTTTTTCCCCAACTAATTGGTTTTGGGCTCGATGCTGGACTGCTCATTCCTTATGGGACCACATTTCAATTCTTTTTTTGTTTTGTTTTTCTCTCTGAAGCACTGTGGTTAAACATGAGGGCTGGGATCACAGTGTCTTTAAAAGAAAAGAAAAACTTGCATTTACACTAAAACCGATGCCAACATTCCTTTTAAAATGTTTTTTTTAAGTGTGGTGTTGCTTAATCTGTGGTTGTGAACAGCTCGTTAATGACTTATTGTTTTTGAGGACAAAAGTTCAGATGGAGGACAAGGCTAATTTATGTCGATACTTGATACTTTTTTTTTCTTTTTTTGCTGGTTTACCCTTTAAAGGGCTATTTCAAAACATTTCTAAACAATCTTAAAAATATGACTGGAAGATGTGAGTTTGTAGAAAAGGGGCAGTACTGTTTTAGGTTCAAGCCACTAAATTGTAGATATTTCAAACTAATATTTAACTTTAGTATTTTACCTCTTCTGGGCTCAATTACAGTCTTGGGTTGGACATCAGACTGTTTTCTATGTGAAATTATTTTACAAAAGAAAACAATTTGCAGATGTTTAAAACCATCCAGTTCCTTGACCGCAATTGCTTTCTTGACAATTTGAAGACAAACTGGCAATGTAAATGTATGTTTATGCTGGTAATATTTGTTACAACAGTTGCAAAAAAAAAAAAAAAAAACCCATGGGTATAAAGTGCCTGTTGTACCTACATTGTCAAAGAAAGATTAACCAGTGCCAGAATCCTCTGTAAATGCATGGTCTTGAAATCAGAAGAAAATATTGCATTCCCATGTGGAATGAAGATGAAAAGTCAAAGTAGAACGTTGCATATTTTGATGTTTTGATGTTGGTATCGACGTTGATAATTGTGTCTTGTGCAACCTGATGAGATCTTGGGAGGTTAGGGAGGGATTTAAGATGGGGGAGTTTGAAATGTGTATCTGTTTCAACGCCTTATCATCACTCAACTTGAAGTAACTTGATTATGCAGTGTTAGTTTAAGCGATGATCTTTTCCCTGAATATTTTTTGACCATTATGTTCGGGCACCTTCAAGGGATCTGCTTCTGACAGCAGGTTTGTTTCTGTAAGTCTGAGAAACTGAGATAAGTTAACTCAAGTTTTAATTTAACTTAATCGATGTTCGGACCAAGAATGTTTGTGATCATGTTTTGTTAATAAATATCATTTTGGGGTCTTACTAAACTGATCTGCGATGATATCTGGGAAACTTGAGTTATGCTGTAGTGCTGGGCAAAAGTTCACAACAGTCACAAGCTGGTGTGAATTTTTCAATGTACAACTTTCAGTTTGAATTTCAAAGAATAGTGATATCAACACAAACATTAAAATGAATAACATCAAATTAATTTTAGTTAAGATATAAAAATACATTCATCATCACGAGTTATCTTGAACAAGAGTGATGGATTCTGCTCCTCTGGTTTTCATAACAAACTTTCACCACAAAGAAATCTTTCTTTGTTGAAAAGTGTGATGGGCTCCTTTCATCAAGCTAGCAACAGGTGGGGGAAGGGAAGTGCACTGTTAGTCTACACTCCTTACAGCCATCTTATTAAAAGGACAAACTAGAAAATGAATGACGGGGAACTTTTATGGATTTGAAGAAACTTTAGCAGCCCACTTTTTGTATAAAGTGCCAGCCCACCTAACAAATGTTACTAAAAATACACAAAGGTTTTTGGCAAACAAGAGTTTAACTGTTGCCAATTTTGATTTAAATCCAAGGTAATTCAATAAAAAGTATATTCTGTGGGAGGCTGCAAGTGCGTGTTGGCTCCCCCTGCTGACATGGATGTCTAAAGAAGTGGCTTTGTTTGCTTGTTCCTCTGGCAGCTCTGAGAGCAGCGGTTACTTGGTGGATGTGGGTGTTTTTATACCCTTACTTTTCCCACTGTTTGGATCGAAAAGTGTCCTTTTAAAGGCTGTGTTAAATCTCCCGCTCGCTCAATATGTATTCTGACTCAACTCTGATTGAGTTGTATGGCAAGCTGTTAGTATCAATAATAGCCTGTCAACTAAAACTATTTAAACCATAGCCAGTGGGATTCACTGTTGTGTTTGTGCAACCATTTTGTAAATTGTAACATGCGGTGAAGTAAATAATGTGATTATATCACCAGTTATTTTAATTAACTGAATTTTAGCACCCCATATTACCAGCTACATGTTTTTGTCACCCAAACTCAATCAATTATTTGATCCCATATGTGGATTTGTGCTCTTTTCCAAATTCTGCCCACTCTGTCGAGAAAAGAAACTGAACTCTAATTACAGAACAAACTTGACACTAATTTGAGTTTATGAATGGACCTTAAATGCAGCAATTTTGAATGTGAATTTATTTTTTCTTCCAGTGGCAGACTACATGATATCCACAATATAGCAAATATACAAAAAATAGAGTGTAATGACTTCACACTACAGTAACAAATAATATCGCACATAATAAATAGTGGACAGTCCGTTACCTGCGGGCATGAACATGTATGTATGCACAGGAAAGTACAACAAAACAAAGCCGCAATTACAAACAGGATGCAGACTGGAACTTCTGCCGAAGTTCTGCCGTTTTTAAGCATGCATATCTGTGAATCGCTCTAGACCCACTGCAAGGCGGTGAACTGAAGTAGCATGCAGAGCAAATTAGGGTGGAAAGGGAAGCATTTTTACAAACCAAAGCCAGGAAAGCATCAAGTACCTGACATTATTTATGCCCAAACGTTAGGCAGTTTCTATTGTAAATAATCTCATAACAGTTCACCAACATGCATTTTCATGTCTGTTAGAGACAGAAGAGATGAGAGTGTTGGATTCAAGTGGCACTAGTGAAGTTGGACTCACAAACAGTATTATGGAGGTCCTAGGCAGAGTTGACAAAGTTCACACAGCTGTCAAATGGTATGTTTATTTATTTTTAAAAAATATTAATAACTAAAAACAGTTAAAGACCTAGCTTAACCTTAAATATTAAGGCAAATAAGAAATACATGGTTGATTCTTAAATTCTGTATCCTGAACTTCTTGCTTTGAAAATGTAAAATTCACTTTCATAAGACTTGTATCAATATAAAAAAGTTTAAACAAACACCATATTACTCTTAGTAGGATGGTACAGGATTTTTTAAGTGAGGTTTCTTCAAAGCAGAGATGGATAGTAGCGACTTACATCTTCCCAGTTACGATTACCTGAGTAACTTTTTTTGGGGGAAAAAACTGTTACTGGAAAATTTTTACTACTCTATCCTTTTTACTTTTACTTGAGTAATATTATCATGAAGCATCACTACACTTGAGTAGCATGTCTAAATACACTACCCGCTATGAGTAACTTCGCTAAATGACGAAAGACTATGTTTTAACTAAATGTGCACCAGACACACCTATAGCTTATGTTACCGTGAGATCTTCTCTTTGTACTCAAGCATTGCTTTTCTAATTCTATTTTCTATCTTCTGATTTTAAATGCGAAGTGAGCATTCAGTAAACATAATACACTGGGAAGAAGGTGTAGGATTTTTAAAGAAATTTTCATCAAAATTTCTGATACCCCTTTGAGTTGATCTGAATGCTTTTGAACTTTGCAAACAACTGCCTGGCTCCTCCACAGCAGAACGCAGGCGACAGCTTAAGGTTTCCACAGTCTTAACAGGCCATCCTTGCTGTATGTGGCAATCAGGTTCTCTTGTGGGTGGTGAGCGATGCCAATTACATCCTTGTCGTGAACCTGTGGATGCAGAGGAATGCAGATCAATACACATTCTCATTCCCCCCCTACAGACGTCCAGCTTCCCTGACTGCCCTTGCTGAAAAATGTTAGCACAACAATGAGACAGCAAAACAGGGAGTGGAGGCTCACTAACGGTTTTTCTCAAAGATAATTGTTGGGTATGAGGAGAGGGGCTTACAGTCAGCGTTTTCTCCAGCCTCCCTGTTGTGTAGTTAAAACAGTACAGCACACTGTCCTCCCCCACACCGTAGATCCATTCCCCGCGGGGTGACACGGTGCAGCACACAAAGCCTGCTCTCTCTGGCTGCTCTGAACAGAAAGTCTTCACTGTCTGAGGAGGAAAAAGAAAGAAAATTAACTTTGTCATAACAGCCACACTGTTACATGATTAGATGAGTAAAATATTTTGAATTGTTTTAAATGTTAACTCATCTGTCACTTTAGGGAATAAACACTTTTTTTCCTAGAAATGCAGAATAGAGCCATACTTTTCTGTATGGTTTAGTGAAGTTTAGTGAAACTTTTTTTTTTCACTAAAAAGTTCTTGAAGTTTGCTTGTTGTAAAGCTAATGGATTTGATTATTTTCCATGGATTATTTAACATTATCTGTAAAAATGGATTAAAGAAATCTTGCATTACTACAATGCCTTCATTGTAAATTGTAGATATATTGTATGTTCAAAAAATTCCAGCAGCCTGAAGACAGATGTTTTCATCATTGATGATTTTTTAAAAAATCGACAAAGCCAAATGATGCTCTCACCTGGCCGTGCATGTTCATGATGACCACTGTGCTGGAGTGGTTACACACCACGAACTCCTCAGGCTTTTGGGGAAGAGGAATCACATTGTTGACTGGGACGTCTGACGTCATTGACTGGGATTTGAACGTGTGAATGCATTCGGAGGATTTTGTGTTCCAAATCTGGGAAGAAATATTTTCCATTTTAACAGATCTAGTCAGAGGTTTTACAGGAACTCATTTTTGTCATAAACACATTTGAACCAAACGCAGTTGAGTGACATTTTGAAAATAAGAACTGGGTGCAAGTGTGAATTACTTTTTGGGTTTTCTCTAATCCAAACAGGGTCATAATTGTGCATACAGGCTCATATATATATACATACAAACACAACACACACACACACACACACCCACACACACACACACACACACACACACACACACACACACACACACAATGTCCCTTAGCAAGTTGCAGAGAAGCCGCACACTTTCTGTATCCATCAACAAAGTTTGGTCATAATCCTGCCAGAATATTTAACCACTTTTCTTTTCAAGAATGGTACATTTAAGTCAAGTTAGTTGGTTTTCTTACAGCTATTCTGTGGAGTTGAGATTGGAGTCATTTCAATAGCTTAATTAGCCAGTTTCACCCATTCCAAAACCATTTTATTCCAATCAAGTGTCTGACATCGTTGCCCAATTGGAACACACAGTTAATTAAAAGTTTCTACTTTTGATGGGAAGCTGAAGAATTTGGAAGAAGTTCTTTGTTACTCCACCACTGCAGGGCTGGCAGGGAAACAAACCCCATCACCTTCAAACACCTTCATGCCTCATGGTTGGCACAGTTTTCTTAGGTTTATTCAGCTTAAACTATTTAGCATTGTGGTTAAAATACATCCATTTTTTCCTAATCTGTCCAGAAAACTTATTCAGAATGACCTGAGGAAATTTGTGAACTATGCCAACTCTGCCAAGCAGAATTTGACCAGGAATCTAAATAAGTGTATGAAAAATGTGCAAACGGTCCACACCAAATATTAATCAGGCTGTTTAAGTATATCTATTATTCATAAATATCTACAATAAATTCAAACTTTTGCATCTAACTATTGTGTTTAAAAGTTCCTGAAGTTGTGTGATGTAAAATAATTCCTTTCTGTACCAAATCATCCTTAAAAGCTCCAAAAATATTGTACCTATGCCCAAGATGATTGTATAGCTTTTGACAGGAACCATAAATTACATCTGATATGGCATAACTGAGTGTGGACCCAGACCCTTTATGTAAATCATACCTTAACAGTGCCATCGGCTGAGGCGGTGATGATGTGAAAACCATCCTGAGCGAAACACGCATCGTTTACAAACGATGAATGTCCTTTTAACTCCTTCAGCGTCTTGCCCGACCTCAGCTCATGGATTCTGAAAATGATGTTGACAACCGAATGGAAAAAGATGACTACTTTAATAAAAAAAAAACTCTGCTTAACTGAAGGAGCAGATTATTCTTGAAAGCAGGCAAAACGTGTAGCCACTGAGTTATTTTTAGCTCCTGCTGAGTGAATGGGTGCAGATGAGCTAAACCATGACAAAACACCTCACGCTCACTGATTCACTTTGTCTCCTGGAAGGGAAGACTCGCTCCTCGTGAGGAATTTTCTCGACTTGAGGATCCGTGAGGTGGAGAAACACGTTGCTGCTTTGTGCCTGAGCGCATGGCACCTCAGCTGCACCCACACAGCACGTGTGCCTCCAACTCGAGGCACAGCCCACACCCCCCAGGAGTCAGAAAAAATATTCAACCCGTCAAAATGAAAGGAGAGTCAGTGTTTGCATGCAGGGGGAAGTCTGGAACAAGCAGAATACTTTGGAATACTTTGCAAATTTGCTTGTGCAAGTGGATTAAAATAGGTGAATAAAGATGCTAATTCTGTACTTTGAACGTTGTTTCTGTGTAAAGTGTATAGTTACATTAGTTTGGATTCAAATTTGCAGAAGTTTGAAATGCAGGAACATGTACATTCATGTTATTAATATGCATGTGGCCTGTTACTTCAGAAAAGATTCATACATTAAAAGACAGTACCACAACTGAAGATCACCAACATCTTCAATATTTTTTCCCCAACTTGTTGCCCACCCACTCTTTTGTTTCTTATGAATTTACCGTGGGCTGTAAAAGTAAACACTGATTAAAAAAAATAAATAGAAAAAGCACCATCTTCCTGCCATCCTTCATGAGCTGATGCCTATATGTGCATCTTCCAAACCTTTATGAATCATCTTTCAGGTCAGTGAGATCTCTCCATTTCCTCCCACTGCAGACAAACCTGCTTCTGCACAAGACTCCAGAAACTCAACATAGCTCCCACCTCATGTTGGTTATACAGTTATATATATAACACACAAGCCTGCAATATGCATATACAAACACAACACAAAAATTAAGAAAATAACTAGTAAATATGTTTAAAACATCTCAAACTAAATGAAACTTTAATGCAGTGGTTAAAATATTTTTTTTTTAAATCTAATGCTCAATGTGCTATAGCTAATCAGGAGGTAAATTATCCTTAAATATTTTTTTACAAAATTATTTGTGAAACAATTACTATTGTCCTTTCGGTTATTACTTGACAAAACCTTTTTTTTTAACCAGTGGAGTAGCTCTTATTCTTCTCTCAAGCTTGGAGTTTACTGGGAGAGATGGATATGGATCATCTTACTAAATCATTGAGTCCTGATTTCTTCTTAATCCTTTTATAAATTCACCAACTGGCAGGTGTTGTATAGGATGTAATACAGAGATGACTGTGACAGAAGATTGGTTTGGGGCCTTTGAAACCTTTATGTGATGATTTTGCTGTACGGTTTAGATCAATATTCACCACATGTTTTCATTTTGTATTTCAACAATTTATGTCAGAGTATAACATTTACTCTAAAAATGTCCCCAGGGTTTTTTAAAGACAAATGACCCACAGCACCATGGATACTCCACCTTACTTAGCAATGGCATGTAATGTTTTCCACATATTCATCCAATATGAATCATCCAATAATTTTAATTGCACTACTTAACTTGTCAAGTCAATATAGATATGTGGTATGGCTTTGAGCTCACTGTGGATGCTGTGATATCCCACCTTATGGTTTGGTCAAGTGAGGCACTGAGGATGTGGTCGCCGTCCTTTGAAAAGCTCAGACAAGTCACACCTTTGCTGTGAGCGTGCTCGAACCTTCGCACACACAGGCCACTTTGGATCTTCCACACCTTTCTCATCGACACACAATGACATATTTCAATGTTTTAGAAACATGCATATTTTCTATTCAAATAAACATACCAAAGCTGAGACTCAAACAAGAAGACATCCGTTGGATTGTTACACTGTTTGATCAAACTGACCTTAATTTTGCCATTCTGCGCTCCGGTGGCGAGTAGATCTACATCTTGACTGAAGCACATACACAGCACAGCATCGTCCATCGTCATGAAGCTTTCTTGGGCCTGATACTTGAGATCCTGCAGGATGCCATTTACACACAAATGCACAGCACACAGACCATAAATAACAAAAGAGCATTAAAAACACAAACCTAAAGCATGCCACTAATCACAAGAATGATTTTGAAATTATAATCTTGATTTTTTTTTGTAAGAAGTTGGGTAATACATAAACATTAGTCAAACAAATACAAAACAACTTTATTACCATTCATGTCACAAAGTTAAAAGGAAATATGTCTAAAAATGTGAACAACATTTACCTTACAAATTTTTCCACTGTTGAAGTTCCAGAACACAATATACCCATCCACTGATCCGGTGACTAAATATTTGCCATTAGGAGAGAACCGGGCGCATTCCACATGTGAACGTCGTCCAAACTGCATATTTAAAACACAGAAAAATTACATAAGATGCCTCTTCTGCAACACCATTTGCAGCATATATAAACACAGAACAAAAACAAAATTTAATATCAGTCATCCTCAGGGAGAAATGCATTTTTCCAGTGCTCTGCAGCAGCGTGGGCTGACCATTCTTATCATTTTTGTCACTGGCAAGCAACAATGAGCTGTGCCTGCAGCTCTTAGGAGCGAGCACTGAGAACACAAACTGACTGGAAGAGTTGTCCTGAGGTGAATAAGTCTATCAGTTTTGTGTCAGAACGGCTATTGGATGAATTCACTTATAAAACAAGCTCACATTCACCACAAATTGACCAGAAAGCACAACTTAATATATTTATTGTCCAAGAAGTTTCCTTTGGACCAATACAGAAATGTGCTGATTTTTGTCGATTACCTTTATGTGGCGGTACAGCTGAGATGGAAAGCTTTCTTTTTCCGCATGCTGCTCCTTGTTTGTCGATGTGTCGATTGTTATTTCAGGGGAAAGATAACCTGGATTTATCTGTCGCTTTATATTCTGCAAAAGGGAACACAACACAAAACTTAAAGCTGTAGTACCACATTAGGGTAGTGGAACGCCTCATGCCTGTGTGCTCAGTCCGTTGCAGTTCACACCACTACACGAGAAAAAAATGATCGTTCAATTTGACTTGGCAGTATCTTCAAAGTACTTTGAAGTAGGCTTTGTGTATGAAAACATCTCCTTCTTTGGACAAGTTAAATTAAAAGCTTTGATCCAAAAACAAAGAACCTTCTATCCACAATAAAAAGTTCTGAAACCATTTGTACATCGTTTGTCTTGTTTTTGTGGACATTGCTGGTTTCTCTACCAACAAAAATTCTTGAGACATTTTCTCTGCAAACTGACATGATGTGCGGTTATGAAGGTGGTGAGGGAGAGACTGCAGACCCAGGTTGTTGAGAATGAAGTGATAAATTTAATGATGAGAAAACAATAATCAAGACCAGGGAGCACAGAATGAGCAGAAGGCTAAAACTCAAAACTGGTATCACCTGACCACACAAGACAGCAGACAAGTCGGCAGACTTGACACCACAACTAGATGCATCAGACAACAACCCAACAAGGCACAGAGGTGGGATTAAATACACAAAGGGTAATCAGGGAAATGAGTCACAGCTGGGAACAATCAAGGGCTAGACAGGACAACACGGAGACTAAATTAACTGAAAACAAAACAGAAACCTAAATTAACACAGAGAACAACCCAATTCCTCACACAAACATTTCCAAGAAGAGACCTTTCCTGTACAGCTTCCGAGAGACTGTGTTCCCTTACCAGCCAATACAAAAACCCTCCTGTGGATAAACCTGGAGAGTGACCGCTTTCTATTATTTGTTTCTTTGTAGCCCCAGCTGGAATCCAAAAGCCATCTCTCTAAACATTCAAGCCTAGATGACATCCAAGGTAAAAGATGACAAGGGGCTTTAATAGCAAGCACAAAGGCACACACAAGTTCTATAACAGCAGGACAAAATGAAAAAGGACAAAAGCGAGGGGAAGCGCACATCAATAACGCGAATTCCCCTGGCATGTAATTAGAGTGAGTACTGAGAAGAATATTGATCTCTGAACTCACGCTGACTTGCTCCAGGAGTCCAATGAGGCGAGAAGGAGGCACCACACTGACTTCTCTGGCCAAAGCCTCAGCTATGGCTCTGCGCTGCTTCTCCTTACTGGTGCCCTTTGGGTACGCCTGCAGTGACAGAGAAGGGAGTTTCAGCTTGGACATCACACCTCATGCAAATTGTTTTTGCTTGAAGTTAAAACACTATATTTCTTTTCTAACCTCTCGAGGGTCAAAGTAAGGACACGTCAGCAGTTTCTCCAGATGGGCGTACCTCTCTGGCTCGGTCTGATTCAGCAGGATCATCGGGTCAGTTTGTCTGAGGAGCGAGCGGGCTGCACCCACCTCTCTCATTTCAATGAGCTCCATTACAACCTGTTGAGAAGATCGCTGGTAATGGGAGACGCTTTCACTGTGTCTTGAAAAAGAATTCGTGCCCAATGAAGGTTTTCATGTTGTGTCACATTACAATCACAAATATTTTTTGTATTTTATATTTTATATCAACACAAAGTGCATAAATGTAAGTTGGAATTAAAATTATTTATCATCTTAGTCAATGCTTTGTAAAGTCACATTCCAAAACAATAATAGTCTCAAGTGTTCAGGGAACTGTCTTGATATGCTTTCTTTCCAAATGCAGAGACTGTATTTTTATGCTTTTTCTGCATGGCTTTGTAGTTTAGGTGGTCAGTCATGATTTGTTTGAAGTTATGCTGTTTCATTCCCTTAACACTGTTCTGAACTTCTCCACAATTTTATCCATTATTGAACACCTAGCCATGTGTACCAGCAAAACTGCTGAGCTCAAACTGAACAGTTGCATCTATAGATAGGATAAATTATAACCTGCAACTGGCAAGCTTGGATTTTAATTCTGAGTATCAAAATGAAGGGTAAGGAAAACAATTATTTGATCTTCTTTTCAGGTTATCTGCTGAGGAAACTACAACTCACCTGCTCATAGAGGTCAATCAGTGTGTTGTCAGGCAACTTGAGAGACTCAATGGCCAGCAGAACAGAGTCCCAGTGGCCTCTGTTTATATCCTCTACAAAGCTCTCGATGCTTTGCACGGTGTTGAGAGAAACTGTGGTTTCTTCCTGTAAGGTCATCAGCGTGCGGTAAAGGTTATTCTCCTTGAGGTACTGCATGATCAGACGGATCACACTGCAGACACAGAGAAGACGAATCTCTAAGCACTTTAAGCACTTTAAACTTTTCCTTTATTATATATTTTATATTCACACAATACCACAGACTATCATCATATCTGAAATGCATTTGATATAAGTGACTCTTCTCCAAACAGGCAGTAGAGTATAGGTATAAATACCTGTCTCACCTTTTCAGCAATTTTTATATATTACAAAGGAAATGTTTATTGTTTTCATTTCTTTTGTATGAATCAAAAAGTGTGACGTTTGCTCCATGTCAACTCGGTCCATGCGAAACACAAATCGGGTCTGTATAATGAGCCCTTCAACCAGCGAGACAGGAAATAGTTTACAGCAAAGTATACTGAGATGTTAGAATAGCTCGGTCAAAGTCCAGACCTTATTAATATTAATAATTTGGGGCAAGACTTGTATTTTAAGGTTTATATATAAGGTTGCGCCTCTCTTACTGTGACTTTCTATCCAGTCATTTTGAACTTAAGCTAGTCTACAAAGAAGATTTTAAAAAAGGTTTTAATCTCATTCAAAATAATGTATGACTTCCCTTCATCCTCACACTTATTTTGCATTTTGTGTTGGCCCGTGGCATAAAATCCAATGAAATGTACTGAAGTGTGTGCATCTGATATGACAAAATGTGGGAAAATGTTCAAGGCATATGAAGACTTTTATAGTGTAACATCATCTATTACGCATATATATAAAAAAACGTGAGTCCATGTAATATATCCTCTGTAAGAAAATAAAAGCAATGCACAGTATCCTACTTTCAAATTACCAAGCGCAACACAGAAAGGGGAAAAAAATCTACATGCATGCACATACATGGAGCAATCATTAGATCAACAGGCACATGTGGTTCATAACCACTTCTCTCCCAATGTCTGCGAGACTTATGGATCAAATGGCTTTGTGCAAACATGTGAGCACAAACGACGGTTTCTGCAGTGTTGTTTACACAAACATAACTATGCAGTACGACAAGAAAACACCAAAGGTTCGTTCTTTTTTTTTCTAACTGGCTTTAAATATTACTACAAGTTAACGCACGAAATATAACCATGTATTATAACCTTTTCTGTGTATTCTCTCGTGATATAAATGCACATTTTCTCTCATTGTTCATGCATTGAGGATCAGGAGTGCACTTACTCAGTGGGCTCCAGCTCCACAGCCATGTTTGGGACGCTGTCTCCTGCTGCTGCCGCAACGGACTGACGCTGTGGAGGTTTGGCTCCGAGCGCCTCTCGCTGGAGCCACGTGAAGACGGCGGGTCGGAGACCACCCACCCATCCACCGCACGTGCTCGTCGCGGGAGGGTGAGCGGCGGTCCCGAACGCGGGACGGCCCCCGACACGCACACAGGAGCGTCGGAGTTGCGCCTCCCTCACTGTGACGCAAAGAGATTTTCTACAGATGTTTTTCGAGCACGTTGAGTGCGGGGCGAAGCGGGATGCGGCTGCTGCAGTCCCAAGCAACAACAGCAGCAGGATCAGCACCTCAGACAGATCCTCGTGGCTTAAAGCGTGCGGGAGCAGGAGCGTTGTTATTCCAGCTCTAATTGCTCTAATGGAAAAAAAAAACAAACAAAAAAAACATCCGTGTCCTGTACGTCACCATGCAGAGCTGGATGCACCTGTCTTTAATGAAAGGGGATGCTCTCAGAGAGGTTGCGTGTTTTTTTAATCCACAGCCATTTAAAATCATGATGATATCAGGAATCAGAATCAAGGTGTTAAGTTATTTGAAGCTGAATCTAATGGGGAAAGTTCCAACAAAGGTTCAAATCTCGTCCATTAGCAGTAATGTCATCTTGTCATCTCATATCCTCGGGATATCAGAGATTTGACCAAAGATTATATAGGAGCTTCGATGGATTAATATCTCGCGAGATCACGGGTATACCTCGCAACAGGTGAGCACTAATTGATGACGCCAGCACGCTATTTGAGTTCGGGCCTTGATGTCAGCAGCATTTCTGAACAATGAGCTTCTTGTTTCTTTGAACAGTTCCCCAAGCAGGCAAAGTGTTCATAGAACGATTCGGTTTACGTGATAAATACATTTTTTGGTGTTTGAAAAGTGCGAGGAAATGCCGGTGAACAATAACAACCAGGTGAGTGCATTAAGGGACAATAAACACCTGCGTTAATTAGCCTTTTCCTGTCTAAACGTTTCTGAAACACCACATTAGAGTTCGTCAGTGACTGTTCTGATTTTAGATTTTCTCTTTCATTTTCATCAGAAAGTAGTACCGAACGCCGCTGCCCGGATAGTCAAGCTGCCCGTGGTTCGCTCAGCCTGTGCCACCCTGTCGGTCCTGTACGGAGATGCTAAAAGCAGCAGCTCCAGTCTGAAATCCCTGTGCGAGGCGCTGGAGAGCGGCGTGACCGCCCTGAGCGCCGCGGCCTGTACCAGAGTCTCGCCGGTCATTGTTAAGCTGGAGCCCCAGAGTGAGTCCTACCACGACTGGGTCGTGGCTCCTTTTTGCTCAGCCATTTGCAGCAGTATCAATCATGTCTTGGTGCTGGGGTTTGTCTTCATAGCATATGTCTCTTTTCAGTCTCCATTGCAAACAATCTTGCCTGCAAGGGCCTTGACTGGCTGGAGACTTCATTCCCTGTTGTTTTGTCCCCACCGGATGAGGTACTTGTTTAAATGATTGGCCCTGTTCTTAAAGAGTGATCATCATGATGATGAATTTGACTCAATCACGCAGGTGGTTGCTGCTGCCAAGAGCAAGGTAAAGAAGATTAGAGATGTGGTGTCCACTGCAGCCGGTGGGACAGTTGTGACAGTGCAACACACTGTCACACAGGTGATCAGTAGACTGCATCAGGCAGACAACAGTGAGAACCAGTCAATGGTGAAGAGAGCCATCAGCATGGCCAGTATGGGATTGGACTCGGCTCTGACTATGTCAGAGGCTCCTCCAGAAGAGGAGAAAGAAGGCAAGTATTAGAGTAACCTGAGTGCCAAGTCTCTCACTTCATTGCCTACTATTGCTTTTCTGTCCACAGGAGAAGAACCCCACTTGGTGGAGGGTTTTGAGGCTTCTGTCCGCTCAGGAAGTTACTCGGGGCGCTTGATGAAACTCGCTGCAAAAGTGTGTTGGAGGACCTACCAAATGATTGGCTCAAAAATCCACTTTGTTCAGGTGAGTACAGTTTGATCAGGAAAGATGTTTGAGTTGCATAATTCAACAACTCAAAGTTAAATATTGGCAAAGGACTATCCTATTGTAATTTTTTATGTCTTTTGATAATTTACTTTTGACATTTCATCATGAGACATTTTTAGGAAAATGTATTACTTTAGGGAAGGGATCAGCCCTAGAGTCCCAGAGTCCTGCAACTTTTAGGTGCATCCCTACTCCACGCAGAATTCACTTCTTGGGGTCTCAGCAAGTTTTGTAAAGGTCATTTTAGTTAGATGTCTGAGTAGAGATGCATTCAAAAGTTGCAGAATGGCCCTCTAGCAATGAAGTTACACAGCAACTTCAGTTTTAAATCCCCAGTTTCTGTTGGTGTCTTGGGTTCTGTCCTTGATGTCCAGTTGGTTTAGGAGATCAATGTTTCAGCTGTGCATATTCCTGCTTAACAATGTTTCAAATGTTTTGTTCTTGAATAAACCTCAGAAGCCTTCACCACAAATGACACACAAGCAAATTGTTTTCCTATTTCAAGGCAATTGGCTGCACCTAATTTTTAGATTGGAGCAGGGGTGGGCAACTCCAGCCCACGGACTTTTAGATGCATCTCTACTTTAACACACCTGAGTCAAATAATGAGGTCATTAGCGGGACTCTGGAGAACTTGACAGCACTTTGGAGGTGATTCAGCAATTTGATTTGGCTGTGTTGGACCAGGGAGACATGCTATAGTTTCCCTCGAGGACCAGCATTGCCCACCTGTGGTTTAGAGTGAAACCCAAGTATTTTTTTATTATTTTTTTTGAATACATGACAATCAGCATTTTCACTGTGGCTGCTTAATGTTTATTCACCATTCAACAGATCACGGAGCGTTTATCCAAACCCACCACTCTGGTTCAGGACCTTCAGACGAGCTGTCAGACTCTGGTGTGGAGCCTCCACGGGTTACCCCAATACTTTCAGCAACAGGTGGTTTCTGTGTTTCTCTTCGTTAACCAGATGTGCAACCTGAGAATTTCATCATCCCGTCAAGAATGTACTCGACGCAGAATTCGCGTCTGTACTGCTGAGGGTTCACCTCTCTGTAAGGAACTGGGCCGCTCACCGAGCACACCAGCTTTACGACTGAGACCTACCAGGACATCTGTGTTTGAGAACGGCTGTATTGTGAAAGGATGTGTTCGTCATTAGTTTTGACTTTTTGATTCTGTACTTTAATGATATGATCATGTATTAGAAGCTTCATGAAACTTGATTGTTTCTGTAGCCCATGTTTTTTGTTCAAATCATAAACATGCACCTGTGTCACACTGCAATCAAAAATAAATTGAACTTATTTAAAACAAATTCTAGCTTCCCTAAAGGGTCAGTCTGAAATTAATTTCTGTTTATCAGAATAAATGCATTAAACTGCAAAGGGGTGGGAGATCAAGTATTTCAAACATTAGGTTATTGTCAGATTTGTAGTTTTGTGAAAGCATAACCTTAATTTCTAAATAGGTAGCATTTAAGGGTGGGTGTTGTAAAAATCTGAAGTCAAATTAACATTTAAGAACCTTAATGATCTGTTAGCATAAAATTGCAAATTTTAAAATCAAATCCAGTTCAGTGACAAATCACTAATTCTGAAAGATGCACTTAAAATTCTTGAGTCTTTGGGGATATTGTTGCCAAAGACTGTAAAGTACCACACTAAGGTACATTGTGCATATAAAAGTAATTATGGTATAGAATCAAGGTTGGTGTCCCACATGCAATGACTAAACTTTCACACAGATGATTAAACATTTGCAGATGAACTGCAACTTTCATCCCTCAGGTTTAAGGCTGAAAAGTTAATTGGAGCATATATATATATGTACTGCTCAAAAAAATAAAGGGAACACTCAACACAATATAGCTCCAAGTAAATCAAACTTCTGTGAAATCAAACTGTCCACTTAGAAAGCAACACTGATTGACAATCAATATCACCTGCTGTTGTGCAAATGGAATAGACAAGTGGAAATTTTCATATTTATTTCATTCATTCAGATCTAGTATGTTATCTGAGTGTTCCCTTTATTTTTTTGAGCAGTGTATATATTCCTGATTTCCTTTGGCAAAACTATTCAATCAAAGTGATTAGCTCAACACTGCACTGATAAAGGGCCAAGTCTCACTTGCCATCTTTTTAAAGCTGCAGATGCATACTTTACAACAAATGATCAAGTGTAAACTAAATCAGGTGAACCAAATTTATTTTACCATGATATGAAATAAGCTTAAGTGGTAAGAATGTGTCCTTTAACCAGTTCTCATAATACTCAATTACCAAATTGTTGCTGCAGGCCTAAGATTGTGCTTAATTTAATGGAATAAGCTGAAGAGCTGCAGCACTGTTTAGAATGTGATAATGAAGTGATTGCAACACCAAAGAGCTCTTAGACATTTTTTTTGTGTTGCATCAAGGGCCAGTAAGGTTCAACTAGTTTATAATCAAATGTACAGCTGCTTGTAATCAAAGACTTGAGTTTTCATAGAATCTCAATGTATAAATCTGGCATTTTCTATCAATACCAAAATAACACCCAAATCTTTCTTTGAGTGTTATTTTGCTGAATAACACAAATCACAGCAGTTATTCAGCAAAACGTTACTTTATTTTATTTGAGGATTTCACTTTTGGCTGGACTCTGACTTGGATGTGGATGCCCTCAGAGAAGAAAGGCGGCGCCTCTTGGCAATCTGTTCCTGACGCTTCTCCTTGGCCTCCTGTTTTTAAGAATTAAAGAAAATTTGAACAAACAAAAATATGGTGGTGGTTTAGACATTCTCAGAAAAAATGTTTTCAACAGCAATCAAAGATCCAACCATAAGAGTACAAATGTAAATGCTGACTGTGGGAATAGTAACCGTCTTGTCATTATCAACTTTATTTTGACTTCAATATTGACACACTGTCTTAGCAGTAATCCTATAACTTTTTTTGTAGTTCTGATCCGGGCTTTATACTTCTGAAGCCCGGAATGACTGTAGTATTGTTTTTAGAAAACATTTGAAAATAGAGCGCACCTTCATCCTCTTAGCCAGCAGCTTGGCATACTCAGAGGCCTCCTCTTTGTTCTTCTGGGTGCGTTGTCTTTTGAGGGCAATGCGGCGGCGCTTGTGCTGCAACACACGAGGAGTCACCAGTCTCTGGATCTTGGGGGCCTTAGTTCTCGGCTTCTTGCCTAAAAGAGGGAAGTGGCCATCAGAAACAATTCAAGACAGCAAAAAAAAAAACTGCTTAGCTCTCCTAGGTTGAAGCTCTTACTTCAGTCTAAACATCATTGTTGGTCTATGGTCAATTTCATTGAACTATAAGAAAGCAGCTCAATCACAAAAAAGCCAGATTTGGAATTATACTCTTTTCTACTTTTTGAAAGGAAACACAGAAATTGTGATGGATCCCACAATTTTGCAGTACTGATGTTAAAAAAGAAACTAATACACCTATACAATGTTAAAGATGTACCAAAAGAAGGATTGTGCAACATGATATATCAAAAACAGAAAAAAAGAACAGAGGCTCCTCCAACAAATTTAAAAGCAAAAATCCTCCTTTTGGGTTTTGATTTACACGCCATAATCTCCGTGTAAAAACATTCATGCAGGCTTGGACACAACATTCACCTTCTTTAGTCAGGGGTCTCCTCACGACATACTGCCTCACGTCATCCTCCTTGGCCAGGTTGAAGAGCTTGCGGATCTTGCTGGCCCTCTTGGGACCAAGTCGGCGAGGGACAGTGCTGTCGGTCAACCCAGGAATGTCCTTCTCACCTTAATGGAATGACATCAGAACGTGAGTGAATAACAGAGCAAATTTTCAGTTCTACAAAATCTAAAACGGGATACACATACTCAACTCTAAAATTGAAGGGAAACAATAAGATCATGGTGCTTGCTTTCTTTTTTCAACATAGCACCAGTTACAAGGTATTGTTTACTGACAAGATTAGATTTAGCCATTTGACAAACCATTCATTATCTGTTTTATGACAACAGATTTTATATTGTTTTCAGCTCCGTAGAGTAGGATAGTTAAGCTCTGCCTTCATTTATTAAGGGGAGGAACAAAAATAATTCAAATAATACAGGGTTCCAGATAATCAGTTCTCCTGAGTGGGAGAAATATGAAACAAAACACAGAAGATCTAAACATTTCAATTTCACATTATAAAAACTGTCACAGTTGTTATAGTGAGGAAGCATTGCAGTTCAACCATCCACTTTCACTGGGTCTGGTCGTATCTGGAAAGCAGCTCCACAGTTACTCTGGCAACACACTATCCCCTCTTACTTGACTATTAATCAGTCAAAAGAGACTCCTTGGTGTGCCATCTATATATGCAGCAAGTCATTGACCTACATAGGCTAACATTACTAATCCAGCATGAATAAATAAAAGCTTTACACAGTTGGGTTTTCCTCCACCAGGTGCAGGTTACCTTTCTTGACGATGACCAAGTTCAGAACGCTGAGGTTGGCATCAACGATGCAACCCCGGACAGACTTGCGCTTGCGCTCGCCGGTCCTGCGGGGACGGTAGCAGGAATGGCCCTTGCTGAGCAGCAGGCGGACACGGCCATGAGTTAGTACCCCCTGCTTCATGGGGAAGCCCTGCTTGTCGTTACCGCCGCTGATGCGCACCACGTAACCCTACACAAAAATAGTTTTTAACATATGCAGAAAAAAAGAGGCAGTTTCCTTTCAGAATGTTCTAATCCTAAACAATTCCTAACAAAGAGTATCAGTAATCCACAACCAAGAGTTTTCACAAGTCTCTAAATGTCAGACTTAAATCCTTTTGAGAGTCATTAAGTCAGACCAACATAAATAACAAATCAAGTCAAATTAACGGGATGAATAATTTGGGTTGGAGTTTTTTGACTGGCATGTGGATCTATTACTTTTGCAGCCAGACTACTTACACTTATTCACTTTACAGAACATGCATAGATTCATCAGTCATCTTTCAGTCAAACATTAAAATCCCTAATCAAGTCACACTTAAATAGACAAAACTATGTACAAAACATTCATGAAGACTGAATGTTACTTTGTTCTAAACCATGGGCATATTTAGAATTTTACAGCATTGAAATATAGATATTTAAATGTGTGATGCTGACTTTCAGATGCTATAAAATCTGCAAATCTGATCTTAAATGTAAAAAGTGAATTCTGATAAACACATTCAATTCTAATGTGATCTGCATTTCCATCACAAACTCGAAGAAATGCTTATTTTAGCAAGAAAAAATATGTATCAATGCAACACTGCACAAAACAAAATTTGTCTCAAAGAGAGACATGCTCAACACCTTTATTCTTGCCAATTTGCTACAGTCAGCAAACCAACCAATTCCAAATCCCACCTCACGCACTAAACTGTAGTGTCTAATACAAGGAAGTCATACATATTACAATCCCAGATGTTTCATTTATTCCAACAGGTCATTGGGAGAGCCCAGCTGTTTCAATCTGCCACGGGTAACTGGGCTGATCGCATCTGGAAAGCTGCTCTACTATTGCTCTGGCAACACACTGTCCCCCCTTACAGACTATGGGTCAGTCACAAGGGTCTCCGGTGTGCCATGATGATGTGCAATGGAGAGAGAAACTTACCTTCCACTCATCTCCCAAAGGGTCAGCAGCCACCTCAGTGGCCATACGCTTCTCATAAAAGATGCGCAGCTTCCTCTCATCATCAACTTCAATCAGCTTCTGGCAGCCGGTAGCAGGGAATGAGATGTTTAGCTAAAAATCAATGTGTAAGAAATAAGTGTTAGAGCTTTTGATCATTACAGAAACACATAGACAACATGCAAAAACTACACGTGATAACTAGGATAATCAATAAAATTAATGAAACTTCTAGACATCTGTTAAATACGTTCTAGAAATAGTGCCAGTTTCAATTGGCGAATGAGTAGAACAGAGGCCTGTTAGCTTTTCTGCCGGGTCCAATTCAAAGTTGAAAACACTAGTTGTGTGTAGTCTTTTCAAGAACATAACCAGACTGTTGTATTAAGCTGTTAAAAAGCGCGTCTCCCTCGAAACAATAAAATAAATTTCACAAATACTTTTCAATGTAAGCAGTTGCACACTGTACGGCCATGTTTCTACAGCTCACTTTCCGACGGGCTAGTCAGCTAGCTCGTCACAATCAAAGCTCATCCTCAACTACAAAGCCACAATACCCGCATTAAACTAAACGCATTAAAAGTTTAAGATGATGGCTTTATTTCAACCAATATATTTTAACGATACTAGCTTTCTCAAACAAAATAATAGCAACTCATGGTTGTACCTTCATTTTGCCAAACCGACCCAACGACGGTCCGCCAGGGGAAAGAGGCAGGATATCCGCTCCGTGATCTCACATAGAACAAAGTAATCTCGCGATAGCTAACTCGCTGTCATGAACGACCCTGTTAACGTGTCAATAAAGTAAATTGAAACGAAATCAAGTCATTTTATGTTATTTTGACTTTTTATCATCAATATACGTCAATCTTAGAAGAAGACAAGCGTATAACAATTAAACCTACATAACGTGAGGCGTAATGCTGCTCTGCAGCGTCACATTTACACAAATAAAAGTACAGGCAACATTAACATCATACAATGTTATATGATTCGTCCTTTTTTTCTTTACCTTTTTAGAAATTATTGACACCCATTATGTAATAATAGATAGTATTTGTTTATTTTCATTTATATTTCAACATTATATTTTACTTTCGTGAAACACTTGATATGCAATATGTAGAAAAAAATATGTTTTTCGGAGTGTAGTTGAAGTCAACCAATTTTTTTGTGTGCACGAAACTTTGCAAATAAAGCCGATTTTGATTTGTTACCAATATGTCTACTGAGTCATAATCATATGTATTTGCAGCTCACTGCAATTATCAGAATATTAATATTCACTTTTAACCCTGAAAATTAATGTAAAAAATAATAACAAAGACACTAAAATAAGCATTTGATTAAATATTTTCTGTTTTTATTCATAATTATTATTTTAACATTTATTATTATTGACAGTAATTGAAAGAATATAATGCCACAAACAATATTGACCACTGCAGGGCGCCAGAGAGTAGATTAGCTCATGACATTGTAGCCTACACAAGTTGGAAAGTATTCCAATGAATAAAATTAACTTAAAATGGCTGCAAATGTTTAAAAGGGTATGTGAAATGCATAAAGGGGCTCCGACTTTCACTATATGGCTCTCCACTGGGATGAGCGGTCTCTCAACCAGTGATATCAGTAACACTGATATCACTGCTAATGTGACATCATTTTCTACATTGTAGAAATTATTTATTTTACCTTCAATGCTTAACACTGTCTCTGATGTTCAAGGTTATATAATGTTAAATTGTCGTTATTGCTATGTTTACTGTATTTGGAATGTTTTACTCCAACTGATAATATTTGACAGATGAAGAACTTCCACGTACGACTTCTGGACAACTCAGAGCTTTTTCTAACAGCTTCCTGTTCAGAGGGGACTATTTGTTTTCTGTTTATGTTGCGGTTGCAACAGTGTGTGTTTTTTCTGTTGTTGTTGAAGCTTGCATTCAAACTAGAATCTATTGTTTAAAGCTAAACATGCTATATGTATTGATGTATATATGTGTTACTAAAACAGTTGTCTATTTTGGATATCACTGGGTGTTGGAAAAGAAAAGGCTGAATTACTGGATTATTCCCTTCTCTTCCTTTGATGCTGCATAGTCTTCCAAATGTGTGCTTTGTGCCCACACTTGGTCAACTCATGCATCTTCATTCTCTGCAAGTGTCACTGGAAATGTCTTATGAAATAGAAGCCAGAACAAGAGAACAGTCCAGATGTCCTGTATGGGTACATCTTCGACAACCAAGACTTACTGCTAGCCGTTTCCGTGATGCTTGCAGAGGAAGTGCAGAGGAGGAGTCTGCTGCCACAGCACTGGCATCTCGGATGATTAGGGGCTCCACTAGACAAACTGCGGCCATGAAGCGTGGTCTGCAGGTGGAGTCTGAGGTGCTGGCAAACTAAGCTGAGATGTTGAGGGTCAACATGCTTCCTGTGGGATTCATTGTTCGCCCTGACACATCATATCTTGGTGCAAAGGTGTACGACCCGTCAGAATCACCCCTGTTTGAACTGGTTGAGGTAAAAAGCAGCATGAAGAATGATGCATCTCAGGTTGCTCACCTCAAGGTCCAGGATGACCACTCAGTTTTGAGGCGTTCACACGCCTACTGGCAGGTACTTGCTGGCAATCAGCGAATTGGAATGGTGCGACTTTAACAACAAATAGTTGTTACTCATGAAACAGACATGCTAACAACAATAACTGTTGAGCGGGTGTGGCGTGATGAGGCTTTCATTGATCAAATGAAATCTAAACTGGACTTATTTTAATTCAACACATTCATTGATGTATTCATGTCAATGCAATAAGAATTATAAAATGTGTAACTAACCCTTTTGTTCCTTTGCATTTCAAATATCCAATCTCAAGCTGTGTGAATCACTGTGAATAGTTGTTACTCATGAAACATACAGAGATGTGCAAATGTCTTTAAAAAGCAGTTGGATAATTTACAAAAATTTGTTTTCTTAACTGCAGTTGTCTTGAAACTTATGTTTTAAATTTTTTCTCCTTGAGGTTGCCTTAAGTATTTTTTTTAAATCAATGTATGGTGTACAATTATAAAATATGAAATGGTTATGGATTTTTTTGTTTTTACTATATATTGTAAATTGTACTTGATTTGTTTTTCTTGCAATTCAACTTAATACAAAAAGAAAGTCAAGTGTGCTGCGAAAGTGTGTTTTATTGAATATTTTTTGCAAAAGTCTAGACATTTAACTTTTTACATAGCATTACAACAATTAACATACAGAAATAATTTAGTCTGCAACACAAAATGGGCCTTGATAATTTGCCAAAACACAACAGTTGTGCCAGATTTGATTGACAGTTCCTTTAAAGTAAGAGGCACCGGGGAATCCCAGATGTGGTTGCACTTTACTCTAGGATTGCTCGCTCTACAATGATCCGCAGCCGAGCAATGGTCTGGGTCTCTCTCATTGCCGGTGCAGTGAAGTTATTCCAGGCAAACAGGAAAGGAACAGCTCTTCTTTTAAGGCGGCTGGTGGTGGATCCGCTAACAAAATCCTCCGGTGTGAAGTGGCGGCTACATACGAAAGTGCTCCCCGTCTTTATGCAAAAGTCCGGACCTTCATCTCTTCAGATCGACTGGATCCACTGCATCCGTTGGTCCGGGTCCGTCGGGAACGCATGATATGACAGATAAGGCTGTTTTCTTGCCCCACATGAACAACCAGGGACTGAATAAAAACAACTGCGCCGAGACTGAGCCATTTCCTAGCCTTTTAATGCGAACGCTATAGCCACCGGAAGTTGTCCAACCCCACATCCGCTTTCAAACCCGGAAGCGTGAAAAAGTTCTATTGACTTGTTCCGTTAAATTTATTTCTCTGTTGTGCTCTGTTTATATCTGTGTGTCAGCATTCTGCTTGTCTACCTTTCTGTATATGCCTCTGTTTTACTGGTTTTACTGTCTAGAAAGTTATTCTGCAAACTTTTATCAATTTTAGCAATTATCAAAATGTTCTGCTTCTTTTGATACTTTAAGCTATTTCTTTTGCTATGTTTTACTTTTTCAACTTTTTCTACTATTTCTGGTTTTATACAAATCTCTCCTTTTGCTAATCTGTGGTATATCTTTGGCAAACTTTCACTCTTTCGCAAAATATTTCTACCATACATAACTAGCTTTTTTCTGCTTTCCCCCCCTACTCCTTATGCTATGTTCTGCTTTTTATTTTATTTTCTGCAGCAATCAGTCCGCAAATATGCATTCTCACGGCTGTTAGGGACAGCAATTTTTCTAGTTACGGTAGCAACTCACTAAATAAGCCTTATGCTTTTGTAGGGTTTTTTGTTTGTTTGTTTGATGGTGTGGTTTTGATCGTGAGTGTTTAAAAAAAAACACCAAACACTTCCGGTTTTACCGGAGAAGGAAGCAGGGCGGAGTGAGTCCTCTTGCTCCGTGTGAACACTCTTTGAGGCCAGAGCGAGCAGCTGTCAGAGGACGGGGCAGCGCGTCACGAAGAGCAGAGAAGAGGCTTTGTAGAGGGAAGGACTGAGTGAAAATGCAGCACAGGAGCGAATCCCGACATCATCACTTGTCCACAGTCCGACTCAGGATCCAGACTTTGATCTGCTAGCGTGCAGCCACCGAGCTGGCTCAGATCGCAGACTTTCCTCCGGCTGTTGTTTTGTTTTGCTCTAATCTGCTGGAGGATCAGAGGCTGCACGGCGCTGCTGTCCACTCCACAGGACTTGTCCAGACATGAGCAACGTCAACCCGATTTTCTGGGACCAGTTGTTGGCTGGCAGCTCCGACGTTGACTGGTGTGAAGGGAATTACCTCATCTACCCCAGCATCGCAGAATTTTACAACACGGTCGGTATGAAGTCTCTGTTGAGTAAGCAGTGTTTTGCATAATGCAGTTTTTGTTTACAACCGGGGCTGCTCTGCTTTTGTTTCTCTCCGTCATGAATCGCCTTCTCACACTTCACCAACACGCCACCGTGTTGCCAATAATTATGAGTTAAAGAGACTTTTCAAAAGTGAATCTGCTTCATATATTTTCCTCTCCAGTTCAGTTGCTCTGCTGGACAACAGTGGGCAACATGTTGTTTCGATGCCACAGTGCTGTTTCCTCAAAGCGTTGTTGTTTCATTTCAGATCAGCAACGTCTTGTTCTTTGTTTTGCCTCCCATACTGATGTTCCTGTTCCGTGAATATGCCCAGCATTTCAACAGCGGGATCTACCTCATCTGGATCCTGCTGGTGGTGGTCGGTAAGTTAAAGACCTCCTCTACTTCATAGTGAGGATGAGCAGCCCATTCAGCTTCAGAGCTTCAGTGCTTTTGTTTAAAAAAATAATAAGAAGAAAGTGAGCTAATTGTTTTTATTGGTGGGTGAAAAGAAGCAGCTTCTTCTCTGTGCACATGCAGTTTCTATTATTCACATCTGACTGGTCGGCTGCTGAAAAGTCTTTTATAATATTCAAAGTTATCTGCTCAGTCTGCCTCGGTGTCCTCTGTGTGCTGATGTAATCTCAGACTGGCAGGATACAAGTTGAGATCAGAACCCACTTCCCAGGGTGGGGGCATTTCCACCATCTGCTTCTTGATTAATTTCGTCTTCTTTGTTACTCAAAAATCATTTTGTAAACGCAGGGAAACCTTGATCATGTAACTGTGCTCCAAACTATGCCATGACACTCAGTCACTCTTTTATGTTTGGTTCTGGAGGTGTGTGTGTTTCTCTAGATAATCTTCTTAAATCCAATTATTTAAAAATGGAAGTTGCACAAAATACTAAATTGCAATATCCATGTCTACTATTCTACAATTTGAAATATGGATAGTATGTTTCTTGAAAATAATAAACTTGAGCTCCTTCATGAACTTTCACTGACTCTGGTTTTCATGTATATAATAATTGGGGGCATAATATAATCGTTCATTTTCCAAAATGAACAATTTAGATCAGAGTTCAGCACAAATTTATAAAAACACTTGATGAACTTACTGATCTTTGTCCACTGGTCTGAGGTCCTGTTACCTACTGACACAGACGAAGACGAAAGGAAATGTGATTGTGCTAATTTTCCACTTTAGAAGTGATTACTGCAGCGATTTACATGATTAACGAGTCTGCTCAGTGTTTCCATTGGATTTTTTTTCTCAGACTGAGGTCACCTCTCAGGAACCGGTGAGGGGAGGGTTGGGTGGAGGACTTGGTGGTGGTGGGTGGTTCTGGTTATCTTTGCTGACTATGCAACCTGCGTGTTTTCAAACAGCGCTGAGAAAACGAGGCGCTTGACCTCCATTCACACACAACGGCTCCATTCACTGCTGTGATCTATAAATCAGACGTGCATTTTAACTATATTTGCTTAAAAATGAAGCTATGATCTACTAGCTTGATATTTGTTCTGATAAAAATAATCATATTGATTTCCTTTTCAGATCAAGACATACAATTAAAAAAAACATTTGTAAATGTTTATACTTCCAACTACATTGTTTTTAACCCTTCTCTTCTGCAGTTTATTAGAGCCACTTTGTATAATTTACCGTTTTAGAGCCTACATTTTCGGCTCATTTGGAAACAATTTTCCTTACAGCTAAAGAAAAAAGAAGAGACCATGAGGCATTTGGTTCCATTTTTCAGAAACGGGGCAGATTCATAGACTAAAGCAAGCAGAATTTAAGATTTTTTTATTTATTTTATTTCGGTGTGCAGTATTACTATTAGTATCATCTCTCTCTCTGTCTGTCTGTCTCTCTGTGTATATATATCATATATGAAAAGCCTTAAGGAGTTTTCATTCAGCTGACAGTAGGTGTGTAGCAACAGGTGGGGAAGGGGAGTTATGGCATTACTCAGTAGTCATTCTGGATCTTTCTCTAGCATCTTATTACACAGACTTTAAACCATACGGGCAGATTGATGAGGATGTTTTGAAAATATACTCATTTAAAAAACTTTCTTTAATCCTTAACCCATACCTTGGTAGATTCTTCATGCATGACTATAGAATAAGAAAAAAACCCTATATGTGGCGTTACAGCAATGTTGTGACTGTGTCCCATTAAGAATATTTTAGCTTCCATTTTTAGAATGGAAGCTAATAATTTTTTTTTAGTTGACGACTTAATGATGTTAAAATAAGCATAAAAGGCTTTTTAAATGCATAATGAATGCAAAAAAAACCTCGGTTTTAAAATAAAATGTTTTTCTCAATTGGCATTCATAGTTCATTTTATAATATAAAATAAAATTAATATGCAGCAGCTGTGCCATAGGTTATTTAGGGTGTATATTGCAGGTTTTAGTGATTCATAAAATGACCTAATTGTTTTGACAACTTGGTGGATAAGCAGATATGTGGCCCTAATAAAATCCCTAGTAGGTTTTGATCACATCATTCCTTTGTGATTTTGTAACTTACCAGTTTTGGTCGTTTCATGCATTGAACTTTCCACTCACTGTTTAATTCTAACAACAACAGAAGTTGTTTTAAAATAGAAATGTCCTTCAGTTATTGTCCACACTTATTTTTATTTATCTTTGCGAATTTCTTTCTCACAGGCATTGGATCAACGTATTTTCATGCCACACTCAGCTTCCTCGGCCAAATGCTGGATGAGCTGGCCATCCTTTGGGTCCTCATGTGCGCCATCGCCATGTGGTTTCCAAAGAGATACCTGCCAAAGATGTTCAGGAGAAATCGGTATGTTGATCATTCCAAGTGAAACCTGCAGGAAGCAGAAATACGGTTTGAGATGTAAGGAAAAGGCTAATTGGTTAATTTATTTGTCTATTTTAAGAGACAGAAGTGGAGTTTACTATGGGTCATTGGCTTCTCTCATGATGCATTTACTGTTATGACTCATTATATCTAAATATAGGCACATCCAAGATAGCTGACACCAGTAAAAGCAGCATCACATGTCTGTACTTCTTATATTGTCACAGAGACTTGATGGCAGCTCTCCTGCTGCAAGCTGTCGCTTAATATTTTCTCTGCTTATTGCCCATCGGCAGCTGAACCAAGTGGTTGTGAATTATTTGAATCGAGTGGTCTTTCTTTTCCTCAAGCAGGTAAAATAGAACAGGAGTTGGCTAAAATCACATGGAGAGAAAATGAAACAACAGAAAAGCACAATATAACTACAGTAAAAGGTCTGATTAATTCTAACACAACTAGAGTAAATGACTTGGATTTGCTTAATACAAGTGAAATTATTACGTTCATACAGGAATACATTATCTACACAAACTAGAAGTGAATAAACAAAATCTCTGGATGGCTGCCATCCAGAGATTTTCATATCCTTGTTGCTTTTTTCTGCTTCTTTATGTAGTTTAAGGTTTAAAGTGGTCATCGGCATTCTGTCTGGGATCACCACTGGACTGGCTTTTGTTAAACCTGTGGTCAACTCGCTGTCGCTCATGACTCTGGGCATCCCCTGCACAGTGCTTCTTATCACAGAGCTGAAAAGGTGAGGAGAGATTATCTGATCTCAGCATGCATTACGCAACATCATACAACAAAATGTGAACCTTCTGCTCTGCATGAGTCAATCAGAAACAGAGTAAAATTTGTATGAGCAATAAATGCTACATAATATCTTCATGAAAATGACTGGCTTTGTTTGTGCCATTTCTATCGCTGACTCATTTCCAACTCTAACTTGTTTTTGTGTCCATTCCATTGTTTCTCTACATTTGTGAGTCATGCTATGAGTGTGTCGGTTTAGGAATTTGCCATTCAAATTCAAGCTGCAAAATATTTTTTAAGTTGTTCCTGTTATTTCTAAATTTATTTTCCAAGATTTTTAGTTGAAGTCCTTTGTTTCTGTCATAAATCATTCACTGTTTTGGTAACGCTGTCACTATTGAAGCAGAATGGAAGCTAATAATTTTAAGGAATTTGTGTGCCATTTGCTCATTGTTTCCTTTAAGTAAATGTGGTCATGTGACATTTCATAAGATTAAGGGTCTTATGAAAAAAAATTTTAATTACACTTTGATTTTAGCATTTTTCTAATGCATTTATATGCGGTGGCTAAGTACATGCATGCAAATGGTTAATGACACACAATGAAAATACATTAGGATGAAATAACAGGTGGGTGTTGAGTGTTGAAGGAGGCACAGCACTCTGATTATAGGAATCTCATAATGCCTTAATAATTTATGGATCAAAAGTTAAATGGCTAAAACAACCAAAAAAATGAGTGAGAAAAAAATTCTAAAGAGAAGGAGTGAAACCTCCTGAAACCCAGAAGAACCATTAATCAAGACTTCTTAGATCTAGGAGCAAGACATAAAGGACGACTCATCACTACGGCTCAGTGCCTTATGTAGCAATAACATGATGAGGTCAGAACAGGAAGAAAACCCTAATGGCTTCACCGTCCAAAGCACAACAACATTTGATCTTAAATCTCTTGCAATTTTAATGTTGAAGGCTTGTTTTCTTATCCTGACTAATTGATTATTTTTATGCTCATATGTCCCTGAAAACACATTTCCAACAAACTCCTTGTTTGTGTCAAAGAGAGCCTGTGTGAGAGCCTCTTGGCATTTCCTCTGTCTCAGTATCTACATGTTGTGCTTTTTCAACACTTACAAGCATCAGTCCTGAAACATTAGGTCACCTATTGTTTCATTTCTGGCTAGTTCTTGACATTATCGCAGCACCAGTCATCTGTTAAAGCCTCTTGTTATTTTGCAAGACCAGACATAGTTCCTGTAGACATGGCTGATGGACTCCTGCCCTCAGAAAGAACATACTGTTTTGTTGTTGTTTGACTTTTCTACACTGTGACTCTTGACCCCCCTTTGACGGAGTTCCAGCTGCAAAAAAAAACAAAGTGCTCTGTGTTTTCAGACGGACAATATAACGCTTATTTAAGCGGAAAGTGTAAAACCAGAAATTCTAGTCAGAGTTTTGCCATAAAATGTGTTGGCATTATAAGAGAAGATGAAGAGATGATGAAAAAAACCCTGAAAATAAACATGTTTAACTGCAATCGTGTAATCGCACACTAAATAATAAAAATAACAAATATATTACATTATAATTTAAAGCTATAGGCAAATCCAACTTTCAGTTTGTGTAAATTCTTCAAGAATGGAAAATATATTATGACAGGGAGTTGTTGTTTTTTGGTGCAGCATTTAAGCTGCAGTGGGTGTGCTATTTGTGAAGGCCATCAGGGCTTCAGTTTCCAACCTTGAGACCTTTGCTGCATTTCTTTCTCTCTCTCACAGCCCATTTCCTGCATGAAAGCCACTTGGAAAACAATTTTCAAACTAAATAATTTCTGGTACACTAATTGCTGCCTTCGCATTGAATACTTTGTATACTTAGTCTTCTATAACATTTCATAAGGTTGGAGCATACAGAGAGAGATTTTTATCTCTCTGATGTTTGTATTTCATCCCAGGTTTTCTCATATTCAGTCCACTAGCAGAATCTATCAGACTTTTACATGTAAAATTACAGGTATTTCTTGGAGCTTAATATGCCACACACTCAACCAAGATTAATGGTACTTTTGAAAAAAAAAAAAAAAAAAAAAAAACTGGCTCCACAGATTCTACATCATAAAGTGAACAGTTGCCATTGGCTACTTTCAATATTAATCTTTTGTTTTTCTTTAAGCATTCCAAAAGGTTCTGTAAAGATAGTTGTAATTTAGATATTATCTTACCTTTAGATATTACTACCTTTAATTTGTGACTTTGGATGGGAAAGCAATAAAAGCAGGTCAGGTATCTCTGCTTTTCTCTCTCTGTCTCCTAAATTCTGCTGACTTTGAATTCCAAGAATATTTTTTGGGTGTTTGGAATCAGAGGACTCAAACTAAGTTCTTCGCATAGCTTCAGTCGGGCTCTTGACATCAAATAAGCAATTTATTGCATCATTAGTAGAAAATATGTCCACTAGGTAAACAACTCCCAACAAGTTGCACTAATTAAGATTTTTTTCTTTCTCAAATTCTCCAGGACATTCAGCGATGTTTCCTCCTAACGGGACTCTTTGTTCTGTCGGGTTTTTTTATCTTCGTTTCTCCTGCAACATGAGAGGACAGCAGATATCCTGCAGCCTACTGATAGTTTTCGTTGGCAGGAAGTTAGTCAACCGAGGACAATCTGTACATTAAGTTATAAAGGCCAAAGGGTGCAAAGCTTTGAGAACAGTAAAGATTTTCTTTTTTGGGAATACAAATATTTAGTGTATATCGGAGTTATAATGATGGTTTAATGACTTTTTCCCTTTGTAGTCTTCTAGTTCCTGTTGCTAATGAGACACTGTTACCCCTTTCCTGTTTCCTTAAAATGGTTACATAACATAGAGACACTTCACCAGCAAGGCTGATCAGCTGACTTTCTTCCCTTCATAAAAATGTGGGCAGAATGAGTCAAGTAATTTAGATTTGTCTTTTTGCCACATTTTATGCCCAAACCATCTCAGCTGACTCGTTTCAAAGCAGAAGAGTAGCTGCTCTTCTTCAAACTCCATCCCAGGCGATGGCACTCTTTTCCCACTACAAAGATCCTTTTCATTCCAGCTTGAATTCAGGACGTTTTTCTTCAGTCATGATCAATTCATGATGACCATTAGTCAGGGATGGGACCTAAGGACCAGTGACTGTAAACATTTGCTTTTCAAGGCAAATAGTGTCATTTTATAACATAATCAAATAACTGTGTTACCTTTAGCTGTCATAAAAATGCTATATATGTCAAATATCACTTATTTAAATGATATAAAAGCAATTTTACTTCTTGATTTAATGCCTTGAAATTGGGCCTCTGTCTCCTTAAGGACTCTTGCTCTTTCTGAAACTCCACCTTCAGGAAATTATCACAACATCGCTTTTCTATTAACCCTTTAACAATGTTTTTACAAGTGTTACACTGAGAATTAGCTCAGAAACTGCAGCTTCAAGGAGGAGCTTTGCCTTGAAGGTGGCACTTGGTCCAACCAGGTGGTTTCGACAGCTGAACTGTTGCCATAGCAGATTAAAAGATTTCTCAAACATGGATGAAAGAATTAAGGCAACACTCTCGGTATGTTTTTGATGAGAGAACAACATTATAACATGATGAAAAAAGTAGATTTTACGTGATACTGTCCCTGTAAATAATCAGTTCCTTAACATTTATTTTTTTAAGTATTAGTTCTACTGGCAGATAATTTAATACATTACAATACATTTTCCCATCCTATAAGTAAAATATTCTGCCAGTTGAACAAGTAAATTTTCATCAATATTAAGGAATTATTTACTAAAACAGTCTACTATATCTCTCTGAAAAAAAAGCTACTTGTAAGTTAGCTTTGGCCTATTTTCAGTGCACTAAGATATTTGCACAAGAAACTTGACCAAAAATACCTAATAAGTGATTTTTGGTTGAGAACAATGGCTTAAGATTTAGAGGAGCTGATCCTCCTTCTTACACTAAGAACAAGAGGCATCCTGTGCTGAAAATGGGACAATGCTTTGGTTAAACAAGGACCTGTTAGCCGTTAAGAACATCCCCAGCACCACATACACAAACATGGACATAAACTCGCAACCAGAACAACAAAACTCTTGTGGTCTTCTCAACCAAACTCACAGCTGGTGTTATAATTATGTCAGCGCACACAATAAGCCTGAATGGGAACAAAGGTTAAAAACTGAAACCATGTTTCAAGTGCTGTTTGACTCATCTCTCCTTGGAACAATGGCACCAAATAAGGCACCAGTGAAACGGTGCGTCTCCGCCAGCACACTGCTGCGTCATCAGGACAGCTCTGTCACAGCCAGGCCTCCATGTCTCTGCCTCAGTGTCACAAGAATTTCTAAGGAGGACAACACTAAGAATAGCTTATCAGTGGCACTCTGGATTAGCACGTCTTTGTAGGTCAGGAGATGTTTATTTACGTGGGGATTACATACAACTTTCCCTCTTAAACACCCACATGTGGCAACATCAAGGCTATTTAAGACCAAAAAAACCCTCCTTATTAGACACACAGTGGAATATTTCTTCACAATGCAGTCACAGTTGTACCAGAGTGCACCGTCTGTTTTAATGCGTAAATTAATGCGTTAGAATAATTTAAATATAACCTCAAGCAAAAAAAACCCCACACGACACATCCCACCATGTAGTGGTGTACTTATTTTACTTATGAGTTATTTCTATAACAATTGAAGCAAAATGGAAAGGTTTTTGTAAAGTGAGTGCACCCAAAACTCTAGATTTTTACAAAATGTATAATAAAATTTTTTCACACAGATAAATCATTTATAGAAATTGAACCAAGATAACTATCAACACTTAGTGACAGACTCTGATAATTGTTGCATTAGATGTAATCATTAAACTGCAATGGAAAAGTATCTGCATTAATTCTGAAGCAACTGACTGGGTCATTGCTGTCCAATGATGTTGTTTTTAGCCATTTTATTTTAGCTTCGCTCAAGATTTTATTCTCTGAGACTGAAACGCACCTGTGTGTGTGTTCAGCCTCGCACACATTTCTCATCTCACTCTCATTGCAGGTGTGAAAACTCGCGTGTGTTCAAGCTCGGGCTGATTTCTGGGATCTGGTGGGCATTGGCTCTGCTCTGCTGGATCAGCGACAGGATATTCTGCGAAATGTGGTCGTCGGTCAACTTCCCCTACTTACACTGTGCTTGGTGAGCTGAGAGTCAAGTCGGAGAACTCATACTGTCTAAGCAATCTAAGCTTGAGTTGCTGTACAAAGAAGAAAAAGTCAGTTTGTCGACACGCTTCCATTCAGAACTCATACAGATATACCACAGGCAATTTATTTCGGAGTGGATTTTATTTTGGAGTATCAATACACCAGACATTTCAGATTTCAACTTGTAAAACAAATAAATGAAAAAGAAACATTTCAAACAGATTTTTCTTTCAGCTCAGTTTTGAAGTACCCTATCACAGTAAAATGCATTGACCTGGTTGTCTTCCCAAGGTTCTTTAAGAATGTCAGAATGTTAGACTGTAAAGAAAAATGCATTGCCACACTTAGCATTGCTTTACTGATACTCTCCTCCTCCTACAGGCACATCCTTATCTGTCTGGCCTCCTACTTAGGCTGCGTCTGTTTCGCCTACTTCCACGTGGTGACCGAGGCGCCGGAACAAGGGCCGGTCATCATGTTCTGGCCCAACGAGAAGTGGGCCTTTATCGGTGTGCCGTATGTTTCGTTACTCTGCGTCCATAAGAAATCCTCCATTAAGGTGACTTAAGGTGGCCTTAGAAGCTCTCAGCTCTACAATTTTAACACCAGCATGATTTGGCAGTCCATCTGCGAGTCATGTTGCCCCCATTGCGTTCTTTTTGATTTGTCCGGAGGAGACGATGCACTTGTCACAGAGTATAAACTTTTTTTCTGCTCTGGAATCCTCTTTGAATCCCAATGGAGCAGGGATTTATGCAACTCTGATGTCATTAGTTTGTGAAATATGATGCAGGGTATCTCTTACAAAACATATCAAAGCCAACAAACCTTTGTAGTGTTCTACACCTATACTCAGGCTTTGGCTGGGACATCGTGTAACCGTCTCAGAGTGATAGTGTTGCAGTTATCTGTCTGCAGATTTTTGAAATTATAAGCTGGTTCCTTACGAGAACATAATTCACACCAAGCCTTTGGTCTCTTTTTGGCTGATGTGTTCCTTACTTCAAGCAAGCTACCCTGATAATAATTTTAAAGAACATATTGTGTTTCCTTTATTCGTATAGAAGGTGGTACCTTTAATCGTGGTGAATGCAGAATATTGACAAGATAGAGAAATGAAGAGTTAGATTTTGATATCAGAACATGGTTGATAAACTATTTTGCTCAAAAATTTGTCTTGTAATGTTAGTATTTAAGAGTTGACCAGGTTTATTATACTTCATTTAAAATTAGGATATTTCATCTAGTGACTACTCCTCAAGGTTAATGCAATATAAAATGTAAAGACATTTCAGCCAAGATATTGAGATAAAAAAATGGAATAGTAATTGCAAGTGAATGTGCATTGTTTCTGTAAGTTAGTTTTGGCGCCTATGAGCCAAGTCTATTTTTTTTTTGTCCATTATACCAAAACTATGTTGGAGTCATTATTGAAAAACTGCCAATGTATGAAATAGAGGGATGTATTTTTGATGTTTTTAAATGAAATGCCAACCCCAAAGGATAAGAACTGTTTACGTTTTTGCTTCTCAGATATTTGTTTGACATGTCAAAGCCTCACTCAGTTTGACTTTTCCGCTCGAACTGCATGCAAAGATTTTGAGCAACTAAAGATGTCAAAATGAGTTGTGCAATCACAAAAGGTCGATGAAGGGTTACAATTTTCAGAAACCCGACAAAAATGATTCTGAGACAATATTTTTTCAGAAAATAATTTGTTGTTAGCCTAAATATGTTTCCATTTCCATTTTACAGTGTTTCAGCTTTTTGTTCTGCTAGATGTTTTTAGAGAAACTTTAGGGAAGTTTGATGATGTGAAGAGATACCAAAAGTACCTGCAGTGTCACGCACAACACGTTGAATAATACAGGTGGCTGAAAGTGATGAGCTCATTGTGTCCTGCAGTGAAAGTGAAAACACTCATGCCATAAGAAGCTAATCAGCATCACATTAAGCATCCAGTGTAAAGAAAGAAGGGCTTTAAATGATGCTTTCTGCGTTGTGATGCTTGACAATAAGGAAGGATTGTTATTGGCTCAAATCTGTATGAATCTCAGTGTTTCTCCACTTGCATTCTCAATACAGATAAGTTGCACAGAAATATTTATTTTCATAAATTATCCTGTTTTGTACACAAATATTTGTAGCAGATTAGAGTTTTGATATTTTCTGTAATAAACAAAATTTTGAACATGGCTACTTTTGTGTTTATTGTCCAACTGCTGACTCATGAAGTTTGATTATTTTGGTAAATGTACATAAGTTGCATTGTGGCTTATTTTCCTATAACTGAGACTAACCTTTTGACACCTTTGTAAATCAGGTTAACAACTCTGTTCTCTATTTACCGATAGTTCAATGTTTCTGAAACGGTGGCAAACAATTAACGGCTTAACGGAAATGCAGGTAACAGCAGCTGCCGCTAGACGGCGTCGTTGCTACGTGTTCGAAACTCTTTCAACCGGCTTATCGTTGATATAAATCCACTGAATCATGACAGCCTCAGGATTATTACAACCCACACTGTAAAGGTTTGAATGAATCTGCTCTCTATTGCTGTACAATAATAAGTTGCTTATTATTGTACAGTTTTCTGTTTTAGTATAGCACTAAAACAGAAAACTATGAACTCAGATGGAATAAAGAACCTCAATGCTGTATTCCACTTTATAAGAAAACTTCCAGAAGATTTAACTGTGAGTCACAGGATTTTCAGTTTAACGTTACAATCCGTCTTTGTAGGACAGTGTGTTCTTTGTTAAAAATAAAGCCACAGGGTGAAGTAATAGCCCAAGTTATGTTTTTATTATCATCAACAACAACAACATTAATGATAATAAGATAACATGTGCATTATTATTATTATTATTATTATTATTATTATTATTATTATTAGTTGTAGTAGTAGTAGTAACAACAATAATAATAGTTTTTATTATTGTTACTATAATTATTACTATTATATAATTATGTTTAATCATTTGAAACATTTAAGTGTGACAAGAAGATAACTATGTAATGATGATGATGATGATTATTATAATTACTACTGTTATTATTATTATGTAGTTCAAGCAAATTAGCTAAATGTAACAAAAAATAAGAGATTCGGGAACAATATTCATAGACATGAATACGTATTTATGATAATATCCTACATTAGATCGTGGGCCCAAGAGGAAGTCCCGCCCTCTAAAACAGCAACATATTCTGATTGGCTCTCAGAAACGCCCCTCAGATGACAACCGCTATGTCTTTGGTCTGAACTGCGGGTCAGCTGGGGGGACCACCATCTCTATCCAGGCTCTCACAGTGGACTCGCTCCAGCTGTCCTCTTTGTGGTCCTGAGTGGACCGCGCTCCGCAGCTCCATCTGCGCCTTTTCTCCGCGGAGACGCAGAACGATGCTTCCAATGAGCCGCTGAAATTTGGAGCCGTCAAAAACATTGAAGGGTGTTTCCACCCGAGCCGCCAGGTTGTTGTCAAACATCAGAGAGGCGTCGATGCGAATCCTCCCATTGGTGCGGACGACCCTCTGAAACCGAAGCCGTCCAGATGATGTCAGGGAAGCACTTCAAAGCTCAGGAAGTGAGCTGCTGCATCAAGTATTTCATTTTCGGATTCAACATCATATTCTGGGTGAGTCCCGCCTGCTGCCCAGACCCCGCTCTCTAACGCACGGTGTCTCTCGCGGCTCCCTGCCGGACAGGATAGGTTTCATTCTCGCGCACTTGCTCCCTTTGTCACCCATCAGCAACGCTTTCGCTTTTGTTTGATTGCGGCCGCAGTGATAAATGTTTGTGCAGGGGAAAGTGCGCTCGGAGCTGTCAACATCTCTGGTCGTGCTGTGCAGCAGCGTGGAGCTCCCACGAAGGAAAACAAACACATCATGCAACACTTCGCCGTGGGCCTCCCGCCTAACAGCTAGCAGCACTGGGCACCTTACTCAGTGCTGTCAGGTTTTAAATAATGCTGGCTTTATGAAGATGTGTTGATCAGAAAGGGCATTTATTGACAAGATGAGATGAGAACTTGGTTCAAAATGACAATATTTCCCCTTTGGATAAAACATTTGGTTCTATCAAACGAGTGTCTATGTGCAGGGCTTTCCTAAAACTTAAATATGACAGTTTTCCAGGTGTTCTTACTGTTTCTAATTATTTAATGAATATGAATTTGTTGAGTGTATGCTGTCTTAAAGACGAAAAAATTATGTCCTGCATTTGTCTTTTGCCTAAGAGATGACCTATTGCAGCTGTTACAACTGCAGTTCTGTGAGGGTTATTTCTACCAGCTATGCACATCTGCTCATTATATTTATTTTTACCAATCTTCTTCATAAAACAGCTCAAGCTCAGTCCGAGTGGAAGGAATCTCTATGAACAGCTTTACAGGTTTCATAAACCACCGATTCTCAATTGACTTAAGGTCTGGACTTTGAGTAGGCCATCCTAACGTATTACATGTGCTTAGATATAAATATTTACGTTGTGATTTTGTCTGTAGGTTCAGGAGTGTAGTCATTCTGAATACAACTACTACAATTCACAGTAGGCAAACAGACAATTCACAGTGTTTTTGTGCAATATTGCAATAGCAATATTTAATGTATCTTGCATCAGGTGCTCAGGTCTGGCACCTGATTTATAGTTTTAGTGGCTGAGATTCTAAAGAGGACAGTGATGCCATTTTTCAGTGATAGAAATAAGTAAAGAAAATGCAGCTTAATGCGAAACATGTCTATGTTCATACTGTTTGACCTATCTTAACCCTGAGTTAAGGCAGATGTGACCTGTTTCTTTTTCCAGAGTGTTTGTTGACCTAAATTCACACATTGATCAAAAAGTGTCCAGCAGACTTTACATTTAATCACAAATCCCACTCCAAGAGACATAAATCCCCTAAAGTATTCACTTTAAAGTATAAAGAGAATTTGTTTTTTTCCTAACAGGCAAAATAACACTGTTTCTAATTAACTTATTTTGAGGTGGATCAATGAATCTAGAGTAAACTCTTCGTTAAATTGATGATCTGGGAATCTGCTGCTGATTTATAATGCTCCACCATCTGGGTATTCATCTTTGGTTTTACTATTTTATATCTTCTTTTTTTTTCAATCAAATTCAAACATACTTAATCAATCCTAAATGGAAATTAAATAAGTATTAATAGTTTTAATAAATAAAATTGGTATCTGAAAAAAATTAGTAGCCAGGTCAGAAATAAACGAAAATCGAAAGTCTGTATCAGCCAGGAAAGGCCTCATCGGTCCATCTTAATTTCAGATACTACGTTGGACAGTGCTGTAATTTTTTTAAAACACAGACTTGTAAAAATGTGTTTGTTTGACCTACTATGTGGAGAACTTTATGTTCAGAAAAAAGATAAATAGTAGCTAGATAAAGCCCTGGGACTGAAGAGTTTAGATGGAAGATTTAAATGTAACTCCATGTTATTAAACCTAAACCAAAGTCATGCTCAGGCCTATAAAACCCCTTAAAAGCTTGATAATTAATGTTGGCTTGATATGGTGATAACAACCCGTTCTGGGATTGCATATTTAGTCTCTCTTGGATAACATAAAACCAGACACAATGTAAACAAAGGAGCTTATCAGTGATTAACTCCACATATGGTAAATGGCCTGCATTTCTGCAGCACTTTATAAAGTCAGAGGACTCCAAAGTGGTTTCAGACAATTAACCCATTCGCGCGCGCACACACATTCACACACAAATGGTAGCAAGCTGCATTAAGCCAAAGCTTCCATTGGGCAGACTGACAGAAATGATCATCATCAACAAGTAGTCACCATCTCCCTCATCAGTAAATAATCATAATACATCTTGAAGTTATTCAAAATAATCCATCCATCACCCATCCTTTCTTCCACTTAACAGAAAACAGGTAAAAGGGGCAACAGGTTCAGGAGGGAGACCACCGCTATTTTAGTCGACGACTCAATGTTAAAATTTAATGCCATGAATGTGATAATATGCTTAATTGCATGACATTACCATGAGGTACATCTTAATACCCCAATCAGATCAAAAAAAAAATATCTGATGCAAATCCTTGAATTTCTGCAAACTAGGCAGGAAGCATTCCTAAATCCCCCGTAATAAAGCAGTTTAAAGATGCTTCTTGATGTGGGAGCTTCCTGCTGATTCTGCAGACTGAGATGGGAGCTTCTTAGCTGTGGACCAGAGCCAGAAAAAGTCTGTGTTCTCTTGTCATGTGCTCCTGTGTGATGTCTACATGTTGTAGTCAACACTAAGTAGTAACCTCTCTACTTTCTGGTCTCCCCTCTCTTTCAGTTACTCGGAATAGCCTTCCTTGGCATCGGCTTGTGGGCTTGGAGCGAAAAGGTGGGTGTGTTACAAATTCAGGAGGCAGAAATGGAAGTAGCTAATCGTACAAGTCTTCACACCCGGCAACATCTGCAAATAATCAGCAGATTATTTTCTTTAATTTCTCACTCGTATCCGAATGTCTGGGTGGAATGTAAAAGTGGCCTTACTGAATGAGGAAGGAATGTCTTGTTTTCCTGTGAGATATCCTGAAGAACAATGAGAGGATTTGATCTGACTGATTCATTGTGCTGTACTAATGTTACAGTGGGACTCAGTGCTCAGACGTTTCCACTCTTTATGTGAACATTTATGAATGTACTGTCTATACTTGTTCATAAAGAACATATTGTAGTCAGGTGAAGGAATTTGCCACTTTAAGTTAGCATAGACCCAATATTGGGCTGAATCAGTGGGTACTTTGTTTCTTTCAGGCTGTGAGAATTCTGCCTTCTTGTCTGGATCTATGAAAAACACCAAAAATATCATATGCTGACAAACATTAATTGTGTTTTAATCCAAAAAATTTGATTTCTTTGGAGTAGTCAGCTAAAAACCTGGTCAACAGAAGGACGACAAACCCGTCTTTGCTGAGTTTGTTTCCTGTTTGCTAAAGACATTTAAAGTTGTTTATCTCTAGTCGATAATTTATCTGATGGTGAGTTTGCAATTTTATTAGCCTAATTAATATTTTTTTCTTTTTATTTTCTTTATTGAAACTGTTTCACATAACCTTCAAGATAATATTGCTATAATCTCCACATTCAGGATCAGGAAGTTACATGCTATATGTTTGGGAGAAAGTGTTGCCTTCAAACAGACCAAAATCACAACTAAAAGTGAGTCTCTAATGCTCATGAGGTTGTGCTTCCTCTCCAGGGTGTTCTCTCCAACATCTCATCCATCACTGACCTGGGGGTTTTGACCCGGTGTGGCTCTTTCTCGTGGTCGGGGGAGTGATGTTCATCCTCGGTTTCGCTGGCTGCATTGGAGCGCTCCGGGAGAACTCGTTTCTTCTCAAGTTTGTATGTTGCCTCCAGGCTTGTTCGGAGATTTCGTTTCACTTTTACTGTCTTGATGTTATCTTGGTGTTAAAATGGCGACTGCTTTTGTAATTTAGTTCTCAGTGTTCCTGGGCATCATCTTCTTTCTGGAGCTGACCGCGGGTGTTCTGGCCTTCGTTTTCAAGGACTGGATAAAGAATCAGCTTAACTTTTTCATTAACAACAACATCCGAGCTTACAGGGATGACATTGATCTTCAAAACCTGATTGACTTCACACAGGAATATGTGAGCACTAGCTTTTTTCAGTCCCTTCTCTGATTTCTCCCCGATACTACTTGACCCTGTACTGATCAGCGATGTGGGACATTTTGACATTCATCTCAAGCTTTGTTTACATGTCTCTGACCTTGCAGTGGGAGTGCTGTGGAGCTTTTGGAGCTGACGACTGGAATTTGAACATTTACTTCAACTGCACCGACTCCAACCCGAGTCGTGAGAAATGTGGAGTGCCCTTTTCCTGTTGCACCAAAGATCCAGCTGTATGTATGTTTTATAAGCATTCCTTGGTCTCATTAGTAACGCACAGCAATGAGCACAGTATGTTGATTCTTCTTTTAAGAGTTTAGATGAAGTAGGAAACATAGTCAGTATTGGAGACCATGTTATAAAAGTTTTCCAGATGACAGAAAGCTGCCTGACAATGTCAGCTGTGATGGTGTTCTTCCAAAAGGAAGTTGAAACGTCAATGTTTATTTCCCTCAGACTCAGCATACAGGAAAGTCTGAAAGAAGGGAGGAGAATATTGCAGCAAAGCACTCTTTTTAATGAAAGCAGCTGCAGGACCTGCTGTCCCAGCAAAGCTGTGCTTTAGAAAAACGTAGCAATACGTTTCCTGGAGTGATTCTCAGACTGACGGCTAGACTCAATCATTTTTAGTGATATAATTTATACATTTGATTAATATTTCTGTCACATTTTGCCAAAATGAGCTTTGCTTGTTCTAATGGTTTTGATAAAACTGTGATGATAAGAAAAGGGCTACGAGGGATCATGTTTTAGCTCCACTGGAAACAAGTTGTTAAATCCGTCAGAAGTCGAGTTTGGAGGATGCAGGGACATCTAGCAGCAATGTGGAAAATTGTAGATCACCGAATAACTCTTACAGTTGTCAGTATAGTAACATGGACCCAAAAAAAAACACACCTTAACATTCCAGTCCTGCGCTATTATTACTATAAGGCAGAACTGTAACTTGTCAAAATGCTGTCAGAAATTGCTTGTGAAAATATAAATCAAAAATATTTTCTTTCTTTGCCAATAAAAACATAATTCTAAACATAATTTAGAATTGACAGGATGTTGAAGTCTAAATCAATAAGTCATGTTCTAATTGCTATTTCATTTTACCCCTAAGTGGATAGTCTCAAATTGACATTTTAATACCGTGAACTATTTGAAGTTACATGCTTATGGCCAAGTTATGTTTTTGGTGAATAACTTGTAGTTTGCGTCATTAAAATTTTTCGAGTGTAAAAGCTTGGATTTTACTGACTTGAAACTGCTAGAAATTTCTGAAAAGCTCAAATAGTTTTTATCCATATCAGTTGTAAGGAGAGAAGTATGCAAGTAAATTTAACATCTTTAAAGTTTTTTTTTTTTTAATAATCAAAGGTTTAAATTGGTAGCACAAATTATGTCCTTTTAATAACATCTTAAATAAGTGCTGGATGTCTTAATAATAACTGACAGGAGGCCTATAAACATTAAAAGAAGGATTTTTACACTTCTTGTTTTTGTGTCCCCCCCTCCCTCCACACCTGAATTTGCTCACTTTTTAATATAGTAATAAATCCAAATTTCATAAGAATAATCATTTAAACATACATTCTACCAAAATCAATTTGTTTTCTCTATTTCCATCGAAACTGCAGCGATATGATTAATTCATTTAAATTGTAAACCATTTCCTTTTTTCACAGGAGGACGTCATTAACACTCAGTGTGGATACGACATCCGTGCAAAGTCGGTGAGTTGTAAACACAAACTCTGAACTACAGGCAAGTCCAAATCGTCCATGGCTGTAGTATTATGGTTTGGGAGTGAATCTGGTAAAAACAACAGCAGAGGGAGCTAAAATTCACCATCCATCAGGAACGCTTTCATTGCTCTAATGCCAAAAAACATGTTTTTCACTGATTATTTGAAAGAGTATAAAAGTCTTAATTGTCCATTTTTTTTATTAAAAGGAAATCAAAAAGGTAATTACTTTTTAAAACAAAATTATACTCTTTTTTATCGTTTCATTATCTTTGGTGGCCGCCTCTCTCATTTCCTATCAGACCTTCTTGATCAAATGAAATTGTATTTTAAATCCAAATCCTCCAAGCTCATAATTTTTGTTCTTGACTGTAGAAACTACAGTGTGGTATTCACCCAGAAAGCTTTTGCGGCAATAGCAGTGCAAAGGGCAGAGTGTGAACGACTCTCGGTTCTGTGGCCCCAGGCTGCGTGAGCTCATCGGCAGCTCCACCCTGGTCACAATAATCCTCTTTCATTTCGCTTCCAAACTCCTCCGTCTTCAGAGCGAAGCAGCTGGCTCTCCATCAGTACTCAGGGCGGCGTGTGGTATTACTCACACGGCAGCAATGCAATGCAAATTGAGCCTCACGCCCCCTCCCCCCCGTCATTAGCTTTGGCTGTTCTTCCATAGCAGCGAAATGTAAGGGGAAGGCTTCGTTTGTTTTCCTGGCCTTGCGTTTGAGCTGCAGTGGGACAGTTTTAACAAGACTCACAACAGGAAAACAATGAGCTGAGTTATTGTTAACAAGTGAGGAATATCAGAGGGATTTCATTCAGAGGGAGACCAAAGAGATCAAAATACAGCCATGTGCTCCCATCAAAGGTATCCGTGACGGTAAGGATTACTAAAGAACATGCAGACCCGACAGTACTTCTGGATAAAATAAGAATCAAAATAATTCATGGTTTAACTCACGAATGTCTGGTTTTTCCTTCAGGACTCAGAGCAGAGAAACTTCATTTACATCAAAGGCTGCGTCCCACAGTTTGAGAGGTGGCTTCAAGACAACCTGACCGTGGTGGCGGGCATCTTCATCGGAATTGCATTACTGCAGGTGGGGAAGTGTGTGAAAAAACCCCATCTTACATCTGATGTGTTCCTGTGTCTAATACCATCCTAATCTGGTCTGATTGTGTCTGTTCTTAGATATTTGGGATCTGTTTGGCACAGAATCTTGTGAGCGACATTGAAGCTGTGAGAGAAAGCTGGTAAGTGACAATAGTTCATTGCAAAAAAAGTGGGATGTGAGTTCCAGCCACAGGACTCTGAGTTGCCTGGACTAAATGTTCCATAGCGCTCCTTAATTACTGGCACTCTTGTAGAAAATAAGCTTTAAAGTTAACCTCGACTTTGGTGATATTATCAACCCTCATTGTTCTTGGTGACGAGATAAACATTGTTTCCCACCAGGCTTTGCTAGTCATAGTCCCAGCAGTTCTTAACTTATTTAGGCACAGATCATGGCATGTACATCATACGCTTCTCATTGACGCAGAGTAAACGTCTCGAATGAGCCTGTACTTTATTGGCACGTTCTCTTGACTTTCCATCACGATTTTGAGGAGTGGGTGAGAGAACAGGCCAGCTGTTTCACACCAAACATACTTACTGGGTTTCTGCGGGGTCTCAAAAAGTCATAAAAATAATCCTCTTAATTATAGACCTTAGCCAGTCTTAAACAGGACCAGATTTTCACCAGGTCTTAAATTACTTTGCGTTGACAAAACTACCAACGCCACGAAGAAAGAAGATCAGTAAGGCCACTTGGAAGGAGTTAGTCCTCTGACAGCATATTGTCTTAAATTCATATGTTTTACAATGATAAAATCAAACATTGGTGCTGCATTAAATGTTAAATATGGTCTATATGAGACATTTTTTGTAGACTAGTTTTTTAAAGAACAAAAAGTCAGGAAGGGGTTTTCCTAATCTTTGTAATTATGTATTACTTTGTGCTGTTCTATTATTTGCAAACCTAAGGAGGCATTGTTCTTCTAACTCTGACTTCTGTTTGTGTGCAGTCTGTTCACCTAAGACCTACACACAGTGGCAGGAAAGAGGCATCAGGTAAACACAGAGAGATTAAATCTCTCTCCTTGCATTGTATTCTCTAGAGTTTTCCCTTTCCGCCCCACATGTTTGGACTGAGTTTTGTTTCGTCTTTTCTCTGCAGAACTGAAGTTTGGACACCATCAGCCAAGATTCCACCTGTCTCATGTAAATAGTTAATTACACACTGATACGAGTCGTTTTAAATGAAACGCCATTTCTGAAATCTGTTCAGAGCTCTGATGCAGAGCATCATAAACAGTCTCATTAATCCCCATACAAGCAGCTCTAAAAGTAAAAAGATTGCATGGAGGAGCTGAGCAGACAGGAACTAAAGTGAGATTGAAAATGAGTTTTTACAGCTGCAGCTTGTAACTGCTGGATGGAAGGATTGTGTGCACAGATGAAAGAAGTTGTGGAAATGCAGCGCATGCCGTTTGCCTTCCGATGGATCACTGGCTCCCCTAAATGTCTTTGATTTAGTATTCCACAGTGTTTATTGAATTATTACACTTGACTTGGCTGGTAGGCACTTTGCTCAGCGTTTAATGGACTCTGCTCTAAGCTACTGTGACTTTAGTAAAGAGTTTTCTGTGGGATTACAGCGTCATGTCACCGATTAGTGTAAAGTTTAAAAAGCTTGTCAGTGACAGAAAAGGTCCAAATGCACGGATGCAGTGTGTAATCCAAATTCAGCTCGAAGCACTTTAATCATCATGAAACAATGATGAAGTCAATTTCAGCGTTTTGGTTTTGTTCGTCTTTTCTTAATTGGGTAGGAACAACTGGAGATATTAGTGAGTTTAATTTTCTTTCATTTTTAATACGAATCATGTATTCCCATTGATGAAATCAAGCTAATTGTGATACAGGTGTTGGCTCATTACCGCTTCGTTGATATCGCCTACTTCAGCCGGATGTTTTGAAAGTAATTTCTCAAGTGCCATAATTAACTGCATGCTGATTCCCTTCTCCCCTTTAACAGCATGCAGATACGATTTACAGCCGGCTCATAAAACTCCAGCTTTTCCACCAGCAGTTTTGGTTGAGGAGAATATTGAAAGCAGTCTGCGCCGGGATACAGTTGTTTCTGTGTTTGCATGTAAAAAGTCCTTTCATGCTCCAGCAGCGGGCTTATTGGAAATCTTCCCTCTGCTTTGAAGTGATTTGCATCATAATGGGCTGAACTGAATCATTGTCAGACCAAACTGTCATTTCTAAACATTTGTTTCCTCAGTTCACTGGATTTCATGTAGATATTTTAATAAACCAGAAATGGTTTTTAAAAATACTATTTTTTTTTTTTGATGAAAGCTTCTGATTGTCTGTGTTTGCTAATCACATTATCTCTCACCATCTAGTGCCATATTTGTGATCTCTGCTTAGAATCTGTTTTTCTTTTCTTTTGTTTTCTGCTAGTTCTTGTAAATATCAAATGTCTTCTTGGAAAACAAATAAATACTTCCTCATTCAACTCTAAGATGTTGACAGAAGTAAAATTGCTAAGATTCTCAATTTTGGCTGTAAAATTCTGTATTGTGACTTGAATACAAAAACAAAATTTCTGATGTATGTTTCTCATTATAATAGTTATCACCCTTTAAGGGTCAGACAGTTCCTTTCATAAATGTCATTTGAAATATGGTGCATTTTCTATTTCCAGTGACTTTACATTGTAAAATATGTAAATGTTTGCAAAGATCTGAATAAATGTCACCTTGTACATTTTCTGGTTTAGTTTTATTGAGATTTTGTTTTAGTGAGGGGGACTGGAATGCAGACAGGAAGCTGGAAAGGAACAGTTTTTATATCTTTTTGACCAAAACAATACCAAGAGCAAAACAGGTTACCTAAAAACCAAACCAAAACATGGCATGAGATTAGGCCAAGCCAACTGGGATAAATGATTTGGATTGCACACAGCAACATTACGTAGTACAGTGGGAGAAAAGGATACATAATTTTTTACTAGTTTCACAATTACTGGTATTTTTGTATACCTTTTTATTTTTATTTTTTTGCAAAATTGCTCCAGATCCTCTCTATCCCCTTAGATGGAGGGAGTATATGGACATAAACTTTCAGGTTTAGCCAGAGTTTCACAACAGGCTTTGTTGCCTGGATTTCAGCCATTTTTTATACATGAACATGCTGTGTTTTCAACCTTTTTATAGTAGCTCTGGTTCTATTTAACCTTTAGTTTACCAGGTTGATTGAGAACAAATTCTCATTTTCAGCAACGACCAGTTCAGAAAACATGAAAACATCACACAGCAGAATATCACAGAATATCTGCAGCTGGACAGCTTGTGGTAGAGCCAGATGGAAAGGGAGGGAAGAAGAAAAAGAGAAAACAGAAACTTCTCTTCAGCACATCCATGATTCACACAAAGTAGAAAAAAAAGTTCATTTAAATCACCAACGTCAGGGAGATTGTCAGTGTTAGTGTTCATCTCCAAATGTAGGATATTCACATGTTTCAGCTCCTCCATAACTTTGTGATGTTCAAAGATTTGAGGTTGTATTGAGAAAAATGTGAAATATTCATGGAGTATTTTTGTTACTTTGCCTATATTTTTAGATCCATTTAAACATTTTTCTTTTTCATCTTCTTTTTAAAATATCTCCATCACCGTTAGAAACGAAATAGTAGCAAACGTCGTGGCTTGCATTTTCTTATTAGTAAGTTTAACAAATGAGCTGTTTTCCTTATACTGAGTGTGAAACACTACTCTTTCCTTCCACCTAGTGTTTGAAAGGAGTATTTCTGGCATTTTCAGTATTATTATCCTTCTCTCCTAACAAATGACAAATAGGGCAAATAAGAGGTAAACAAAGTTAGATCCTCAAATTAAAAATGGTAAAATATATTTTTATTATAATAGAATCAATTAATTATAAAATATGAGCATTGCAGGAGAAAGATTAAATATATATTTTTAAAATTACCTTTAAGGATTGTTTAAAAAACATGGCTCAGAAGAGAGAGCACTGCATCCTCCCTCTGTTTTTCTGTTTCTCTGATCTGCAGCCATGTGTGACAGAGAGGAAGTGGTTGAAAGCTGGTCTGTGGTGGAATTTTATTTTTATTTAACCTGTTTAGGAAATATAAGTGCAGTAATTTTTATTTATTTTTTTGACAGACACACAATCTTCAGTTGAGATAATGTGAATAAAGCTTATCTGCTACGGTGTGCTATCAGGGAATTGATTTAAACGTAAGCTTTGACCTTTGGCCTGAAGCTCTCGTAATCTCTGCTTCTTTTCTGACCTCTGAATTGAATAATAGCACGCTTACTCAAACTGACGAAATCATACTTTTCACTTGAACTGACATTTGCTCCTAGTGATGTCTGTACACACATATTTTGTTGCTTCTGAAATGGAGCAGAAGCCTTCATCAGATGAACCAGAGCTACAGAGGTATGAAAGGTTTGCTTTCCGTGGGTGAAAAACCACTAGCTAAACATGTTAGGCACGACCTCTCTGCTTATGTTGCTTTTTTTTTCTTTTTGGCACTTCTCTGAGAATTACAACAGTTATTGTAAAATCTCTGATGGAGAAACTTGGTGAAGTTCATTGGTGATTTTCAGATATGTTCTTTTGACACAAACTGCTATATGGACCTATACCATATGAAAATGAACTAGCTGCTGGTAACAACAAGCAATCCTCACTGATTATGTTGTATTGCGTTTGGGTTTAATCAGCCTTATTTCAGAGTTTAGCTTAATCCACATGAGGGCCCCCCAAATCCAGGATTCGGGGGACCATTGTCCCGTACCTTTTAGATCTGTCTCTGGTCCAACACGCCTGAATCAAATGGCAGATTTAGTTCCTCAGAATGCTTCATGATCTCCAGAGTCCTGCTGAGTATTTGACTCAGGTGTGTTGAAGGAGAGACACATTTAAAACTTGCAGGACAAAGGCCCTCAGGCCTGGAGTTAGAGACCCCTGACCTAGAGGAACTGAAAACTCAGGACAGAGAAAGACAGCAGAGCAACAGACAAACACTGACATCTGCTGGCTGACTAGTGTAATTCAAACTGTCTTGTTTTTCGGCGTGAATTCAGAACAGTCAAAACATATTCAGTCATTGAATATGTGTCCAATAAATTGGGCAATTTATTTCAGTAACTCAATTCACAAGTGAACAGATGATATGGATTGCATTTTAATTTTAATGATCAGAATCTGTTCAGGAACAAAAAAAAGTTTCTTCAGGTAAATAAATAAACTTGAGTCAGTTTCCTCGAGGCATGATTCAGAGAGAATAATACACGCCTTCATCTCAATTCGGTGTCAGTCAAGCGTCCCTTTCACAGATGCTTCCCAATTTTTTATTAAAAGGCAAAACAATAAAGAGACGTGGTTTATTCATACAAAAACATTATTTATTAGGGTCCCCAAACAAGTTTTAGGGACCCTAATTTCTTTTTTTGTTTGTTTTTTTATTTTGTTGTTGTTGTTTGCTTCTCATCTTTTTGTTGTCAAAGTATTTTTTTCATTTGATTGGTTATTGAATTATTAATACTTTTATAATATTTCTTCTATTTTTACTACAAAAAATATAGTAAAATAGAATCTGTATATGAAATATAAAAGACAAAACACATCTAATAAACAATTGGCATATTTCGCATGAGGCCTTTGACTACATGGCCAACAAAAACGCAGATCAACACGTGATTCAAACGAATGATTCAAAGTGCTTGAGACTCGAGGCAAATATTGCAGAAGGCAAAAACGGCTCAACCTAAAGACTTGGCACCTCTATAGTGGGAAAGCTGTAATTCGAGCTGGTTTCTCTGGCAGGACTTCCCACTTCCTGCAGACGTAACTTGACAAAGTGCCTAATGTTCATCTCCAGGGGGAAATTAGGTGAAAGGTGTCCGGCACGAAGACTTTTGCATATCGGCTCCTGGTAACTGCAATCATCATAAATGACGTCTTATTAACTTTACACAATCTTAGTTCAGCTTTCGAAAATGTTTTCTGTGCTTTAAAGCAAAAAAAAAAAAAAAAAAAAAAAACATGGTTTGCGATCTCACGCTTATGACGACGCCAATCAATCAGATTAATCGATCACACGGCTTCGCTGGGTTACAATAAATGGCCCACCTGGCTGCAGGCGCATCTGTAGACAGCAGCAGTTCCTGTCAAATCTGTGCTGCCCTGGTTAATGATTTCTGGGTTATCTCGTACTTAGTACTTGAGCGTGGAGTTTGGAGTCTGCCCTCCCCTCAGATAAAGCAGGACACAGGAGGCTCTGGCTCGCTTTGCGTTTTCTTTTTGGCATTTTCATTGGTGCCACTCCAGAGGCTTTCGGGGTCCTGATCGCCTGGCTGCAGGGAGAGGAGGACGCACAATGTTGGCTCAGGCCTTTTTGTTGCTCTGCGCAGTCACAGCTTCTACCAAAGGTGAGTGAACTGATTCTTGAGATGCTCAGATGCCAGCAGTCACTTCAGGTGACAACTGACTCACCTTCAGCCTGCAAAACTATTGGTTCTTAGTTGTAATCTTCAAACTTGGAGACTTTGCTCAGAACTTGGAAGCTGTTGTTGGACTTTCTGAGCAGCTTTTAAGTTTTTCAGTCTGGATTTGGGAAAGAAGTGAATGAATGAATCGATGCAGGCTGGGAATCTCCATCACGCTCATAGTCAGAGATCATCTTTTAGAAACAGTCAGAAGGAAAAAAGTCAGATGATAAGCTCGCTGACAGTTCACTTTTCAAGTCCCTGAAATATTTAAGGAAGTTTGATGCAACAAATCGACCCTCAATTTCATTTGGTGAAAGTTTAGCGCAGGCAGCCGGTGATGAAATCAGAAAGTGACACGTCAGTATGTATTCCCTCATGGCCGAATGACACATCTATCAGAGAGTTTGCCATTAATGCAGCAAGCAGGAGATTACTGAAACACACCCAGTTCAATGATTGAATCAGCTCATATCCTCTATCCACTAAGAAGAATAAGAAGAGATGAGACGATGCATTACTTTACCAAGTTTGGATGGATGGATAAAACTTTTTTTTTCAATAAATCCAGAAGTTTATATCTGATAGAGCTAGAAAATACATACATATATCTTGAAATTTAGATATTTTTACAAAACAGTATTTTGAAAATAATATATGCTCTTCTCAATAATCAATAGAAACTATTTATTGATAAGAAGAAAAGAATTACTTTATAACAATCTTTTCCAAGTGTCTCAAAATGGTATTTGTTGTGAATTGCCTCTATAAATCCATTGAATTGAATTAAATTCAATTGACTGTAGGAAAGTCCATTGATGTCTTTTTATGGCTGCGTAAAGCACATTTTTGTTGTTGTTGTTGATCAGAAAAAAAAAATATATTGAAAACGATTCTTAGTTTTTCTTGCATGCTAAGGTTTGCTGAGAAGATTGTTTTCAAATACACCCACAAAAATATTTGGCACTATTTTGCACTAAAAATATTTTAAAACAATTCTGATTACAAAACATCTTTAATAAATGACTAAACTGCTTTCAGTTACTTACACTTTATGGTCATTTTACATCGACAATGATAAGTTAGATGTATTGCCTTCTCATTTTGACTTTGCTTCAAGTTGCATTTCCTGTTTTTCCAGGTGCTTCTGCTGCTGCTGCTGCTGCTGGACCCCGGCTGAACAACAACCAGCTGTACAAATTCAGCTACACCACTGAGCTCCAGCTGGACAAGGCTCGGGGGTCAAAGGACGGCAGTGCCGGCTACAGAATCTCAAGTGAAGTGAACATCAACCTTGTATGGAGAGATCCGAGCAACAAGGATGACCAGCTGATTCGGCTGGCTGTATGTGGGCATTTAAAATGACTGTTGTCTAAATAAGGTTCTCCTTTAGAATAAAAGTTAGTTTGATGATTTCTTTAAGAGGTTACTCTCTTCAACAGATCTCAAATGTGAGGATTGAGCCTGTGACTGAGAGGTCAGAGAAAAACAACATCCTTCATGGAGCCACGACCGAAAGCATCTTGGGGAAAACCAATCTAGCAGCTCTAACAAAACCTTTCCTGGTGCATCTGAAAAATGGGAAGGTGAGAACTTCAACACTACCGCTCATTTTTAACATCTGTAGATACAGTGCAATGATATTAAGTGGAATGTCCAGAATAGCTTTTGACCCCAGATATAACACACCTTTTACTATAGCCGGGGAGCAGTCCTTGAAAAAGTTATCTGTAGTATACAAGTACTGATAGGCAGGCATGTGCAGGAGTGGAGGAAAGCCAAGCGGATGTCTTCAGAGCATTATAATTTTCTTTTTTTTTCTATTTGCATAGTGTTAAAGTGATGATGCTGGCAGGGGAAATACCAGAAATGTGTGTGCGTTTATCAAAGGTCAGCCGACTCAGAAGGTCAATGTCTAAATTTATGAATGAGTCAGAGTAAAAAAAAAACAGGTTGTAGGTTGATGGAAGAATATCTTACTGGGGTAAACTATTAATGTGAATGATGTCAGTATCATTGATGACCTGTTGACTCCAGATATAAAGGAGACCTCAAATTAAATTGACCTGAATGGAGATCTTAATGGTGTGAGTAGTAGATTTAGTAGTTTAAAAAAAACAAACATATTGTTTCCATTCCAGGTGTTTAGTAGTGCTGAAAAGGTTTGAGGATTTTTTTGAGTCTTGAATAAACTATATTTAAAATTATAAAATGATTCATAAAAAAACAAAAACAAAAAAAAAACACTCGCAATATTTTATTGTAGACTGTCATTCCTGAGTATACAATAATATTGTGATAACAGGGTGTGTCAGACTGTGTTTATGAGAGAATGGTTGTAAATGACAACAGAGGACATTTTAAGCCATTTCTAGCACCTTATATTAGCAGGTAGCGCTGCTAGAACAACAGTCTGTTGTTGAGCTATATCAATTAAATAATGTCGGTGTTTACATTTACTGATATTTCCAAAAGGATGCCAACATTTCCAAAATCCCACATGTTGCATGATAGACAAAGGTTGCTTTTCTGAAGCCTGTCTGTCATTTTGCCATCTTTCTCTCCTACATCCTGATTTAATGTAATGTGTTTAAAGAACTTTTCTCCTTTAAGTGGCTCCTTACATATTCATGCTTAAAATCTAAAATTGCACTTTCTTTTGTTGTTATCTGTTTTTTGGATCTGCATGCATTTTTCTTAAAATAATCTAAGGGTTGGCTGCCATGTTGAAAAACGAATCCACCTTTCCTTCTCTCATTTTTAAGCATGCATATCAATGAAAATTGTTGTAATTTTTTTCTGAACACAGTTTATTTAGGATGTGCAATTTACTTTGTTGTATTTTCTTCTCATCTCTCAATTTTGTGTTCACTCGAAAACCAAAGTTGGATTCTTCAAAGTGCAGTAATACGATTTAAAATAACAAAGAAAGGAAATTGTCATATTCATTATTGAAAGACTTATCAGAAAATGTCACTTATGTCCATAATAAACTGCTGTAAAGCTTGGAAATTTAATTACTAAATGGCTTATAATTCATTGTCAGAAGGTTTTCTTCCAAGTAACAATTTGTTCTTTCGTAGCTTAAAGCAGACTTTGAAAATATTTAGATTGACTTTATCCTATAAGAAGCACCGTACTGTAATATAAATTTTATATTAGGATAAATAAATTCATCCTCTCTACTCAGAAATGTTTCTAGGACATTTTCTTCCTGTCTTTTCTACAGTGCATATAATTTAGAATTAATTTTAAGGTTTCCACTAAAGAAGAAACTTTTTTTTTTGTCAGTCAAATGGTAGGCAAGTCTCCACTGGTGTTATCAGATTATTTATACCAGCCAGAAAGGGGGAGGAATAACACACAGGAGCAGCAGACAGCCTATTTATGGAAGTTCTATCTGATATTGTGGCTGAGTACCACAAATAAATATCATACTGTAAAGGAAACATTGTAGGATGATGTAATTGGCTCCTTTCTACATTCATGACCTGGAAACTGTGTGTCACTGAGCTAAACTGAACTTCTGTTTGGATAAGTTTGGCGGGTAACGTTTTGGTGGCCTGTACAATCTCTAAGGGATTTGTGCAGCCATTTTGACTTTCAAAAACGTTTAATTCTAGTGAACTTTAATTTTACTTGATGAAACTTGTTTTATCTCGGCACTTAATGGTTGGGTTTTGGTTGACATGGCAATAATAGGTTGCTTTATTTTTGTTTTAAAACAGCAAAACAGAAGTAATTTTCTTTTTTCTTATATGAAAGCATAGCTCTTAAAAAAGCTTTACATAGAACTTAGTCAATATTTATATTTTTGCCAATTTCTAATTGATAAATAATGCAGGAAATTATTTAACTATATTTAATGCTTAAGGTACTCGGTCTCATCATTTGTTTTTAGATAACTTCCCAAAAAAATTGAATGGTAAAATTCCACACATGGAAAATCCACTCTTGCTACATAAAAGCTAGTTTGTAAAGTGAAAGAAAATGGTAGAAAATAGGTCCAGATGAATCCACTTATGGTCAAAGACTAGCAATTGACAAAAGTTTTATTTATGCACTATACCAAAATATCTCTCCTTTGACTGATCATCAACATATTTCAGTCCTTGATGATCTAATCTATAGAAAACGTGGAATCCCATTTGTCTAACCTTTAACATATGAACTTCAACAAATTACCTCATGATTATTCCTAATTTCATTTATTCAACACAGCAATAACATTGTAGTCATTTTTGTGAGAACATTTCCAGTCTAATCCATTTTTTTTATTTTCAACATTTACTGAATCATCATTAGCCTCAGTAACAGCGTTGATAGCTGGCAATGAAAAGTTGGCAGTAAGGTCTATGTGACTACACGATTTGACGAATTTCAGTGAAATGTCACAAAGCTCACACAAAACTACTTCACTCCATATGCTAGAGAAATATCTGACTTGTTTCAACTCTGGCTCTTTAGGATTATCAATATGCATATCTTCAATACTGTTCAATAGTAAAGTATCACACTAGTAATTGTCTTAAACAGTCCATAAATATTATTGTTAGGGGCATTAGAAGATCAGCAATTTACTTCTAACTAAGTAGCTATTAAAGACTCATTCTGTAATTATGGGTGCTAATGTTGTAATAGTCTGAGTGTGGTTTTGATCTGGACTCCAGAGAGTAACGTATAATGTAAATAGTGTCTGATGTCATAACTATGCACATATGTTTGTGAACACAAATGTACCATAGGAAACCGACACCCTGGATGCCTTTGTGAAGGCTGCTTTGCTGTAGCTAATTTATCTACTGGTCAAAGTTTTGCTGCATATCATTTCAAAGCATATTTTTCTCTTTTGACGTGTTGCTTTCTTTCTTATGCATCCCATGCAGATAAAAGCATTCTATTCCTACTGGTCAGAACCTGCAACCATCAAGAATTTAAAAAGAGGCATCAGCAGCTTATTGCAGTTTCAGATCCATACCGGGAAAGTTGTTGAAGTAAAGAGCATTGCAATATTTACTCACCAGAAGTGATTGTATAATTATTATTTTTTTAATTAATGCTTGCAAATTGGTGAATAAACTCAAACCATGTCGTACAACAGAATGATGTTTCTGGGAGGTGCACAGTTCAGTATCAAGCAACACAAGTTCAAGTTACAAGAACCAAAATATTGGAGACGTGTAAGACTTCAGAGACCGGATTTACCACACATAGTACGGTTAGTCAGCTTTCAGAACAACTCGTCATCTTGTAGAAGAAGTGATCGGTTGTAAAGTTCTCAAATTTCATTTGATATCTCCTCCCATCCAGGTATTGGGTGTAAATAGGAAGTCCAGTTCTGTTACAGTATTTAAACTTGAAGATGGTTTCATCCGGTCAGCAGAGGCTGAAGAAACTCACTTTCTGGCTGTTAATGCTCACCGATCCACTGCTGCTAAAATCCTATCCAGGTAATAGTGTAATATAATATAATCTAGGTTGAATTTAATTGTATTTTTTTTTTTACCCATATTAAAAAATGGATGAACACATTTTTATATATTTATAACCTAAACATATAAAGATATTTAGGTTTGGTATAACTAGTTCTGTGACTGGAAACTCTATATGTACACATTATTGTTTCCTAGACAATCCCTGGTGCTGCTGGGTAAGGAGGCCGGACAATTTGAGGCGGCTGGAAAGGACGTTGCTGGAGTCGTCAAGTCAGTAGATGGAAAACTGGCAGCTGTTGGTGTTGTTCCTGAGAAGCTAAAAACCCAATGCAATGGCTGCCCTTCAGTAAGTTCAAAGTATTCTTCACACACTATATCTTCACTCTGTACTCAGGCACAAACATGGGTTGATTTAGAAATTACTGTATAGTGGTAGAGATTTGTTTCATCCACATAAGAAAACTTCAAAATATCCTGAAAGGGTAAATATGATAAATGGTAAATCAACTCAACTGAGCTTTTCAAATGAACAAATGTCACATTCTAGAGCCAGAAAAGCCTCCCATAAGTCAAGAAAGTATTCAAAGTCAAAATAAATCACAATCGACCTTTCCAGTGATTTTTCAAAACAGGCAAGTAATTTTAAAATTCAGGTTTTTCATACACCTCATAAATTGAAAGGTACTCCCAGATATGGGTAGTGTGTCGTTTGAAGCGGCAGAGAGGATGATTATTCATTTTAACTAAATCATGTCAAACTGATGTGCGTTAACTGGCAACATATGGAGCACAACACATTCCTACGCAGAGAAGCTTGCAAGGTTGCAAAAGATAAGTTGGGTGATATTTGAGAAAGTGAAGCCAGTGGACTTTTCCTAACCCATCAAAGTTTTGTTAACAGAAACCATTTTTTCTAAGACCTCTATCCAAATGAAAGACAGATTGTATTTTGACTTCCTTTCCAACCCACAGAATTAGATTTTCACAACAAGATTCCCGCAGTGCATTTAAATCCTAATGATTAAAACATGAACTGATTATATGGACTTTCAGCTGCTTTCATTCACTGCTTTTATAACATGGCTGCATGTTTGGTTAGTTTAACGCATTACAATGACAGCTGGTTGGAAAATGGTTAGTTCAAACATCCATGTTACTGGCAGGTTATAGTCTTGAGAAAGTGCTTTTAAATCTCTTTGTAGGGTGCCAGTTTGTTATGTCTCCTTACTGATCTTAGACAACATTTCTATTGACTTTACCTTTGAACTCGTACTTTATCCGCAGACTTTGCTATCTCTACTTTGTAATGTACAATGACTGCCATATGTTCCTATCATGTTTTTTTCCTCACACATTCATCAACTTCAAACAAAATGGAGCATAATTGAAAAAGAAGAGTTAAGCAAATGATACATGTAGTTTCTCAAATGGCTTTTTTGTATTGGGTACTCTCAATAACAGTAGCTAAACATCAAACTTCTTTTAATTCACTGATTATAAAAAGCAATAGTACAGGATTATAATTCATCCAGTTATTCTTGTCTTTTTACACATTCTCTGACAAGTTGGACAAGTGTTTATGACAAAATGAGTTTTTATAACACACCGTTACTAATCGGACGCAGTGTATTTTCGTACTTGAAACACTGACTGAAGATGATATGTCCTCTAATCCTTTTCTGCCCCCTGTGTTCCCCACGCTTAGCTCTTCGAACATTGGCAGGCGGTGCAGAAGCAGCTGGAGCCAGCGAGCCTGTCCAAAGCCACGACTCCTCGCAGCTTCCTGGGCTTCATCCAGAGCATTAGGAAGGCGTCCAAGGACGAGATTCTCAAAGTTCTGAAAAGTGCCAGCAAGACAACCCTGTAAACAAGATCCTACCTTTTTTATATATAGATAGATTTTATGACTGTGCTTCTCACTTAACCTGAAAATGTTACATTCTAAGAATGTGTGAATGCAACTATCCTACCAACGTGTTAACATTTGTTGCTTGAATTACTTTCTGCTTCTGTCAGACCTCAGGTGGTAGATGCAGTGACTTCTTCTCAAACCCCTGCATCTCTGGATGCCATGCTTGAGTTTCTTAATTTCACCGACGCAAAGGGTTCGGTTCTGCAGGAGCGTTTTCTCTATGCATGTGGCTTTGCCTCCCATCCCAACGAGAGAATGCTGCAGGCTCTGCTGGTAAGTGTGGTGCAGAGCTTTGACATGTGCTCACATTAGACGGAGGATTTGGTTTAGTTTTACTCATTTTAGACAAACCTCAAACTGTTTTCTGTAATCACTTGGCTGAACGTGGCTTACGGAAATGGTACATGTGTAAGATGTATGAGTATGAACGGTGCTTTTCCAAAAATTTCACAGTTGTTAAGGCTTCTTCCATTTTGTCTTGTTACAACGACACACAAATTAAATGCACTATTATTTATTTTCATTTTGTTGGTGCTCTAAAGCAAAATGGAAAAGTTTACATGATTTTAAAAATAATTTCTAAAAAAAAAAAAGATGTGAAAAAGCAACACGTTGGCAGGTTTGTTGCGATGCCATACACTTATGGATGTGATGTTTATAGTTTGAGACACTTTTTAAAAAATTTCTGAGTAGAAATGTATCTCTCATTTTTTAGACTTTTACTAGAAAACCAATTGAAAATCATGTATACTATGTCCATGTTACAAATATAGGGTTATTCATAATTTATAACACCATTTCCCAACAAAATTTATTGAATTTTCTGGTTGACAAAATGTGAAAAATGGAAGGGGAATGACAAGATTTATGCAGTATTGTAAGTGCTTCACTTTTCAATAAACTGTAAAAATGTTCTCTTGGCAGAACATTGCTAAGGGAAAGATCAGCAGCACAGAGATCAAAGAATCTGTGGTGATCATCATGGGAGCTCTGGTCCACAAGCTGTGTCTGAAAGGAAGCTGCGATTTATCGGTGAGCTTCCAGGAAAATCTTTAAAAATAAAGCTAAAGTTACCAGAATTTTATGCCTTGATCTACACTTCTGTATGGTACCAGAATTTGTGTAGCTCTTCTGAGAATTGGTTTTGAGGTTGAATATTTTTTCCATTTCAGACAGTGGCGCAGGTGAAGAAGATGATTTTGGAAGGTCCTGAAAGCACGCAGGTTGACTCCGAGGTCCAGATGTACCTTCTGGCTCTGAAGAACTCTCTGCTTCCTGAGGCCATTCCCATCCTCACAAAGTTTGCAGAGTCGGAGGTGGGATCTTACAGCATCATTGCCCTGACAGCCCTGGAGAGATATGATGTCAGCCTCATCACCCCAGAGGTGAACCACAGCAAACATTATAGCTCGTTTAATGTTCGATGTGCATGTAGACTGACTGACCTCAAACTTTGCTCTCCCTTTCCAGGTCAAACAGACTGTGAACAGGATTTACCACCAGAACAGACGAATCTATGAGAAGAACGTGAGAGCTGCTGCTGCTGACGTCCTCCTCAGTAGCAACCCTTCATACATCGAGGTGAAAAACCTGCTTCTGTCCATCGGAAACCTGCCGCATGAAATGAACAAGTACATGCTGTCGAAGATCCAAGACATCCTTCGCTTTCAAATGCCAGCCAGGTTTGTCATGCAGGAAGCTCAGACTGACAGAGCAGTAGGTCCAACAAACATAAACAGACTCATACGTATAACATAACAATATAACATGAGCTTATTCCTTGCATTTCTGCAGCAAAATTATACGACAAGCTTTGAAGGACATGATTTCCCATAACTATGATCGCTTTGCTAAAGTTGGGTCATCGTCTGCATTCTCCGGATTCATGGCCCGTAAGTAACAGAAAAATGTTTTTGTCTATCCTGAAAATGTTTTGTATTGCTAAAGGTTTCATAATCCTTGAATGTCTTTCAGTTTTAGTCAAACTTAAATGTACTTTTACCTGGAATTTTATGTGACAGACAAACACATAACAGCTGCAGCTTTATACTGCCTCGACCAGCCGTAACTATGTAGGGACTGAACCTTCTACCCATTCCTTCACGCAAAATAGCTCAAGCTCGATCAGATTTGATGGAAAGTGTCTGTCGATATCAGCTTTCACATATTTCAGCAGATTTTTAATGAACTTAGGGCCAGATTGAATATCTTCATTCCATTGTAGCTCTGACATTCTCCTCCTGGATGGTGAAGCTGGATTTTATTTTTGAGTATTTTTGAGTTGATTAAAATGCTACAATTTCAGATTTTTACTTGTCAAAACATTTTAACTTTGTCTCTCGTACCACTTTTACTCAATTATGACTTTGTCTTGGTGTGTCTTACAAATTCATGATTAAAAACAACGAGGGTTTTGGATTTACTGTGGCAAGATGTGAAAAAAGTTATTATCTTTACCAGACACACGTGATACTATTTCTACAGGCTATAACTTAGTGAAAATAGACATGAAAAATCAAAGCTGTTAAAATGATCACTTACAGAAGCATTTTATATTTGTCTTGAATAAATAAAAAAAAAAAGACTGAAAGAAAACAATCCGCTGTTCCCACAGAATCTCCTGATGTGACCTCGACGTACAGTTTGGACATCCTGTACTCAGGCTCTGGCATCCTCAGAAGAAGCAACATGAATATTTATGGTGCCAGTCAAGGTTCAATGCTTCATGGACTGCAGGTGCACACACAAGGACACACAAGTTTTTTTTTTTTTTTGTCATTATTATTACTTTGTCAGAAAAATCTGGCTCATGCTAATCTGATGTGTCTTTTTGTCTTTCAGGTGGCGATTGAGGCTCAGGGTTTAGAGTCTCTAATCGCTGCCACTCCCGACGAGGGAGAGGAAGACCTGGAGTCGTTTGCTGGCATGTCAGCTCTGCTGTTCGATGTTCAGCTGCGACCCGTCACGTTCTTCAAGGGTTACAGTGACCTCATGTCCAAAATGTTCTCCATGACCGGGGAGCCAATGAACGTGGTGAAAGGACTCATCCTGCTCACGGATCACTCTGAGGTACAAGGCTTAACACAGAGAGCTTTTGCATTTTTTAAAAAAGTGGAATCCTATTTACAGCTCTTGTGGAAAACAGAACGATATCCTGTGTAGAGGTCCTGCTTTTTGAATTTTCTTTTTTTAATAGCTCCAACCACAATGGAGCTAAACTCAACTTAATAAGCACGTTATTAAGTTGGAAGCTGAGCAGAAAAGGCGCTCGCAAACCATGTTTAACATGTGCACCATATGGTGTCTATTAATTTACAGATATGGCGCATATATATCAAGCTTCTCTCACCAGAGCTATGGTATGTCTGTGTCAAGCCCCCAACAACTTTAGCCTTAAAGAGAACAGAGTTTGAAGGGCTGGATGCCATCACTTAAACAGGTTGATGAAGCCATAGCTACCCTATATTTGAAAAGGGAGCTGTCCATTTTGACTTCTGTGCCCTTTCTGTTATAATAAATAAAATGCTGTCTAAGGAAATATCAATCACTGCTGATTTGATTCTCACCAAATTCACTGACACTGCTAAATAAATTGTGGAAAAAGGCTTAAAATAAAATCAGTTACATTAACAATTTTACACTAAAAGATTAAAACATAAATCTTTCATTTGGTGTTTTCAATGTTGTGAATCTCACATCAACAAATAAATTGATGCAGATGACAAGTATTGTATAACCACCTTTTGTCAAAAAGGACTATATATTTATTTTTTTTACTTTTTAAAAATAGGACAATCTGTTATAACATTTTATTTATTTACTTTTTTGTTATCTTACAAACATTTTGGTTTTATTTAAATAAAAAATATTTGTGATGCTGTTGCTGGCTATAATCGGTAAAAAACTGTAATTTGTTAACATGAGATCCCCATCACTGAATAATTGTCCACAAATTTGAAATTAGATTTCTTTTTTGAGTTTGAGTCGACAGTTTCGGCCATACAACATTGTCATTCTAAGTCGTCACCAAATATATGACATGTAACTTAAATTCAGAAGAGAAATATTGCAATGTTTGCCATGAATTTTGACTTTGTAGAATTTTATTATGGAAATAATAAAAAATGCACAAATTTAACAATGAAACATTCTTTCTTACTCAGACAGCCCGAATCTCAAAACTTCACTCTTGTGCATTTTGTTTTGATTTGTCATCCTGCAGGTCATCCAGCTTCAGTCAGGTCTGAAGGCGAATGCAGAGTTTCAAGGAGGCTTAGCCATTGACATTTCCGGAGGGATGGAGATAAGCCTGTGGTACAGAGAGTCAAAAACCAGTGTCAATAACAGGTACTGGTCAAAAACGCTGATATAAACAACTTGCATCATTAGAGGATGTGCTCTCTGCGACTGGGTCCTGGCCAAAGTTCAGTTACGTAAATTCATGGATTAACTCACCAAGTCAAAGAAGTGCTATATGCGCCGTATGACTAAATGCACACGCAGGTCAAAGTCCTTGTTGACATTTACACAATTCTTAGAAAACAATCTCGGTGTCTTGAAAGGAAGATAAATTTAGAGGTTCCTTCCATGTCACTCAGTTTGACAGGATTTCTGTTGATGCTGGGTTTATCTGAAGTTTAGCAGGTCTATAAGTACCGTCTGATTCATCCGTTCCACCGGCTCTCTGGCCGTGCTCCAGGATTGCGCTTCACGCCCAGACCCTTTGTCGTGTGCCAGCGACGTCGGGTTGTGTCTGAGTCTCTATTTTAAAAGCATTACAGTCAACACACGACAGTAGCCGCTGAAAATGGAGTGCGTCATCACTTCTGAATCAGACGGCTTGTGGGATCAGGTGATGAAACGGGGCTTAAGAGGAAGAGAATTCAAACCTTTAAATATGGTTTTATCGCTGAGCTAACTCATGCTGTCATGTCACTTTAAGTCAAATTTAGGTCACACAGTGAACTACGAAAGACAACTATTTTAATGTCATTTTGGGAGGCTCATGTGCATAGAAATAAACATATTTGATGTTTAGTCCAACAGTTTTTCAATGAATACCTTTCTTTGGTGTAACTCCAACATGTGATCCGGACTTTAAGAAGCTGATGAACTGAGCTGTTCACTATTGAACTGTGTCACTTTTCTTGACTGTGCTTTTGTCTGGTTCTCTCTCCAGAGGAGCCTTAGTGGTCACTGGCAACGTAACGGTGGACATGGACTTTTTGAGGGCTGGTGTGGAGGTCAGCTTTGACACAGAAGCCTCTTTGGACTTCATCACCACAGTCCAGTTCTCTGAATATCCCTTCCTGGTGTGCATGCAGATGGACAAGGCTACCTTCCCTGTCAGGTAGCGATGAGCTGAAAACTCCACCCCAAATAGTCTGACTTTCCTGTAGCTAATACAAGCTTTAACTTTTATTTGTGTTTTGTTTCTTTTTTTATTTTTTATTTTTTAGTGAATACTTTTCCAGGTATGAGAGCCTGTCATCGGGGAAGAGCATTATGTCACGGAAGGCTAAAAAGCTGCTTGTGCCTGGCTCTGAGTTCCCTCTCCATCAGGAGAACTCCAACATGTGCAAAAGGGTTTTTGATTCCAGCTGGTAGAGAAGACATCCAGATGTGTCGACTACCAAAGGATTTACTGAATTTACAGACGGTTGTCACATGCTTACACTGAAAAAACAGGTCTTGATTTCTCAGGCAATGAAAGATCATCAAGGGTGAAAAAAAAAAAGAGAAATGGTTAATGTTTTTAGTAACGTTTACATTCCTGTGAGTATTTAAGGGGTGCTGGTCATTTTGCTGCTTCACCATTTCATGCTCTAACATTTTTGGCCATATTATGTCTATCTTTCTTATTTGAATATGTAAATAGTCGTCTTGTCGCAGAATATTTAGTTCTGTCTATACCTCAAATCTCTCTGGGATGTTTAATGGCTTTTTTCACATTTTGAGAATCTAAAGTCTTTATGTAATTTGCTCATTGTCTTCTATTTAGAAATGTGGTTATGTGATGCCGAATAGAACGATAATGCTTATAGTTATTTTTGTTTGATCAAATCTTATAGTAGTAGAATCTCTGAGATCAGAACTACAACAAATGGAAGAAATTGTAAAATAATATACAACTAAATCAAAGATGAGATTAGAGAATTTTTAGTATCATTTATCTTCATAAATGCTGAACTAGATTGATAAACTCACATAAAATTATTCTGTAATAAATAACTATTGTAAAGCTACAAATTTAGCACTAAGTAATTTCTTCACAGGTAAACAAAAGAAGGGTGTCAAAGTGTTGCTAAAAAGAGAGGAAATGAATTGGCGAAGGGGCAAAAATGACCCAGTTATATTTAAATAATTTTAATTTAATGTTTTTGTCAAAAATTGGGAGCTCTCACATTTTGTGTTTTTGGATTTCTTTGAAAATGATATTTATGGTGGGCACATATAATAAACTGTGACGCTTCAGTGAAGAAGAAGTTGTAAATACTGGAGAAGCTGGAAAAAGTGCATAAGCTTTCTGGACCAGAAAACTCTTTTCTGACTATGATATTGTATTTTTTAAATAAATTTGCCGAATGAGACTCGACATGTGAAAGATTAACAGAGTAATGTTGTTTTTAATTGCATTTGTCATAATCTAGTTGTTTATAACTCTGACAGGCAAAATACATATCAGAACATTGTTTTCTGTATTTGTACTTGCAAGAGTAGTTATGAAAGTTGAATATTAAAATATGAATCCATGAACACTTCTATTGACTGTATTTTTTAAAAAATATCTATGACTGAAATGTCTGAAATTATTTAAAATATGATTATTGCTGTTGGTTTTCGTGGTTAAGATTAAACTAAATTCATTTGCTGGCAATAAAATATGCTCATGAAACATTTTGCACTGTCCTAGATTGATTAAAACTGTATAATTCTAATGTGATGAAATAAACATGTTTGACATAATCCTTTAAATCTAGTATCCATCCCTCTAATTTGTAAACGGAGACCATCTCTGTATAATCCGGTCTCTGCATAAATTTAGCTGTTGTGTGAAGACCTCAGGATTTTTAGAGAACATCAGTGAATAAACTGCAAGTGAAGTAGCAAACAGATCAGATGGCATTCTACAACTTACCAACAATTCATCAAAACAGAACGGACCAGCCTTGCTTGCAGAGGAAACATGAGAAGAAGAATCTTTAGCTACAAGAGACTTGGCCACGGCCACGACTGAATGGTTTAAGATAAAAGCATGTTTATGTGTACAGCCCAGTTAAGACCTAAGTCGATTATAACTTATGGCAAGACTTGAAAATTGATGTTATTCTTTCAATTTGAATGAGCTTGAGGAATTTTGCTAAGAAGGGTAAAACATAATCCAAACGATTTGCAGACGGTGAGGTGAGGTGAGGTGAGGTGAGGTGAGGTGAGGTGAGGTGAGGTGAGGTGAGGTGAGGTAAGGTGAGGTGAGGTGAGGTGAGGTGAGGTGAGGTGAGGTGAGGTGAGGTGTAGGGGCCAGTGCAGACCACATCTTCAGATTTTCAGGACCAAAATGAGTTGAGGACAATAGTTTTTTCAGCAGTCTGAAGACATCTCACACCAGATTCAATTATTGTTTAATTCTGATCACAGATTTAGCTTTGGATTTCCACTATATAGCAATATGTATGAATTATTAGAAATAATTCTAATAATACTAGATTTAATTATCATTAAATTATTATATTATTATTTTATTACAAAACTGCAAACGACAGTTTTTTCCTTCTACCTGTTGAATAAGCACTATTTCAGCATGCAAATGCTATCAATTCATCCGACAGATAATAAATATGTTCAAATCCATGCACTTTGGTTCTTGGACTGTTTCAAGGAAACACATCTCAGACAATTTTAGCAAAAGTCTGCAAAGAGAAGACTTACTTTGACCACCTAAACATGACACTCCCTTGCTGATCCAGGTAAGGCCATAAATCTTGAGCCTTCCCGTGTCACAACTGTGACATCAGAGCCCCTGCTGGCATCCAAAAGCAACAACTGGGCCCTAATGTAGATTCTTTAGAAAGCACAGGGAGCAGCTGGGGGCAAGCGGGTGTCTGCCAGTCTCACTGCATCCACAGCAACCAAGTAAACACAGCAGCAAACTGTCAGGTTAAACTTAAGCACCACCGGATGATGTTTCACTGTCACCAGAAAGCTAACCTCGCACGCACGGCACATGCCAAACGTGTTTTTCTGCTGGCATAAATCTGCTTGATTGCCTCTCACCTATGTTATTTTGAAGCTATTTGATCTTATTTTATGAATTTGTGTTCAAATGTGTTCTTGGTCATCAGTGGCTGTTCTTGCCTGAATGATGCTGATCCACAGCCTGTTAACATTAACATAACACTTTACAATTTTTCTAAAAGATTTGGTGCAATAAATAAAAGTAATTGCGAGTAAATTTTATCATAACAAAACATTAATGAACTAAACACATTATATCCTAATTTTGTAGTTTGCAATATGAATATGTAAGAATTCCTTTTGTGCAACAAGAGGGAAAGTTCAAGTTAATTTTATGAGTCAGGCAGAGTTAGGTTTAAAGCATTTAGACGGACTTACTTGTTCTTACAAAAGTTAAAACATTTTCTTTCTTTAATCTTAAATTGGGATTTAAACAGATCAAGTGAAAGTGTAAATAATGGATTCTGGTAAAGAAAAATCTAACATCGATGGAGCCGGATGTTCAGTTCACTAGAAACAGAGGTTCTTTTTAAGATTACTCTAAATTACCACCCTGAATAACGAGTGACGTGAAGAAAGGAGAGAAAACAGTTTCAGTGTCTTGCATTTTAACATTTATTGCAAACAAATGTAGATGTATCAGTTTGCATTACATTCATCCATCAGACTTTTTCTTTTCAGTACAGTGAATGGTACAGTAAATGCAAAATTTGCATTCCATTTCCCCTTTTCAAGTAATCTCTTTACTTTTCATCGTGACCTTTACCTTCTTCACAGACACAGACGGCAGTTTTAAATCAGCGATGGCATCAATTCAAGCAGAGTTCAGTCATGTGCGACTTATTTTTAAACCTTCTGTATGCACGTATCTCAGACCATCTCACCTTAACACTTTCCTCATCCGCTAAACCAAACATTGATAGTGTCATTTTCCCGTGTTTAATCCTGAAATCCCGTCAGATATCATGACATGGCACATGAATAGTACAGAACATCACAGTCACCATTTGAATGAACCATGAACCATTCACATAATTCATGATTCATATGCTGTTTAACTCAGCAATGACACCAAATTCAGACAGATTATTCTCTCTGTAGGCCTCACTCTTAAGAGCAAAAAATAAGAAATGCTTCTTCGTTGATGTGTCATTCACACGCGATGCCAGGATCTTTAAGTTCTCCTTGACCAAGTTTCCAAACATACAGAGCCTTGCAAATGTATTCATCCTATTTTATCCTTTCATCACATCACAACCACATCCTTGAAAGGTTTATTGGGATTTTATTTGATAGATTAATGCAAAGGAGCACATAATTGTGAGGTCTGAGGAAAAATATACATTATTTTCAAACAATTGGAGAAGGGTTAAAAATGGTTATTCAACCAAAATATCCTCATTTGTTCTGATAGTCATAGGTAAAATTGTTAGTATATTGAATGTTAGTTATGTTGGCCTTACATGCAACATGTTGTGTGATGAAGAACCAACATCATCATGACCCAAATATTTATTTGTAAAAAAAAAAAGGTATTATTATATTATTACTATTATTTTTATTTTTCAGCATTTGATTTCCTTTCACAGTTATGGACATCTTATTGTTGATCTATCACATAAAATTCCAACAAAATATTTTGACCAAAGATATTAATACTTTTGGAAGGTAGTGTATAACATAACCGGCATCTTATTCTTCGCATAAAGAATAAAAATGGTAAATAAAAATGTCTCAATAGTGCTTTTGTCACCCACGGTTACAGACATTGACATTTAACTTTCATTTTTGGTGACCGCCCAAGTGCAACATTTAGAAAATAGAATGAAATAAAATTTACATTCCAAATTTCACATGTTCCAGTAAAATAAGCTTAAAAGTTCTTAAAAATTGGAGAAACACAATTTTTGTTAAGGCATCCAACACTGGAAACGCTATGTCAAGTTTTCAGGTGATCTGTGTTTATTTTCTTACAGGTTGTTTAGGTATCAGTAGCTTGATTTAAACAGTTCCCAACAACTTCAGGCTACAAAGCACTTCAAATTGTATCAAACATTGCACTGCCAATTAGGCTCTTGAGCACAAACCCTTCAGAAAAGTTAGCAAAATGTGTTCAAAACCTAAAATAAACTTTCAGGGCATGCGATGGGGAAATGATATGTATTTTAAATGGAGGTAAGTAGACTGACCAGCAGCTCCAAATACCTTTTAGGTTGTGCTTAGTTTTGAAACATTGTGCAGATAGCAAATCTACGGTTGGTATTATGCTCAGAGGGATGCTGGTTCATGTTAGCACAAAGACCAATGAGGCCCTGCTGCAGATTCAGTGGGAAACATGACAGAAAATGTGTTGAAAAGAATCAAAAATATTATTGTTTAAATATTGAAAAAGACAGAATCATGGGGAGGGGGAACAAAAATTCATTTTGGATAGTAATTCTAATTACCGTTTTGCACCAAACAGCTCGCTCTAAAGTGTCTTTAAAATCTGGTACTACAGTGTGTGCTAATCGTGAAGACACGCTTCACACATGTGCACTCTGTGTGATCCTGTTTGCAGGGAAGTAACGCAACTCCTCGTTGTGCTCACAGAATGCTCGAATGCCACGCATAGCTCACGACCACAAACGCGGACGCATTCAGACGCAAGCACACCCACTCCCATCTCATTACACAAAAGTGTAACCTGAACCAAGACAAATAGAGGAAGTTATCCTGTAAATGTCTCAGTTGGCACCGACTCATTAGGCCCAACACTACTTATAGTGACCTGAGCTCAGTGCTAAATCTGAATCGTAGCTCTGTTTTCATCTGAGCAACATGCATAGTGTTACTCATCTCACCTCACTAGGAAAAACAAGAGGTGTGCATTAAGGAAATAATATTAATAATATTAATAATAATAAGAAGAAAACATTTCATTTATACATCATGCTGGTGGCCATTAAGACGCATTTCACTGGACACAACAAGGAGTTGATGTCAACAGAAAAGCTGATGGAAACCAAAAGGTTACTGTGGAAGGGTTTAGTGATAGCACACAAAGGAAAACCACATTCTCTTGATATGACTGGTATTTACTTGAAAATAAATGTAATGATTTTACATATGTAATAGACCAGACACGCTGCAGCAGAAGGTCTGGAGTGATTGAACATTCATTAAATGGTCCCTTTCCTCAGATAAGTGTGAAAAATCACAAGTATTTCGATCCCTTTTTAATGCACAACTACACTGCTGAAAGTAGTTTAGAGGACTTTTACCCAGCAGTGATCTACACGATCTCATCTTTTGTTAAGACAACTCTAACAAGTCCATATCTATTTTGCAGTTATTACGTTTTAGGGATTCAAAACTCATTTCACACTTTGGCACATTGATACTGTATTAGCATGCGCTGATACGAACTTTTTGCCCCTCTGCTGGTCCAGGTAGCTAGCATGACTCTCTCCATTTAGCAACATTTCCAGTTTTTTCCTGGAGGACCTTGAGACATTCCGGTAAAGGACAGGACAGTAACTCCTTCAGAGTATTCTGGGCCCATCCTGTGATCTTTTTTTTTCTACTTGGATTTGTCAGGAATGTCTCCACAGGAATCTGAACAAGAGCCTGATAGATATTATTGATAGGTCAGAATTATATTTATCTATATATGTGTGCCAATAGAGAGAGATAATTTGCTTAAAGCTGCTCAGCTCAATAAAATAACTTACCATGTCTGTTTTATACAGTTGTGTCACATAAGAAAGTAATACTTGTTGCACATATACACAATTACATCTATGCTCAGTCAACATCAGCCTAAAGAAACACACTCTAACACCGGCCTCTCTTAATCGTGAAAGACCGGAGTTTTATTTTGAAGGATGATTAAGCTGAGTTTCTTTCAAAAATATCAAATTCATCCTTAATTTATTATCTTCATGAGATTAAACATTCATTAGGTAAAGCTCAAATCTCAGAAATATGTTATGCCAAACCTACTCATGATCAAGTTTCTAGTCTTCACACTAGAAACATTTGTTTATTTAGCATCACAAGCCAAAAACAACTTATTTCTCAGCATTTAATCTACTTAACTACTGAGGAAACTTTGACCACACAGATTTTAGAACAGAAGTGGCAGTCTTAGTTGGTGAGAAAGATCAAAATGTTCAAGTCTTGGTACTTCGACAATTGTATTTTTGCCAAACAAATGGAAAATGCCATACTAAAATGTTTCAGAGCTTGTCAAAACCACCTACAAATGAAGCAAAGATGCTGCATTTGGACATCTGCTCTGGACATCTTCAACTTATTGGTCAAAGCTAGAAAATACAGACATATGGGTGGGATACAAGGTCTGGTATGCCACCCTACCCAACATTAGAGTTGTCAGAAAACTAACTATTGGCTTTCCAATAGTGAGTTTTCCCCTATTTTCCTCAAACCACCACACCACTATGTATATCGCCAAAGGTTGCTGGTGCATTTTCCAAACACCTCAGCATTCACATTAAATGCACATTGCAGCAATATATTGGTTTTAGTTATTCCAAAAATAATTAGAATTTTGATCATAAATACCTAACCTTATATGTATTATTTAAGCCACATTCAAATGGACAATCTCTACTTCATTTAGAACAACAAAAACACAAATGATTTTTTTTCTAGGTCACTATAAATACATTAAGGCAACAAGGTGATAACATGTGATAACTCCAGTATGTCAGTAACATCAAACAGCAGGATTCCCCAGAAATAATGTTTTGAATTTCTGATTGACTCTGTTCCCTTTGTGACCTTCAAAAACGGATCCACCAGGAAGAGAAAAAATTTAGCTTCCAGTTTGCTACAGTTTCTCTGCTGAAATCAGAAACTTTTCTTTTTAGTTATGTTTTTAGCAAACTGCAAATAAAATAGTGATGAGAGCACAAGCCAGCAAACAAATATGTCTCAACAAGAAATTTGATTTGTTTGAAGTTATACCTTTATGACACCTCTATTAAAAGCCATGACATTATGGCCTAGCTAGTTAATAATAGTATATCTAGGGTTTATTATCATCAAGCAGACTCAGTCAGGTGACACGAGACTACGATGTGCTAGAAACAAACAGTCTGACTTTAATGATGCTACTTTTTATTTTTTTTTTTATGTACATAAATTTTACTCACGGGAGTCTGTTGTGTTTTATCAGATAAACAATCTAAGTACATATTGTCATTAACATATTAATAAAACAGATTGGCCGTAAATAACACTTTATTGTGACAGAACTGCCTTGTTTCCTTTTGAATAGACTGCAGGGCACACATGGCATTTAAATACAGACCAATCTACACAGCACCTGAATGGAAAGTATCTCTACGATTCATATCTATAAAGTGCTACAATGCATACAGAAAAAAAACAACAACAAAAAAAAAAAACAAACAGCAGAACAGAGAGAGACAGGTGAAGGGCTGATGGTGGAAGTTGTCCAGAGAGCAGGTCACAGGATGAAAACTCCACTTACAGTGAATGAAGGTGGATTCCTCAGCAGAGCTATCTGGAAATGAAAGAAAAGAAAGAATTGACGAGTTTAGATGCCAAAATACATTTTTCCTAAATTGTTCATTGTATTGACATTCAAGTGCCTTCCACAAAGCTATTCACAAAGCTATTCACAAAGCTATATGCAAAGCTATTCTTTGCCTTCCAAAGTATGACATGTGAATACTTATTCACGTATTTTTGCATCAAAAACACTAGTTTTAATGAGTTTTATTGGGATTATTGTGATAATCCCAATCTGAATTACTTGCAATCCTGCAAGTAGTTCATATTTGTTAGGTGAACCATTTTTTTAATTATATAAATGATGAATGAATATATAAATAAAATGAATACATAGAATGTCCTGTTGACATGAATGTACTCCAGATGTTACATTTTTCACACAAATTAGTCCACCAATTACTAGCAATGAAATGTTATGCATACATATTCAAATATACAGCGCATTGAATAGTTAACATGTTTATGGAATTTTATTTACTCTGTAGATAAAGACTTTTCTTGTTAATGGTAACTTCAAGACATCTATATAAATTAGTGAATTCATTGTTCCGGTGTAATTTTCACTCTTTCTTCCACATAAATTCTTAGAATCTTGAAGATTCCGGGCAATATGTTTTTCATCTTTCAATAGAATTTAAGTTTCTTACAAGTGAACTGATTAACTGGGTAATTTAAGCAGCTTTTAGTTTTTTTTGTGTGCAGAACTATTATGCAAATATAGTGTGTATGCTGATGCCCAAAAACGCATAGCTTTGACCTCATGTGACCTCTGACCACACCATATTCTCCCAGAGTTTCACTGGTCTGTTCAAATCTTCTGTAGTGTGAAACAATCTTCATCATATTCTGTCTTCAGTCTTCTGCAGTGAGTTGACAAAACTCAAACATAGCATTGAAATAACTTCCAACCATGAAGCACAGACCTAAAAGTGAATTTGATGTGACACTTTGGTGCGTCAGGATCAAACCACCAAAACAGAATCCACCGTGAATTGTACCATCAGAGATCGCTTGAGGAAAATGGGAGATCATCTCTGATATTAAATGTCAACCTGCAAGAGGACAGTGACTCAAAACAAACCCACACATTCACAAAAGATTGGCTGAGATCCAGATCTTGATTTCATTGAGATGTGAGTTGAAATTGACTGTTTGTAGAAGAAACCCTTAAACATCTCCCAGCTGAAAGTGAAGAACTAGAAAAGCATTCTTCGGACTGATGTAAGAGACTGGTAGATAAAGAAGCAGCTCACTGACGTTATTTAAATTAAGTGATGAAAGATTAATTATTAGGAGGGAGGGTGTTCTGATTTTTACTTTTTTATTAATATGCAAATTTTTTTATTAATATCGCCTGCTTGATTAGTCAAACACATTAAAGTAGGAGACAATTAAGAAGACATTAGATAAAGTCATATAAACAGAGGACATTTGTATTTTTTATTTACATTTCTCCTTTCAGCTCACAGTTATCCTTGCCTGTGTTGGTCTGTCACATGAGTCCCACTAAAACACAAATTGAAGTTTGTGCGTCTAATGTAACAAAACAGGGGAAAAAAAGCTGTACAATATTGTAGTTAGCCTTTTGGCTCACTACATTTAACCAATCATAGTTGGAGGGAACAACGAGCTGAAACTAATCAATTAGTTTACACAGAGGGAATGAAGGTCAGCAGTGATTTCTGACTCCTTCTCCGCATTTAGTAATAGGCAGTGGTGGAGGAGGGGGTCTGGCACAGTGTAAAGTGGGGTGAGGGGGGCTATAAAAAGTTGACCCTCTCGCAGTCCAACAGACTCGCTCCCAAGCCAGAGCTGCAGCAGCATCTGATCTCTCCGAGCAGCTGTCCTCTCCCTGCATCAGCACAACAAATACTTTGCATTGCCTGACCTTTTCCTCCTGCATCACTATTCCAGCCATGCCCCAATAGCCCCTCCTGAATCCCCCCCAACCCAACTGCATGAGAGACCAGCGCCAGCTCCACACATCTCATGTAGCCCTCACACCACTACTCAACCCCATACTAGGCCTCTGGCTGCCACACTCTCGGCTGACATGTATCCCCCACGCTCATGCAGTTGTGTTCTTGCTCTGACACATTAGCTGCGAGAGACCTCTAGCAAGGTGTGAGCGTGTACATCTGAGAAAGAATTACAAATTTAAATGGTTCAGAGGATAATCTTGACAATAGCTCCTTGTTTAGTTTTAAGGTCCAATTGAAACAAAGTCAAACTGCTATTAAACCGCTATTGTAAAAGTTTTGAAGGTACATACTCACACAGTTAAATAACTCAATGGTAGACTTGGTTATATTTAACTCATGATACTGTCTTGACATCACAGTGGTGAGACTAGCAGATATAATGATGGAACCCAGAAAAGACAGGCGGTCAGTCATACGGGTCAATAATCAGGTCCCATGAATGAAGTCCACATTGTGGGTTTTAGGAAGCTGAGAATGTATCTACTCTCGATTAATGACTAGGGGTCATTAATCGACCCCTAGTCATTAATCGACCTGCAGTTTGTCCTGCATTTAAAGACCTCACCAGGATTTTTGAACCCTCACTTCCTGGTAAAGGGAACTCAATAGAAACTTTTCCTTTTTAAAGGAGTTAGCGTGAACAACGAGGGAGATCTGATGTCGGTATAAGGAACTGGTGGGAAGATTTTAGGAGCTATACTCTATATCCTGTATCAGTGTGGACCAGGCTCACGCTGATTACTTCTTGTTTTATCCTCTTTCGTCAAGGAAAATGTACTGAACACCTGAATTAACAGGATGAGTAATTGCTTCTTTCTGAGGGATTTGGCCACCAGCCCAGAAAACACCTAAATACAGACACATGTACAACACAGATAAGGGACATAACACGTGTGATATCGATAACCTCCCTAAAGTAAACTTAGTTTCCCAGTTCTTTCTGTATCAATTGAAGTGAAAATAAACTTCAGTGAATCCATGAAGAAAATAACTATAAGGACCGTAAAGTTACAGCCCACAAGACCTGACTTAGTTTCCCATCTGTCTTCATGTTTATGTTTGCCTTTCATAGGTACAAACACCTTGACCATCTGATTTGATTTTAGAACATGAAAAGAAAGTTTTCAGATTTAGGCATTATAAACTATGCATTAGGGGAGTGAAAAAAAGTTACTGCTTGTCTTAAATATGCCTTCAAAACATTTTACTATTTTATCTTTTTCTGGCTTAAAAGATGAAATAGTAAAATGTAACCTACATGTTAGTTTTTTTAGCAGTTGTTTTGGGCTTCGATGGACAGCTTCACTCTTACCTGCATCAAATGAATCTTTGAGTGACAAAAACTCTCTAATCTCAAAAGCTTCATGTGAACAGTCTCCCAAAAGTCATTGTAGTTTTTCTTAGTATTTTACTTTCGAGGTGTGTATCAGTTTAGCATCAATGCACCTTCTTGTTTATTATCAGAAGATCTATTTACTACCAAACACACAGTGCAAGTGAGCAGGTTGGAGGCTGGTGTGTGGTATCATTTTGAGGATGAAGTGGAGCAACGGTGCTGGCATTGTAATTTGCTTTCAGTGTGCTGGTAAACTGCACTTTGACAAACTGTTTCTGGACGTTAGCAAGTGTTCTCTCAAGGTCACAACCAAATTGAATAGAAAACAGTTCCAGATTACTTTAGTGCATGTCAACTTTACTAAAGTTTGTGCATATTTTGTGCAAAATATGCGCTTGGGAACCCAGTGGTGAGGCTGACTTAGGTTTTTATAACTTGCCAGGACAAAAATCTCCTTATTACATCTAATTCTTCCACAAGTACAGCTTGCATTATGAGAGATGTTGTGTAACTGATAGGCAATTAATTATAAAACATACAAAACTGTCTTATGGGACCAATACAGTTGTATGGTGGTGGATATGGTCCACATCTGCCTTCTTGCACCTGGGAATTGTACCCAAGTATGAAAGAGATTGGTGGAGGTCCAAAATTCTCTTCCTGGTATCTTGGTTGATTTCTTTTGATTCTTTTCCATTATGGCCTTTAAGAAAGCAGCATGTTGTGGTGTTGCCTTAAATTGCATCCCCATGTATGCCTCCAATGTGCTCAGATGTTATATATCAACTTCTCAGAAGCTTAGAAAGCCATGACATCATTATTTTATCTTAGCACAGTCATCTAAATGAATCTAATAAAATGACTCTGTCTAACAAAATGCTTCACTTCAGGCTCTAGTAAACCTGCCTAAGGGATGGACAGAATAGTGATCTGTAATGCTATATAGGAAATTAAAAACCTTAATGGCTGATTAAGAATAACTTAATGTTAAGGCGTCACTAACTGGAATAGTTTCCAGCGACACCCTGAGAATAAACCGTGTAAACAAACTTGCCTCACACTATTAAAATAGTCCGACGATGTGTGATGCAGAAAAAAAGAAAGGGCTCAAGGATGAAAATCCAATCTCTCAGGGGAGTCAGGTTACCTGTCATGGAGCTACTGCAAGTCTATTAACACTGTCAGAGTGCTGCTAAAGTGCTACAGTAGGTTATATTGCTGCTTGGAGAAAACATGGAAAACACAAAAAACAGCACAATAAGCAAAAACTAAAGAGAAAATGCCCATTTTCTCCTCTTAACTGTGATCTCAATGCTTATTGGTAATGTTGCCTCTATGTTCCGATTTTTTTTGCTTGTGTTGAAGTTGAAATTCCAGAGTATTTTTGGCTTTTGGTCTTTTTATTTATTTAAATATGTTTTGAACCTTTATTTATAATATTGACTTTTGCTTTGAGATATTAATGCTTTCCAATTATTACAATTTTACATGGTTTGTTCATATTTATTGCCCTATAGACGGATTGATATTTTTTATTGCAACCTGTGGGAATGAAAAGTACTTTTGAACTCAATTTAAGTTAAATGAAGAACATTTTCTGTACATATGACAAATCAAAAACTTCTCACAACCAACATTGCTAACAAGACAACACGAATTTTCAGTGACCTTTTTGGGCCTCTTAAACTTTCTTTATCATTCTCATTGTGCAACGCGGCAAGATGAGCTTGGGTAATACTCTTCCAATAACTTTCATTGCACTGCTATTCACATTTATACACTTTTCTATTTTTCCACACGTTTCCCTGTCTTTCCAATTTATAAAATGACAAAGAGAACTGTGTCAGGTCATATTGATATACCAGAAAGTTTTTTTTTCACATCCTGTTAAGTATTTATTGTAACAAAACTGTTAGAAATCCCAATTTCTTAACGTGGTTTTATTAATTTGTATTCAAATTATAGGGTGGATGTTGACCAAATGTGTAACTGTGAGAATATGTTGTAGAGATAAGGTATTAATTATTATTTACATCTGTTGCATGTTTAATCTTCGGACTTTGAACACCAGCAAGCTAAACAGGGTCAGCAAAGACAATTTTATGTGTGTTTGAAATAAAAAATGTTTATAAAACCGTGCCTATGCTGAGTACGTTTCTCTCACAAGTAAGTTGTTTCTAAAATGAAAACGTGAAACTGTTCAGGGCAGAGCTTCTTTGTGATACCCCAATGCTGATCTGTCTGGTCAGATGCAGAGTTAACAGGTAAATATGAGTGGCAAATAACAATTATCATTATTCACTGCTGTATCAATGCTGACAAGATGCAGCATAAAATATCTCGATTTAACTGGATCTCTGTCTCTGCATATCTTCAGGTTGCAGTGCATCAGTGGCAAATCTCTTTAGTATCTGTTTCCACATTTGAACTTTGGAGCTGATCTTCAAAGCTCGACCGTCTTGTCCCCATCAGGACAAAGAGCCATGCAGCACTGGGCTTTCTCCTCTGCTGCTCCATTCCTGTTCAATTCCCATTCTGACAAATGGAGGACCTCACAAACATTGGAAAGTTTCAAAAAAAAGACTAAAAATCTTCCTTCATCAAATACATTTTAACTTTTATATTCTCTTTGTGTCTGTGTGTGTGTTTTCTTTTTTTTTTTGCTTTTACTACCTGTACGCTGGAGGATTTTTTGTGTTATAGTCTGCAATTTTCTTTTACTTTTTAGCATTTAAAGATTATTTTACAAAGTGTTTTACGTAGAAATGTACTATTATTATATAAAAACAGAATCAAGTTTATTGAACTTGTATCACTATCCTCCTCCTTGGCTCTGGTTTGTATGAATTTTTTCCCCATCTGTCTGCAGGAGGATCTACAGTCTGTGACACATGTCAGATTTATGAAAGCTTGTCCATCTAACACCTAGTCTGTTAATACTTTGACATTTAGACTAAGATCCTTTTTCAGATCTGGATTAGTTTGATTAATTTATGTTCATTTTGACTCACATATGTGAAGAGAAGTCCTCTTGGTCACCGATGCTCAACCACAAAGCTCATAGTTTTCCCATCAAACGAGGGTGGAGCAATGATTCTTGGACCCTGCTGTGTTGTGATGCTGATAAGTGCCTTTTTGTCAGAGCTTCCAGGCCCTCCTTTAGCGGACACATGTCCCAAACTCAGCGGCAGATGAAGCGGCCCCTGCTGAGCCTCTGCCGTCGCGCTGTAGTAAGCCTTCTCTGTACCCGGGCTCATCTGATTGCTTTTGATGCTTTCTCCTGCTGCGTCCTCCGATTGACAGGGGGACTGCGGCATCACCGCCTGGGCTGCCAACGTAGGAGAGATGAAGCCTGGGTAGACCACGTAGGTGGGGGCGAGAGCTACGGGGGGTAGAGAGAAAGGTACGGGTGTGACGGACGCCATGGGTGAGTGAGGCATGGGGACATCCACGTACTGGCCTGTCTCTGGATCGAAAAGTCTCTTGGTGGTGGCCAGTATGGGAGTGTCCACCAGGTAATAATGTCCAGTTGTGGGGTCCAGGAGCATCTTGCGCTGGGTTTGAGGGACTATTTCTCCTCCGGAGGGTGTTGGGGACATATTGATGGAGGGGGAGAAGCGTAACACCTGCTGCTGATTTTGAGGACTTGTCGCTGCTGTTGGAAGGTGGTAGATCGTTGCAGAAGGACAGTCCATAGTTACATGTGACTTGCTTTGCTCTGGCACCTTGATATCACCTGAATTTGTTTTGCCAGAACTTGAATCCCCCTTTTGATTGAGCAGCTTGGTTTCATTTGTGCAGCCAATCCCTGGCATGGTTAGGTAGTTCTCAGAATCCAGGAAACTCTTTGTGGTGGTGGGATCCGTGAAACTGGATTTGGCCTCATCCTGATCCACCATTTTTACAGAAGCTGGTTTAACCGTCGACGTTTTGGAGCTTCTCACTCCGGATTCTGCTTGTAAAGCAGAATCTTGTGCATTTATGCTGCTGTGTTTTTTATTGGCAAAATGCAGGATGCTTTTGTTGGTGAAGGTTTTGCTTTGCTGCGATTGTGTTTTGAAAGGGTTCTGGTTGTATGAAACATGAATTATATTCAGTGATGTTCTATCTCCTTGGCTTTTCTGAATTTCTTTGCCATTTGTGAGAGACTGAGGTATCCTGCCAATGTTTTTCACCTCCTGCTCATCTGCAACTCCATGATCCTGCATGGTGAGGAGCGGCAGCACGCGGCTGTCTGCGACTGGGTGAGAGGCTTGGGTTTTACGCTTCCATTCATTCCTGTCAAAAACATAAAGCTGCTCCATGGTTTTAACTGCAGCCTTGAGCTTTTCTAGGGCATCCTGTTTTGGCATTGTGGGATCATTTCTCCTTTCATTTGTCTCCCCAGTGAACCTATCCTGTCTCTGTTTTTCCAGTTTGCCCTCAAGATTTTGCTGCGTCTCAGACTGATTGAGATTTCCTTGTCTTGCCGTAACAGTGGCTACTCTACAGGAGGTGTCAGGCATGGTGTCTGCCTCCACTTGTGCCTGTGTTGTGTCGTCTGACTCTGGTTTAATGTTTGTGTTAACAGAGTTGCATTTGATCACAATGGGGGATGGTTTTTCTGGATCCACTTTAGTTTTCTCCTCGGCCACTATGGAACATCTACGGTCACTTCTGTTCAAAGAGACAAAACGATACGAGCTTTTCACTAACTTACGTACATCCCTGACGTGATATATTGGTGTCTGAAATTTGCACTTTGTGTCCCTGATGTCTCTGACGGTGAAACTCTGAGCCTTGTCTCCTGAGGATAAAATATGACACCTGCCATTGTCCGCTGTCCTGTATTTGTTGATGTTGTTACTGATTTTGGGTGTGAGGAGATTTGCAATATTCAGAGTGCAGCCTTTGTTTTCTTTTACGTTTCTCAGGCAGATTTTGATCTCGGGTGCTTTCCCCACCCTCTCCTGTTTTTCTTTATTTTCTGCATTTTTGTCTTCCAACTTTTGCAGGTCTTTCTCGCATGTCTTTGCACCTGTGCCAGGTGTTAAACCCTCTGCCAGGTTTCCGTCTTTGGAAAGAAACTGGCAGTTTGGAACAAACAGAAGCTTCGTTAGAACGCTGCTGGAGTCCAGTCTTTCTCTTGCTGAGTCTGCCTCCTTCCCAGACTGCGGCTCCTGTGCTGTTTCCTGATGCTCTCCTGAACAATCTGCAGCCTTTCCTTCACCCTTTGTCTCCTCTGCAGGCCCACAGGAGCTGGATCTGGATCTGTGATCTTCAGGGGAGTTCACAGAGTTTCTTAATTCTGAGGTTTGCCCATGTAAGCCTCTGCTATCATTCCTCTCCTTCATGCCCTCTAGATCTCTAAAGTGAATACAGGGGGACCCTGAGGGGTAAGTATCTGAGATTTCTCCCCTCTCCATTTTGCGTTCCTGTTCAAACTGCATTTTTTTGGAAATCACATTTTTCAGCAGACTCGAAGCAAAAATAGCCCTCTTGTGTGTGTCTCCCGAGGTGTCTGTGTGATGATGCTGCATCTCACACCCCGATCTGGCCAACATTTCATTGGGTCGATCCTTTTGGAAGCACTTGGAGCCCCGGGGAGTTCTGGACTCAACATTACAGTGAAAATTTAGTGTAACCCCTTGCTGTGCTGACTGTTCCTTCATTTGGAGCGTTCTGCCTGAAGATGTGTGCTGTGAAGTAATTCTCTTGTTCAGGGCGCAGATTCTTGTCTGCTGATCTTTCACACCAGTTTTGCATCTGATGTTCCTCTTACTATCCTGCACTGTCTTACTCACTTCCAGTGTTGCACTGGAGGTATTGTGTGTAATATTTCCATAATTCCAGTCCAGATAAGCTGACCTCTTATTCAGGCCATATTCTGACATGGATGACTCACTGGAAGTGCTGAGATTGATGGCATCAAAGTAGGGACATGCCAGGCTTCTGAAAGACTTGGCGGTTAGGTTACGCACCTCTTTATCAGCGTCGTCCAGCTCACTGATAGAGCTGGACGCTCCGCTGGAATACTCATTAATATCTTTCCGTCTCAGTTTGGTTGCGAGGTGCTGACGGCCCGGAGCCGGGATGAAATATTGACCCCTATCGCACAGGGGCCCCGCTCTGGCGCCAGGGTTCACAAAAGAGAAATGGCTCCCATCTCCGAGGTGTTTGGCGCACCACTGCGCGCTATTGTCAAACACGCCTGCGGGGTCGTTCACCGCCCTGGAGGAGGTTTTAATAGACAGGTGGATCTTCCCCGCAGACGGGTCACCGCCACTCTGGGTTCTGCACAGGCTCTCATCCGAACTGGCGCACAGATCACTCTCCTCCTGCTCGGTGCTGACAGCCGCTCCGCTAAGATTAGACTGCGCCTTCGGCTGGCTCCGGCCGCGCTCCACGATCAGGGTGCCCTCCTGGTTGTCCTCGCTCTCGAAAGAGGCGTAATCCACAAAGGCGTAGACCAGGTTGCCGTCCTCAAATTCCCAGCGGGTCCCGCGGCCCAAGTCGTAGTCCACGTCGTGGTCGAGCTCGGTGAGCTGGATCTCGTGCGTGGTGATGTAGTGGGACTCGGACAGCTCGGAGTCGCTCTTGCCGTTCAGACACATGTCGGTGTAGCGCAGCTCGCCGCTGTCGCTGAGCTCGGTGGAGTCCAGCTCGGTCTGCCTCTCGCTCTCTGAGTCCGGCTCTGCGGTGGTGAGTTTGGTCGGACTTTCCGGCAGGGACTCGGCCGAGGCGGTTTTGCTCTCCTCCTGCTTCGAGCTGTCCGATTTGATCACCGACAGCTGGCTCCCCTCTCCGGTGAAAGTCACTTTCACCGTCTTCAGCGCGTCGGGTCTCATGTCCAGATCCACATAGTTGGACTCCTCGCAGTTTGTCTCCGCGCGCCGGTCCTCGCTGTCCTCCTTCTTGACATGTTTAAGCAGCTTGTTGCTGTGAAGTCCGGTGTCATCTCGGTACGTGAGAGTTTTCTCCGCTGCTTCCATTTAGTCCGGACTTACCGTCAGGTGGTCCTCGTTTACGATGTTACTCCGACACTGGACGGAAAACTCTGCAGGCAGGAGCCTGGGGGCGGCCAGGAGGGTGTGTGCGCGTTTTTGCGTGTGTGTGTGTGCGCGCGTTTTTGCGTGTGTGTGTGTGGGTGTATGTGTGTGTGTGTGTGTGTGTAAGAGTGGCTGAGAGACAGAATGGAGGGGTGTGTGTTGGGGGAGTCCCACAAAAATTCCCACGACACCGTCAGACGTCTTTTTTTTTTTTTTGGTAACTAAAGTTTTCAGCACCTCTCCTAGAAGAACAGCTCCTCCTAAGCGCGAACGAAAGTAAGAGTTTTCATCTGAGCTGCGACATTATGAGAAGTAGATCATTCTGAGTTAGACATTCTCTGCTTTCTCCTTTAAATCGCCCGTTTCTTATTGCAACTTTGTTGCAGTAAGAGTTACTGGTTTTCAAATAAAACCAGTAAGTCTTTCTGTTTAAAGGAGGCACATTTTCTTAAAACGGTTCCAGCAAGCAGGAAGTTTTCTGAACATCTGGTCGGTTCCAGGCTGAAGCAGCTGGTGGTCACATTTTTATTTATTTATTTATTTATTTGTCACCCACAGACTGTAGCACCATCTCTAGCATGGTGTCAAGCATGACATCAGACTCGGACAGATAGATACAAGCAGCCTGTCCTAATCGGACAACATGCCAAAGAGAAAGGAAAAAGACAGGGCTGAAAATTTAGAGAGAAAATAAAGACAAAAATAGTGCAGGATGAGTTTTTCTTCATAATAACACTGTATGCTGTTATTGCTTCAGACTTTTATAAAAAGTCTAAAGCATATAAGCTTATATATAAGCATTATATATAAGCTTATATTATCTAAGCTTAATATATTAAGCTCAATATATTGGTGATGTTTATTCCCAAAATAAAAAGTAATTTGATAAAAGGTGAAAAGAAAAAAAAAATGAAGCACTCAGCTGCTTTGATTTATCTTTATCCACAGCAGCACATATTGGTATTTATAACATAAGACACAGCAACGCCCAGCGGATCAACGTTCACTCAGCGAAACAGCTGCTTACAAAGAATTCTCCTTCAGATTATCTTGGACAGACAGACAGACAGACAGACAGACATGCAGGAAGGCATGCAGACAGACAGACAGACAGATTCATTCTTATGCAGATGTTTTTGTCCCAAACATTTTTAGTAGTGATGCTCTCTCCCTCCTTAACATCGCTGAATTGGGATGCCCTGCATATCAGGGATCCAGTTGTCAGACGTCTGTCTAGGTTTTGAAGACACAAGTGTTGTTCCTGGACAGGGCCCCAGATTTGTGGTATGCGGTGGGGAGGGGGCAGGCCAACAGTTGCTGCATGTGGAGGGCACACCGACAGCAGTATCAAGGACAGAGGCCACCGGTATAAAGCTTCTGACGCCCTCAAATCCCACATTTAGTCTCATTGTCAGTAACATGGAGAAGGTGTTACGGTGCCGCTATGGAAGCAGCAGTGGAAACCTTAAAAAGGAAGAACCCCCCACCCAATGCTTTTGAGCAACACCACAAGCACACTGTTTGAAGTGTGCAGAACTTAGCCTGAGTATTTCATTTACATGGCCGTTCGAGCCTCTGCAGCCTGTTGTGTTATAAAATGTAACCCGTCACATTCGCTCGACAGCTACAGTTATTTACAGATTAATCTTTTCCATAAAAGTAAATCTAAGACATTTGATCAGCTAATAAAACTGTTCTTAACCTTTTTAACATGTGACCCCTCATAAAATGCTGCTGTGTCAGGTTTAATATAAAAAGACTGCGGGAGTGTCTGTGACTTCTAATTATAAAATGATTCTGTAATCTCTGAGTGCACGCTAAATTAACCCTTAGATGTTTTTTTTATAGCCTTATAAAAGCAGAATTACTGGGGGATTTGTGGTCTTAACTCTGTAATGTTTCCGTGAGGTTTTCCTTATGTTAGAGGCATCACAACATGTAAACAGGTTGAAGTGGCTTACACAAAGCTGACAAACTTAGGCTGCTATTTAAAATGAGGGCACAGCTCACGCAAGCAAGTTGAGATCAGATTCTTACTGTGGCCACATTAAAACAGCAGGTGCTAAATCATGACTGCCATTAATCAAAATAAGGAACTGAGTGTATGAGGAGTGCCTTGCTCAGCCCTCAGCCCCCACTGGCTCTCACAAATCTTCATGCTGAAGTAGGAAAATCGACAGTCAGCCTGTAGGTTGGGCTGAAGGAGACAGTTTCACGAGCAAAAGCTGCAGAATTGGCAGTGGGAATCAGGAAATGTTGCTCAGATGACATGTTTTCTGTGCAAAATAGCTGAAGCTGTCAGATTGGATGGATTCTTGTCTGTGAAATTTTGAAGGGGAAATTTTGAAGCCTCTTTTTAACTCAGCACACTTCATCAGATGATGATCTTCTCCATCCTTGCTGAAAATAAGCATTCCCCTAGCATGATGCTGCCAATTCTTTTTTCTGAGTTTTTACCTTGATCATGCTTTAGGATGGGGGGCTAAAGGTGATGTACATTAGTTGTTGCTGGCTACACACAGGTCACCTGCCTCAACATGCTTTCCACCAACATAAATCAATTGCAAAACTGTAAATAGAATTTTCTTTCTTCTCGCCACCTCATCACAAAAGCCAGATCTGTGGAGTTGGTACCAAATCAGGGACTGAACAGTTTGAACTTTGGATATTGTTTTATAAGCTGATCATGCTCTGCACGTCTTCACAACTTTCTTCCTTTCCTGCAATCTGGGGAAAATTTCATTATGGGTTAATGACTAAAATTTATCAATAAAGTACAACAATCACATGTCTACATTTAACAGAAAAAAAAAAAATCTGAAATACAACAAATACTATACAAAAGATAAAACCACAACAACAGTGATTGTTTTATTTTATTTTATTTTTTGTTTGTTTCTTCTAAGACAAGTCGCCTCTTCTCATTTCTCTATTAAAAGCTTCCCTCTAGTGGTGTGTTCATGTACCTGCATTCATAGCTCCACTGCACCACTTGACTTTTTCTGTCTTTTGAAACAATGCAAAGACCAAAACTGAGATAATCAATAATAAAAATCCTTTTATTTATTTGTACGGTATTGTTGTGCAACATCATACGATGTTTCTCTACTTAAAATGGATAAGTATAGTTTTAGTTTCAGTTTTAATGTTAAACTGCATTCAACCTGGAGAGTAACTTGGAGATTTTCATTGCTTCATCTAAAACTCTGAGTTCCTCTTTGCAGCTCACATTTACACGCAAGACGATTTTTGAAAAGAGACTTTTCAAAATGACATAGCGAAAGTTTGTTCGGATTAAAATTTTATCTTCACTGCCAGCTCAGAAATTTGTGGAGTAAAGGTAAACCAGAAAGAAAGATTACAAACTACAGATGCATGGTCAAATTAAAATCTGACTCATAAATATTACAGAACATACAGATCTTAAATAAATAAATACATGAATCAAATTAGGTTTAACTACTAAAACATTAAAATATATAACCTATAAATATTCTAAACTTTTTATTTCTTTTCAGATTTTTGTTCTTGAATATTTTATTTTATATTCCCTTTATTTTATATATATATATATATATATATATATATATATATATATATATATATATAAAATTATCTTATTAGCAGTTCTCACTGAAAACCAATACTCATGCATTGATTGTTATTTTTGCCCAAGCTCAGCAGCCTTCCTGTTCGCAGCTGCATCCGTAACAGTCTGTGTCAGGGCTTTTCTCTGCGCTGCTGCTGGTGCTGCTGCATACTGATGTCGCGCACGCATTAGCGGCTCAACCTGACCACCGTCGCTTCAGTCTTTCATTCCCAGCTTGAAGGAGCAAAATGGCCCATGCAGCGCGTTGGCCAGCGGCTGTTTTCGTGTTGTTGTGTTTTTTAGGAGCAGCGGAATCCAGAAGGAACGTCAAATGTCCTTCAGGATGCACCTGCTCCAAGGAGACTCTCATTTGCGTCGGGGCTTCCCAGATCCCCCGGACCATCCCGACGGAGATCAACTCACTGTGAGTAAACAACCGGGGGGAATAGTTTCAGTCAAAGCGAAATAGCCCGAGAAGGTAATAAGATAAATTACGCTTAATGTGGGGAATAAATATGTCTCGGCTGTGGTTTAGTTTGTGTTTGGTGTTAAGATGTCCTCTCTGTGCTTCATCGTAGAAGCGTAGTGAATGGATCCGTTGCGGAAATCACAGAGGGGATGTTTGCTCTCATGCCTTCTCTTCAGTTGCTGTAAGTGCCGTGAAACGCAGAGGATTAGTGATTACATTTAGCGCAGTAGCTTTCCTGAGTTTAGTTGTCCTACTGAGGACTGGGGTCTGCACAAAGGATATAAACTTTCAAAGACAGGAGGTTTCTGCTTTATTTGTGCATCTTTTGCAGGCTTCTCAACTCTAATTCTTTGACCACAATCAAAGATGATGCCTTCTCTGGTCTGTCTCATCTAGAGTATTTGTGAGTATTTCAGACAATTATTTCAGTGTGCTTTCATCGTTTTCCATCTTTCACTTGTTTATCAGTAACATTGGAATTCAATAGTTTTCGAAATCTGACACAATAAAACACGTCAATTTATTTTCTTAACAATTAACTCGTTAGACTAAAGAAATTGGCTAAAACAAATGGTATATGATTTTTAACATAATACTCTGTGCATTACTAATAGTCCCTGTTCTCTCCCTTTCCCTATGAATAAAATCAAGTGCCTTTAAAAGTCACCGAAGTAATAAGCAGTCAAGCCATGTGTGGTAATCTCAGAATGAGTATGGTTGTTTTCTTCAGCGATTTGCTAGAGAACATTAGCAAAGAAGAATAAGCATTGGGTTACAAAATAATACCCCAAGCTTTAAATATGTCATTTGAAAACTGAAAGAGTATGTTTTGCTTTGTACAGAAAGTCTGGGCTCTCCACTGTTGAGGATGTGTGGACTGTGTTGAGGTTTTAAATGTTATCTGATTGCTAACGGTTATCCGTGACATACGTATAATGCGCCAGTTTGAGGCTATGAATCTTGCCGGAAATTGCCTGCGCTGTACACAAACATCCTTTACTGTAAGGAGAGAAATGCCAATCCAAACAAATGGGCTGTTAATGTTAATTCACATTTCTTTGGAGATCGCTGAAATCTGTAGAAATATTCAAAATCTATTTTTCAAACTGTACCCAAGCAACATTTTATTTCTAGACAAGCAAAGGTGGTAGAGACATACCATCTTGTTGCAGTAAAAGGGTGTTATACCAAGCATTTATTTACAGGGGCTGAATAATAAGGAATGTCAGAATTTTGATAAAGTATATTTTTTTCACTTCTCAGCTATGAACTATTTTGTGTTGGTTTAGCTGGTTGAGCATAAAAACTCAATTAAAATGCATAGAAGATTGTTGTATGACAAAAATAGCTAAAGAGGTATGCACTATGTGCTTTAATTATAAAATAATATCTCATGAATTAAGATCTGTCTCACCTGGTCTTCTGTGACTAAATCACAGATTCATTGAACGAAACAAGATTGACACAATCACCAAAAATGCCTTCAGAGGTCTGCGAACCCTCACCCATCTGTAAGTCCTTTGCACCTGTCTCTGAAAATCACAGAGGCTACTGAACAGGCAAAAAAGGCATTTATTGTCCCTCTGTGTGTTTGGTGCAGCTCCCTGGCAAATAACAAGATACGGTTTCTGCCAAGAGATCTGTTCTTCGACTTGGATTCGTTGCTAGAGCTGTGAGTAAGCAGTTGTGGTATCAGCAGTGTGTGTATATATATCTGTGTGTGAGAGAGTCAGAGAGAGAGAAAGCAGACATCTACTTTTTCCATAATGTGTTCCAAAGTGAAGCTGATCATGCTGTTCTGCTTTAAGTCCCTCAAGACTGAAGCAGCATAAAGTCTTGAGTCATCCCTTATTTTTTAATACCCAAGAAGCAAGATTTTTTTTTTTTGCAAACTTTTGTAGTCATTTTTTAGATGGGATTTCTGACTGTCTTTGAAAGTCTCTCCTGTCATTTATTTGAATTATTCTAAAATAGTGATTCCCTAGAAACTGAATGAGTAATGTGTCTGTCAAGTCCTTTGTTAAGTCTTTGCTAATGTTTTTTTCTGTCCTTTGGCACAATAAGATTGTGATACTGATTATCTGCTGATGGTAATTTATTTTTTATTGTTTTGCTATTGGACCTGTAATATTGCCAAAATGTCTGAATCACTGAGGTGCAAAGATAGTAGAACACATAGGTACACATCTATCACTCAAACAGGGCAGGTATGACCCTGATGCTGTAAGCATCAGGGTCATACCTGCCATCAGTCCTCATTGTTCCCTGTTTCCAACAGGGATCTGCGAGGCAACTACTTCCAGTGCACTTGTGAGAACAAATGGCTGATGACGTGGCTGAAAAACACAAACGCCTCCGTATCAGATGTCTTTTGCGCAGGCCCCAGTGACATGAAGGGCAAGCGGCTCAATGACCTCCCTATTCCACCGGGCGAATGCATTTCTACTGGTAAAATAGTGGCACTTTTCAGAGAAAGACAGCAGCAAAAAACAAGCAGCCAGCAAAGAAATCAATAATAAAAAAAAACATCAAATAAGTGGTTTAATTATTCAACAGGACATGACAGAATATGGATGAACACATAAAAACAAGAAACTCAAGGTCAGCGCACATTTCCTTCAAACAGCCTCAGACAAAATAAGATTTAAGGTGGATACCATAATGTTGAGCTGCCCAATGTCTGCAAAACATCTACAAATCTTGACACTTTCACCTTCATTGTACAGATAATACACAAGTCTTTTCCCTGGAACGTTCTTGTTTTATGCTCCCAGCCACGGTGTTCGAATGAGTCACTGATATGTCCTAAAAAAAAATTATTTTATACTAGCAGACTCGTACTAGCATTTTGTATTTCACATTTTACAGAGAATTCTTCTGTTTATGCTGTTCATTTTGTTTGCTTGAAATTGTAATATTCTTAAAAATCCAAAAGCGCATGTGTTTAGAGTTACAAACATACACACAGCCTGTGGGTGACTTAATTTTTTCAAGACTGTAAACCATAACGATTCATTTGCCTGGCTTTTTGAATATTTATGCCACATTTTGAAAACTCACATTTCTTTTCTGTGCACCTTATGGGGGAAGTACATTAAGTTTTCGTCATTTTAAATATGCTGTGTTACTTTTCAAAGAACAAGCAATATTTTTATTAACAGTTTTAAGGCAAAGTTATCAAACAATATGTGTTTTGAGGTTTGACAACCAGAGATGGTGGAGCTATGAACTATTACCAGTTATTTTAAACATAGTACTTTGCCATATTGTTACAGTTATGTGTAGTTATAGTGTTCATCCAAAGAGAGTCTTTTTTTTATTATTATTACAGAAGGTATACACTGAACATGGCATGCAGCCACAACAACCCAACTGATCCAGATAATTGCTAAAAGAGTTTTCATAAATAATGAATGATGTACTTTAATGTACCCCTCCCATAAATTATGTGTGGAAAAGCTTTTGCTAGAGAATGTGCTGACATAACTTATATTATGTTTGGGGCTAAATCTAAAACCAAAAGAACAATTAAAAGGATGTTTATGTCTTTTTACTACACTATTGTAAGCATTTATACTATCAGTGTATCATAAGTACATCTATGGCTCTTATTCCTGAATTTGATAGCTATAGTCCACCAAAGATGTAGCTTGCCATGACTCGAATTGCTGTTTAAACAGTTCCTTGATTCAAAAGCTCTTCTTTTTGTCTTTTTCTATGCCAGATTTTGTGCGTCATCAGTCTATTCCTATTCAGTCCATGTCGGCAGACATTTTTTCATTTAAAGAAGACATCTTCGTGGCCTTGGCTGCCCCTAACTCCAACAGCTGTGTGATCATGGAGTGGGATCATATCGAAATGAATTTTAGAAAATTTGACAACATTACAGGTATGCTATGGGCTATGGCACCAGAAAACTACAGTGGTTTGATGGTATTTTGTACGTGAATGTTGCCATTTTCTTGTGTAATTAAAAGCATGACCCTTTGAGTTAAATGAGACCTAAAGGTCTCATTTAACTCAATGCACCATGAAGGTCATTGAGAGCTTGTTTTTTCTATATCATACTGTATAATTGTTAATTTGCTGAAATGATATCTGGGAGTTTGTGCAAACTTACATTTGTCACAAGCTTGTGCATGGCTAAACAACATATTACACTTGGAGTGGTATGTAAAACTGACAACCTTTTTTCTCTTTGCAGGTAAATCTGTTGTTGGCTGTAAGTCCTTTTTGATAGAAAACCACGTCCTGATTATAATCACTCAGCTCTTTGGAGGCTCCCACATTTACAAGTTCGATGAGCAGCAAAACAAGTTTACCAAGTTCCAAACCATTGAGGTCTTCAACATCTCAAAACCGAATGACATGGAAGTCTTTCAGATGGATGGGAACTGGTATTTTCTGATTGTGGACAGTTCCAAGGCTGGCATGTCTACTCTCTACAAGTGGACTGACCTGCCAGACCGCAATGAGACCGGTTTCTATTCCTACCAGTTCCTTCATGAATGGTTTCGTGATACAGACGCTGAGATTGTTGAGGTGGATGGGAAATTCTATCTTGTTTTAGCAAGTCGCTCCCAGTCACCTGTCATCTACCTGTGGAACAAAAGCACCCTCAAGTTCATCCTTCACAGTGACATCCCAAATGTTGATGACGTAGTGGCAGTCAAAGCATTTCGAGTGGAGGGGGAACTGTACTTGGCCCTGGCTTGCTACATCGGCGACTCCAAAGTCATTAAGTGGGTCAATAAGCAGTTTACTGAGGTGCAGGCACTTCCCTCTCGAGGAGCAATGATCCTCCAGCCTTTTACCTTTGCAGATAGACATTATTTAGCTCTCGGCAGTGATTACTCTTTCACGCAGATACACCTGTGGGACACTGAGACAAAAACATTTCATAAGTTTAAGGATATTTACGTGCAGTCACCCCGTTCTTTTACTGTTGTGACCACTGATCGCAGGAGTTTCATGTTCTCCTCCAGCCTGAAGGGAAAATCCATGGTCTTTGAACACGTGTTTGTAGACCTGAGTTTGTAAAAGACCAAAGAACAGCCTCTTAAACTGAAATGGTGTGAACACTTACAAAAGAGTTTTACATGCTGTATAACCTTACTTATGCAATCAGATTTATGGGTTTGTCATTAAACTGTCACAATGGTTCTGCAAATCAGACAAAACTCAAGAAATTTTGGCATAATGGACAACTAAAACTTAAAAAGCAACAGCAATCTTGGAAATTACGTTGCATGAAGATAATATTATGGCAAAAGAGATTCTTATTCTGTGTTGGCTTTTATAATAATCCCAGCAAACAAAATAGAACTGAGCCAGAGAGTGTCAGTTCTGGCAATAGCCTTTGGAAACTATGACTTGGCCAAGCCATTCAGGATTATGTAAACAACATATTATTTGTTTAGCCCATGATTCGTTATGGGATCAAAATCCAGCAAATCCAGTCAAGATACACGAAAAACAAGACATTTGAGCTGATTATAGTCCATTACTCACCAGGGAAGAGAGTTCAGAAACTGTTTATATTCAGGTAACTTCAGATTTTCCTCTAACCCCACTGATATGATTGAATGTAAGAATTTCTTTTTCTTGATCAATAATAAACTGAATGCAGTAGATAACTCGCACGAGCTTAAGTTTATAATCATAACAAGCTTTTGCAACCCAGTGCCTGACTGACAGCAAGAAATATATATGATTTGTTGTTATCTATGCAAAGTATATAAATAAAAATGAAAAGTTGAGTGCTGCTATAACTTCAGAGATTGTGAAGAGGAAATGTTCATTATTCCACTAATGTGTGACCAATTTCTTCACTGAATGAATTGTTTCCAGAATTTTTGCCTGCTGCACAAATCTGACCACACAAATCATGCTATTGTGTAGGACTGACTGTCTGACAGATGAAAGCTATTTAATGTTAACTCCTATAAGCAATATGTTTTTGTATTATTGCCCAGATATTTGTCTAGGTAATCAAAAAAATAATATTGTCCTTCCCACAGCCACTTTATCTGAATCTTTGTTCATGCTTATGTATGTTTTCCTTTCTACTAACCCTAAAGCAGTCAATAGAAACTTTAACATACCTACTATGTGGTTAGTGTAAAAAGGAATTGAGAAACTGCATTAAAGACTGTTTGACCAAACTAGATGGAATAAAATGTCTTTTATTGTGTCTTCTATTTAAATCCACAAATGTACTAAGTACTCAGGACAGAGAGACAAGCCAGTTTAACTCCATTACAGTTTTAGAATAATTTTGAGAAACATTCATAAATGTACATAAATACATAAATGTATGTCCCTCATATAGTTTTTATCCCTACAACTATATTAGGGATAAACTGGCTTTTAATAATAATAAAAAAATCATTTTGTTGCTAAATTGTTGCTTCAGTATGTCCTGGCTTATGGACAGTGGAAAGTGCCAAATGACAGTTGTGAAATGATTATTTAATTGTGTCATCAATTTATTGAAACAATAAACAATACATTTACAATTGATCAAACTTTGATGTGTTTATTAGTAAAAAAAAATAAATAAAAATAATAATAAAAAAAGAATGCTTTTTATATAACTAGAACTTTTTAAGTATTTTGCATGTATTGAAAGTCATTTTGTATTCTAGAATATGAAAATTACTTCATACTTTTTGTGCTTAATTAAATTTTTAAAATATTTGATCACATTTATTGTGATGTTATAAAAATAAATTATCACATTAGAATGAGATAGTATCTCAAAAATAATGGTATAATTTATGTTTGGGGTTTTTTTTGTTGTTGTTGTTTTACCAGAGTGCCAGAAACTGGTTTCCATATTAGCCTGTACTTTTGCTTTTAGTAGAATATTTTTTCATACTTGAGTAGAGAATGTGAGTACTTTGACATTTCTGGAAATGTTTTACGCCCCAGTGTCAAAACATCATTCCTATCATTCCTAAATCTCATTTGAAAAGTAATCTACAGTTTGACTCAGCCAGACACCACATGGCGTAGCTGAATTTAACAGCGCTCGTGAATGCACCATGATGCAAACGTGACGTTGAGGCCTTAGCGGAAGTGATGCAGTTCACGTCCTCCATCAGCTAATCCAATTTGACAGTGCGAGATGTCTCTGACCTGTGCCGAACTGACGCAGTGATGCAAAGCTGAAACTCAGGCGGATTTCGGGTCAACTTTAGTCGGTTGAATCAAAAGGTGAGATGGATCCGTCCAGGAGGAGCGAAAGCGACTGGCAGGGGCTGCTGAATGAGGTGAGACTGAGGAGAGAGCGTGGAAATGTCCACTAATGCATCCACTAATGGAATACATTTCCAGCAACACACAGTAAGGTCACTTTATTAAACTAAAACTAACAGTGTTCAAGTCGCGGGCAGCTTTGAAGCCTAGTTCATTTTAATATGATGTGTACAAATCTCTGCTGTTGCAGTCTCTATAAAGCTATTTCAAGATGAGGAAATGCATGTTTATTTCCTTGTAGCTTCATTGACGAGTACAGTGGCAGTACACAAGTACAAGTATTCCAGCATAACTTTTCAATATTTTGACACGTCACAAACTTTCTGGGAAACATAAGGTAACACTATTTGCACTAAATGTATTCAGTGGCTTTGAATCAATGTTTTGCACTTTGTGCTCCAATTTACAGAAAATTTAATTTTTTCTCCGTCATTCTTTTTAGTCAGATAAGCAATTTCAATTTACTCCACACAGGATTTGTTACAGCTCCTTCGATCTCAGTATCATCTTTGAACAGTTTTGCTGTCGGTGCTTAATTAACGCAAGCCCACAGTCTGATGCCGCCACTAACATGTTTCACTGGAGATTGTGTATTCTGGGGGATTTGCAGTGTTGGCTTTCCTGATGTTTAATGCATCAAGGTCATGACTTGGTACGCTTGCCAAGTTGTGTCATGTTTTTTCCATTTTTGAATTATTGAACAGTGTGCTGTAAGATTTATTTTTTGATTGCAATGTTGTTTTATAACCTAACTTATCTAAAACTTTCTCTCTGATCTGCCTGTGTTCTTTAGGATTAGGGCCATGTTAAATGTTTACTTTATGGATTCAGAGACTGTAACTTTCAGGATGAAAACTAATGTCACGCTACGTCTTCTTTCTGTGCAGTTCTTGGTTTGTAAACGTAAGCTGGACAGTAAAAAGGAAGCTCTTCTGATACTGTCTAAGGAGTTGGACACCTGTCAGCAGGAGAGGGATCAGTACAAACTGATGGCCAACCAGCTCCGGGAGCAACACCAGGAGCTCAAAAAGAAGTACAGAGAGCTCATTGTAAGCTGTAGTTTAAAACATTTCTTATAAGAGAACAGAACAGAGGATAGAATCAGTGTTTACATTCTGCTCTTCATGTTTACAACTTGCAGGATGGGGATCTCTCTCTGCCACCTGACAAAAGGAACCAAGTGAGTAATTTCATCCTGATTATATTGTTTGCACGGTGCTCAGACCTTGCTTTAAGTTTCCAGTGACACCACAGACATTCAGCAGAATAATATGCACACACAGCCTGTGTCTTTGCTGACATAGCAGCTGTTTAAGGACCAGGTGAGACAGTATTGATGACAGAGTGGAAGCCTGCTGACTTAGCCTCTTTATGGGGGAGAAATTATGTTTTCTCATACATAATATATACATAATAATAATAATAATACAGAAATCCCAGATCTTGTTTACATGTTATTATTTGTGCTTTTTGTCACTCAGGTGAATTTAGCTCAGCTGCTGAGGGACTCCAGAGAACGAAGCAGTCAACTTTCTGAGGAGATTAAAGAGCTCAAACAGCGACTGCTGGAAGCTCAGGGAGACAACAAGGTATGACTTTTATCGCATCAATATGCAGCTGTTACCAAAATGTGAGGGATTGACTGAGAGTTGATTGGAGAAAAACAACATAACATTTTAGAGCTCTTTTGCTGTCTTCCTGCAGCTTCTGCGGATGACCATCACCAAGCAGAGGCTGGGGGATGAGGAGGTCGGAGCTCGACATTTTCCAGCGCACGAGAGAGAAGATCTTGTGAAACAGCTGGAGCAGGCGAGGGAACAGGTGACTACTTGGTTTAGACACCTAGCAGGACATTCACCAACAGCGTTGCCATCATTTAATCAGCCCGCACCTTTTTATAATTTGTGCTGTTTTAGCAAATATAAAGGCAGCTAGGCTGTACCGTTTTAATGGCCGAATGTCAGCAGTGTGCTTTGTGAATTGAATGTATGTTTTTTTTTTTGCTTTACTTGTAAGTGAAAGTAGAACATGCTGTCTAGTTTTAGGAATTGTTGTTTATTATTGCAGCATATTTTATTCTTGCAGAACGAGGTGCTGGTGCACAGCGTAAAGTCGCTGACGGACGAGCTCCAGGATGTGCGAGCTGAACGGGACGTATTCCAGCAGAAGGCTCACCGGCTCAACGTTGAAATGAACCACATCGTGGGGAACAATGAGAACCGATTCATGGATATAGACGCCCTGTGCATGGAGAACAGGTGGAGCGAGTTTTAAAAACCATTTTAATGGACTCCATGCATAGCTCCTTGTTATCAATACTTTCTTGGTTCAGTTATAAATATGCTCTCTTTTTTATTGGCTAACTCAATATTACTGAGGCATTCCTTATGGCAGATTTTTACATTTTTACAGGTACTTGCATGAGAGACTCAGTCAACTTCAAGAAGAGGTAAACCTGCTCAAAGGAAACTTGGTGAAATACAAGGTAGCTTCAATTACTTTATTTTTTCTTTTCTATTATTGCTCTTTTTTTACATTCTGTTAAAACACAGCTTTATTTATTTATTTATTCAATGCAAACTTTACTCTTGATGATAAATTTCAGAGTGCTCTGGAGAGCAGGAAGAACTCTAAAATGAGCGGCAAACCCAACAGCAGTGCTCTGACTGGAGTTCTTTCTGCTAAACAAGGTCAGAAATCTCACATAAACAGATTTGTTTCTAAATCTTGATTAGCCTTGTCTCATGATGAATGACCTTTTGCTGTGAACTGTAACTGTTGGGGTGGGGATTGCAGTGAAGGAGCTCTTGCTATCTGAGGAAAACGGCTGCAGTTTGCCAGTGACTCCTCAGTCCATCTCAGACCTCAAGTCTCTGGCAACGGCTCTGCTGGAAACGATCCACGAGAAGAACATGGTCATCCAGCACCAACGCCAAATCAACAAGTACTGAAATCGATGCTCTTTTTCATGACCCATTGTTTAGTCTTTAAATTTGTGGATCTGACATTAGCACAAATGTTTGGTTTTTTTTGTCAGTGAACGTGATGATTGTGTTTTGTTTTTTTTCCTCCATTGTGATTAGGATTCTTGGAAACCGAGTGGCAGAGCTGGAGAAAAAACTCAAAACTCTTGAGATTTCTGGATTGTGGAGTCTTCCAGGTGGATACACAAATCTAGGTTTAGATAACTCAGACATTTTTGTCTCTAACCAGTGACGTGAACAATAACTTTCTCTCCTCATGCTCTTTTTCTCTTCGCTGCCTGGAGGCCTGACTTATAATGTATCTCTTGGAGTATTTGGAAGTATGCTCTTCTAACAGCAACACATTTTATTTCACCCAAGTTTAAATTGAGTGTTTTTTGCATTACTTCTTATGTCTCCAAGCATTTACTCCAGGTGTGACAGTACATGTATATTTGTAAAACAGCAGTGGTACAAATTTAGTTTTGTGTATTGAATCAAATTAGGAATTGTAAACAAGCTCATTCCAAGCAGCAATATGTTTTTTATTTATTTATGTTTAGTACAACAATAGCAAATAGTTAAAAAAAATTATGTACATAAAGACAATAATAACAAAACGTATTCTTACCTTGTCGACTTTAAGCTTTAACTCAGTGTGTTAGGCTAAGGGAAGAGTTGATTTACATATTTCTGTTCCATTTAAGATGCTTTTTATTTATTTATGGATGCATTAACAGATTTACATGAACATTTGCTGAGAAATTTAAAGATGCAACCCTAAATGGCCTATTTACACAGTTGATCAACAACAGCAAAAAAATAAAAAATAAAACAAAAGTTGATCTGGGGGATAGTTATCAGATCAACTTTAAACTTTCTATAGTTGGTGCTTTACACACCAAAGCATTGTAAACATAGCTGTTGATATCGGCAGGAGCATAACGACTTTTAAATGATCAGCATTTTGTGTTCCTGGTGATGTATAGCAGAAAATGAGCAGTGGACGTATAGAAAGCCAGAAGGGTCACAACCTTTGTTTTTTAACACCTGGAGCAAATTTAATAAATGCTGTTACATGCACTAAAAGTCGAGGTTTTCCCCTTGGTGATTAAATATTTCTAAGCCATTTTTTTATGCATTTATTTTTATTTGGCAAAAGAAATAAGTTACATGATACATGTACTGTTACAGCCCTATTATTCACTCTTGCTTCTCTAATTTAACATGTTTAATTTTGTTTTGCTAGTAGGGGTGCACTGACTTATTGGCCAGCCAATTTATTGGTGTCAATTTTCTTAATTTTAAATATTATTTAAAATTAAGTGGTAAGATAATTTTTACATGTGAAGCTGATCTTATCCACTGATGTTATCGACCTCCGCAAAGGTTTAAAAATCATCCACTCTGCTTTTCTTTTCTCTCATGAGAGAGGTTTGACTGACATACCGGTCAACCAGGTCATGTTTGCAAGTTAACAGTTATACAATAGTCACCCCATTATTGTCAATTCAGCAACTTTCTTGATATATTAAACAACATTTCAGACAAAAAATATGGTTTCAGCCAAAATCGGAATCGGTAAGTTAGGCTTTTAAAAGATCAATAATTGCTGATCAGCCAGAAAACTGCATGCAGTGCACCCCTATTTGCTAGATATTGTTTTCATAACGTAGCCTTTGTAGCTGTTTTGGAATTACAACAAAACTGCAGCTACTAATATAGACTTACGAATAATGCTACGTAAACTCAAATATTATAAAAACTAACTTTACATAATATTTTGTGATAATAGGAGGAAAAGATGCTATTATCCTGAACCCACATTTACCTGAACAAGTCGAGTCACTTGATCCTCCCCAACAGGAAGGTAAATAGTTAGTTGATGCACTTATCAGCTTTAATTGCCTGTAATGACACTGTACCAGAGAAATATTAACTTTTTTTTGTTTGTTCATTTCTAAAGGTGTCAGTGTTTCTGCAAGCGTCCCAAACCAAGTCTGTGCAACTCCAGCTAGGTCAGATTCTCAAGAAGATGCACAAACATCTACCAGTCTGGAAACATCTCATCTCAACCTTTCAGAGCAGCTTCCAGTGGAAGAACCAGCAAGCCCTGAAGCAGAAGCAGCAAACAACAAAGACTGTCGTAAACACGACAGCTCACAGACGACAGCTTGCACTGCCCCGTTATTGAGTGACTGCGGTCCTGAAACGGCCTCTCTGTGTGAACCCCACCCACCACCTAGTCTCAGTCAACCATCAGACAGATCTGAACCAATCACAGGAGGAGACAATAAGTCAGAAGAATCCAACAGTGGGGTAGAAATGGTTGAAATAGAGTCTGACGTGATCAATGAAATCAATAACATTGATAGGCAGCAGAGTAACATTCAGTCTGATCAGGAGGCACATGTGTATGACATTGATGATGCTCACAGTCTTCCGGGAGATGCTCTCTTGTCTCGTAGCATTTAGGAAAAGATCCTGTGGATCAAAATCAGGTTTCTTAACTTGGTCGGCTGTTCTTACTTTGGTGAGATTTCTGGTGTGTCTCTTATCCCCACCTTTTGCACATTCTGATCGCAGGACTGCTGAGCCATACATCTGTGTGTGATTAATGAGCATCCTGTTTTAAACTGCTGCTATAACAGCGCCTACTGCTGGCTGTAGGGATTTTATCCCCATCTATGAAAAAAACATTACATAAACATGGAAAAACTATAGTAAGACAAAGCACAGAGTGGATTGTGCTAAAAGTTTTAATCTACAAAACAGTTGCTCTGAAACTAGTTCACAGTGAAGGAAAGAGCACTCAGATTTTGTTTTTGATCATGTTGATAATTTTGTATTTATAGCACATATTCTATAAATGTTGTCATCTCTGAAACTTGAAATAGATACAGTGCTGACCAACTTTGTTAGCACCCTTTTTAAATGCATCTTAAAATAAATTTACCTTTTATCGCTGTAATATAATCTCTAAAATGCCAAATGAGTACCTTTATTGTGTAGGAAAATTAAAGCAACTTTAAGATTTTTTAACAGAATCACTGCTACCCCAGTGTTAGCACTCATGTTGTCAATACATTGCACAACTGCCTCTTCCTAAAATGGCACACAGTCTTATACATCCTTTCACAAGGCTGGAGTATAGCAAGACAATTGTTTGACAATTTGTCTTTGTACAATTTTCTCAGATCTTTCACCCTTTATTTAGTTCACCCCGCAAGTTTTCGATATGTTTGTGGACTGTGATGTCCATAGCAGAAGACAGATTTTTTCTGGCTTTGCAGTTTTGTGTTGATCTGAGCTCGTTTCAGATCATCTTTCTAGCAGTTTTCTAGCAAAGAATTGTGTTGAATGTTATTCCAATGGGGTCTTATTGTTATGCACGCGTAGCAAAGTTTCCAAGGCTTTAAAAAAGAACCAGGTCCACAGCATTACAGATCCATCACTGTGTGAGGTGAGTTTCCACCTATTCATTCTTGCAAACTAAGCCCCCCTGAATTGTTTTCAACCAAAAAGCTCAATCTTAAGCTCTTGCATGTAATTGTAATGGTGACTTGGTAACGCTCAAATACCATTTTATTTTTTTTCCCACCAGCGACTTATTAAATACAAGTATGTTAATTATTGAATTAATGCACTTTTTAATTTACACTTATCAGTGTGGCTTTTTAGTCCATTACTCTGGGTCCCAATAAATTTACATCTTTATGTAAGCATTACTTGACCCTGTGCTGTGACATAATTTTGCTCTTATTACAGAAGCACCTTATTGCACAATAAAAACATCATAACAAATGTCTTCCATTGTAATTTAACATAAAGAAAAGATTTGCTTTATTGGTTACTTTGTGAGAATAGCATTTGACATAAAAGCACAATGTGCATACATATGTGATAAGCTGCCATGGAGGACAGACTAAATACTGTTTCATGAATATTTGGATTGTTTTCTTACACATCTGATAAACGTCTGTAAGTCTGTTTAAAACAAACCCAAAAAAAAAAATGCATACACACAAGTGCCAGATTATGACATTTTATAACAGACTCAATACTCGGTTTTTATATTGATTGCTATGAATTGTTAATGTTACAAAATATGCTAGTTGCTATCCAATATGTATTATCCAGATAATTAAAGTAAATTTCAGAGGAGTAGTAAAGTGATTAAAGTTCAAGTTAAGGTCAACAAACGTTCACATATAAACTGTGCTAATTATGGCATATTTGGCTTTAAATTGGATTCTTGGTAAACCATGAATTCACCGTCCTTGAGAGGATACTCCCAAGTACTTGGATAAATTCTGTGTTGAACAACACTTCTTTCTTGTGAGCCTAATTCCTCCTGAGCTGCCTTGCGAAACGCTCATTTTGCATATTCCAGGGGCTGGAGGAGGACATTCCGATGACGCAGCAGGCAAGCCTGCGGCCTGCGTTCCCGTTGAGCAGGCTCCCGATGTCTCCGCCGAGCCCCAAGTCGTCTCTCTTCTCATGGATCACCACCGCTCTTCCGAGGGCAGACAGGCCTCCAAACAGGGTGGCCTTTGATTCAATCAGCTCATTGATTCGTCCTTCCCGTGAGATGAAGTTACCGAAGTCTCCTGGGTGTTTAGGATGGTTCACACCAAACGGGTTGTAGTGACCACCGGTTGAGTCGCATCCCTGACTCAGGTCTCCGTACTGATGGATGTGCACGGCTCTGGGTTCTGGAGCATCCTCTGTTGAGAAGCCATTGAGCCGAAGGAGGACTTGAAGCTTTCCCTCAGACTGATCCTGTTTAAACAGCACCTGCCCGTACACCTTGGGAAGCCCCTCAGGAAGTGAAGTGCTGGGTCTCACTTTGCAGACTGCATACAGAGTGCCATTGTATTGAGAGACCTCTGGAGGAAGGAGAGTATCGCTGTTTGCTGAGATGCATTGACAACTGGCCAGCAGTACTAGCAGAGCAGTTTGCACTCCACTCGATGACCTGGAACATAACAGGATTAGAAGAACAACTCAAAAGAGTGGATTACAAAACCATAGAATGAGCAAACAGCAACTTGAATAACAGATCTTTATAGTAAATAGCTTTTACTTTCATAGCGCTTAAGTCATACACACACACATCCACACGCTGATAGCCACTTTTGCCCCGTGGCAGTTTGACTTGCACTGGGGCCTCTGATCACCATGAAAGTTGTGTTTGACTGTTTAAACAGTCTTGTGATAAGAGACTTGCATCACTGACACTGACGAGATTTTAGTTTAGTCATATTATGCAAACCAAGATGTTTTCAAAAATAAAAGCATATGTAAATGTTTGCTAGCTGTTTGTTAACCTAAAACACAAAGTTTATTGTATTTTAATCTGTTAAATTATAAAAGCACATGGATTCCAGATCTGGTAACAAATGGCAACAAAGTCCAGTCCATGCACCTATTAATGATTACATTATTTAAGTTGTGTTGAAGCAAAGATATAAATTACAAAGAAGTAAGCAAAAAGAAAAAAAAAAAAGATTTTTGAATATAGTTATTAAAAACTTTTTTAACTTACATGTCCAAACTTGGGAGCTGTAAGTCAACAAAAAAAATCTATTTTTTATTTTTTTTACTTAAGAGTTGGAAATTACAAGAAGACTGAGTTGTTTTACAAAAGCAAAAAAGAGAGAGCGCGACTTGAAACCAAAGATTCAGTCCTTTCCCTGCTTAAACAAATGCAATTATAATTGATGGCTGATTAACAAGCTCTTACTGAAGTCATCTGAAGCTGGCGTGTGGAAACATTTAAAACACGCTATGTGATGTTTGTCGCAAAAAAATAAAAAATAAAATAAAATAAAAAAAAATAAAATAAAAATTTAACAGTTTGGAAAGTAGTTACGTAAGTTCCTAATGTTGGCATGGCTTCGATGATTTATAAGACTAAAAAAATAAAGGGGGGGGGAGGGTTTCTAATCAGGCAAATCTGAAGTAGTTATGCAGAAAGCAAAAGGATGCACTTGTAAGATCGCACACTTACCTGTTAATGCGCATGATCAGCAATGGAAACAAGACTTCAAGCTTCAATGTGTCTTTACGCTGTTGAACGGCAATATAATGGTTCTCTGAAAAAGACACGATGCCACTGTTTCCTAACAGTCCTTGCGCGTCAGTGGGCATTTAAAGGCAGAGGGTGGAGCGCAGCGCAGCGCCGTTCCCACATTCTCTTTCTTATTGGTTAGGGGGGATGAGCGTGTTTGTCTGTCACGCATGTTTTCTTAGAGGAAAAATATATATAATTACAGATGTCTTCAATCGCTGCCGACTCAAAACACGATTTATTTAATTGCCATAGATTATTGCTTTTGCGCAAGCACTTGCGTGTGTCAACAAGAAATGATTCAAAACAAGAAAGTGCAAAAAAACAAAAAAAAAAAAAAGGAAAAAAATAGGAAGAAATGTCTGCAAGCAATTGCAAGTTGTCAGGGCGCTGTCAACTCATATGTACTGGATTACAATAGGCTACTAGATTTTTATGTGCATAGTGTTTTAGTAAGAAAGCATGATTTTATCGCACAAAGTCTTGATGCCAAAAGTCAGGCGACGCTTTTCCAAAATGATTACGAATTAGTATGATCATCTCAATAAGGTTTTGACAGTTTGCCTGTCTGTTAAGGACTTACAAACTTGTAAAATGTTGACCAAATTCATTTTTGGTCAACATTCAAGACCGCTAACAACCTTCCCAGGACTGGACATCTGCAGTTCACTGTTTAGAGAAGATGCAAGGAGTTCCGTCTCAGACTCTGCAGCTTCAATTCCTGGCCTCATGGGTCAGTGTCTTGTAACTCTTAAATTTCTCTCTACTACGCATCCTCAGAACCAGAATCGAGCATGGAGAAACAGCATTTTTGTTTTTCTGCTCCTCTAATCCAGAACAAACTTCCTGAAAATTGCAAAACAGCCAAGATACCATTTGTGTCTCTAAACCTGCATGGACTTAGCAGATTATAACCTTGTTGGAAATTAATTTTAAATTCTAGGTTAATGCAAACAGCAATGCTCATTTGAATTGCTGTTTGCATTCTAACGAGCATTGCTCATGCTCATTCTCTTTCTGATGAGCATTGCTCATGCTCATTAGAAGCTCATGCTCTAACGAATGCACGCAGCAATCATTAAAAGACATAAAACACACAAAGTTAATAGTTGAGAATTTTTATTTTAAAGTGAAAAATGCTCCCTAGTTCATTTCAGTCAGAACCATCAATGGTAGATGGTCACATCTACTGTTGTGACCATCAACGGTAGATGGTCACAACGATGCGTATCTTGAGCAGCTGGGAAAGTCTTTCCTGTACCAAGTTTGTGAATCTTTTGAAGCGGCTACGAATGGACCTAACATTTGTCGGATGAGCATCAGGTTGTGAGGACAACCTTTCAGTGACTGTCTCTTCCCAACCCTCTGCAGAGCTGGTAGGTTCTTTAAGACTCTCGGTGGCTGACTCGGAGGAACGTTTCTGCTTCATCTCCTTCCACTGACGCAGGCAAGAGTTCAGGTAGACCTCTAAATAACACCCGTATACTCTCTTTTCGAAACTAGAAATGGGACGTTTAAAAATGAGTCAGGGACATGAAAATGTGAATGAAGACCAATGTTTGAGAAAACTGGGTGAAAAAGTCATAGAACATACCTATCAGAGAAATGCTTTAAGCTCAGTTCTGATAAAGACCTTCTGGGTTGGTTGGGTGGAATAATTTGACGAAGCGTCTCCAGGGGACTAAGGAACAGATCTGAGTAACTTGAGGCCTCAGTGATGGACCTCATGGTCTTGAAAGAAATGTGTTCAGGACCTGAAAATTAGGGGGAGGGGGGAAATCGTTGCCAGTTCTGTTTTGATGTTCACAGAATTATTCTGTAATATTCCTTATGTTTGTATTAGGAGGTGATCCTCCTTGAAAGGTAGATTCTAGACTCACCTTCCAGATCCCCGTCTTGTTTATTCCGTAATCTCTGATCAGTTCCTGGACTTTTTGCAGAAATCCTATAAGATGGTGGCATACTTTCTGTACCAGTATCTCCAGAAATGTAGGGTTTCTCTGCTCCAACAGCTGGATCAGCATTGCTTTGCTGTTTGTTTTCTTTCAAAGATGGATCCATGTCAAAGAAGAAAATATTTTTCTTAAATCTGTAAAACTGATTGTAGCTGCTAGAAGTATCAGCATTTCCTTTTACAGTTTCCACAGATCCCACGTGACGCTGCAAGGGACCTGGTGAGTTGTACTCTGTGACGGTATTCCCACCTTGGCGGAAGTTTATTGTTTGGAACGAGCCTGTAAATGAAAACAGATTCTTTTAAATGGTTCAAACTTATTTTTGTTTCACAGCCAACCCAAATATCATCAACCGAGCAACGTTTGACGAGACGTCGGTTTGACACATCAAAATAACAGTTAGATTCTACTTGACTTACTCTTTTTTGCTTTTTCTTTCGTATTTTTAAAGATTTCACCTGGTTTTATCTCACATAAATCTTTTCCACTGGACTCAATGGCAGTTTTCATGCTGTTTTTTGCCTTTTTTTCTGTATCAAAATAATTCTTCTCAACATCAGAAAAATTAGGTAGTATGTCTGGGGAGGAAGTTAACACAATATTATCGTCAAACTTTTGATTTTGGTCCAATATATTGGACCACAATGAGCTGTGTTCAAGAGAAGCATGGACAGATTTTGTTTCAGATTGTTCTGCCTCAACATCCAGCTCTTGCTGTGCCTCCTGACCATCCATTTCTGCTGATTTAATGTGCTTCTTTCTACTTTTTGGTTTATGAAACATCCTTCTATGAGATTTTCCTTCCTTGTCAGCAGATTTGGGCTCAGTTTCATGTGGAGGTTCGCTGACTGTCTGTTGATGTTGGTGAACAACTCGCTGGCTTTTAAAAAGCCTTTTAAATGCTGATCCTTTTTTTGGCTGATAGTGGGAAGCCTTTGTACGTGTAAAGTCTCCAGCTCCATCTTGATGATCTTTAGTCTTTGAACTAGAGGTTGATGACAACAGCTCATCCAAGTCAGCAGTAAACTGTTTAGGTTGTCCCGAACCTAATATGGACATGTGTGCAGGGTCAGAAGCTGCAGTTGTGTGAGGAGACAGAAAGGAAACAGCTTTGCTCCTTCTCTTAGTGGGAGGTTCCACTCTTTTGCTCTATGGAAATGAAGAAAAATACTTCAGTGTAATCAATTACCCAAAAATACTTACTATAGTCATTCAGATGGTCGCAAAAATGTTTTATCTGTCTTAGCACACATTTGCAAAAATAAAACAAAACATTTGAGATTTTAAGACACATTAGGTGTCTTCTGTTCACCACAAATCAGAGAACTGCAAAGTGGATGAAACACTTACTTAATTTAATACCAATTGTTTAGAGTTGCTTTTGAACCATAATTTGAGATGTATCGATCATTTTGATCATGTCATTGAACAAAATGTAATGTTTGTTACATATTTCCCAACTGGTGACTACATAATATTTAATTTTTATAAAAACATTATGACATAAAATGTTTGGATAAAACATTTATACAAATATTCAGTTTGCATATTTTTTGTTTGTTTGTTTACTTGTTTGTTTATTTACTTGTTTGTTTGTTTGTTTACTTGTTTGTTTGGCTGGCTGGCTGTTGGTTGGTTGAATTCAAACTGATTTCAATTTACATCTTTGAAATATATGTCTGATAACAGCTGTAGCAGCCATCTGAAAACTTTGGGTGACCTCACAAGCTTAAAGTTAACAGTTAATTTGAATGAAAACACATGCCTGTGTTTATTGTAGCTAAAGTGTGCCATACAACTAAGCCATAAAATAAATCTAGATTTCTGTAAATTTTGTATAACAAATTATAGATAATTTTAAGGTCAAAGTGATGTAACTTTACTTAAGTCTTAAATTATATATATATGTTTTTTTCATCAGCAATCATTTTCGATAAATGCCTTTTACATGTATCTAAAATGTACAAAATACTGAAAAATTATGCTGAGAGGTAGAAAATAAAAACATGACCTAAAATAACAGCAATATACAAGTACAAATGATCATTCAGTCATCCATCAATATGTGTATTTATATTTTACCTTTCTGAAAAGAAACATCACAAGATTCTTGTTCTTGCTCTGTTAGTGAGACAACTGTGATCAGTTTCAAACTTCTTCAAACTCTGTTGGAGTAAGACCTTGAGATGTGGATTTTCTGCTCTCGTTAGTGAAAATAAGGACAGAAGAATTCTGCATCACTGAAAAATTCTCTCCTAATTCTTGTAATTATAATGTCACAGATGAGTGATGTCACAACTGATTGACATGTTGAACTAGATTAAATCTAGAATTAGATTAATTCACTAAATGCTTTGCGAAATCATGCAGATATACTAATGTCAGACATATATATTTATATCACACACACACACACACACACACACACACACACACATATATACACTACCGTTTCAAAAGTTTGGGGTCACCCCATTCAGTACTATAGCTTCTGTGAGGAGCTAAACTGTTTTCAGATGTGTGCACATGGTTGCACAAGGGTTTTTGAAACATCAATTAGCCTTCTGAGCCAATGAGCGATCACATTGTACCATTAGAACACTGGAGTGTTAGTTGCTGGAAATGGGCCTCTATACACCTATGTAGATATTGCACCAAAAACCAGACATTTTTAGCTAGAATAGTCATTTACCACATTAGCAATGTATAGAGTGTATTTCTTTAAAGTTAGAACTGGTTTTGAGTAATTTTCATTGAAAAGTACAATGCTTTTAGTGACATTTCAATGTGACCCCAAACTTTTGAACGGTAGTGTATATATATATATATATATATATATATATATATATATATATATATATATATATATATATATATATATATATACACTACCGTTCATACACTACCGTATATATATATATATATATATATATATATATATATATATATATATATATATATATATATATATATATATATATATATATATATATATATATATATTATATATATATATATATATATATATATATATATTATATATATATATATATATATATATATATAATAAAATCTAATCTTCATTTAATTAAAAACTTTTCCAGCTTCAATGTGCAAAACTGTGAAAACATTAGTGAGATACGAAAACTTCTGAAAACCAAATATCTGTAAGGTAACGATCTGGCAAAGCAAAAGTCTGAGATTCTGAAAAAGGACTTTAACATTCTTCTGAACACTATGGGAAAATTAAAAATGAAGTTATTTCTCAGTGCTCCAATTCCATCACCTCAATGGGGAGATTAAAAACACTCCAGGCTGCTCACAATAAACAAATGGCCGATCGATTAAAACCTGCTCTACCAGCTCAGTGACCTTCATCGATAACCTCTGGATCTATTGGCAGCGCTTTCACCTTTTTGGAAGAGGAGGACGCAATCTTAATAAACATGGAATAATGCTACTCGCTGCAAACCTTTTTTATTTTATCAACAAGGACAAATATTTTATTTTATCAGAAGAACAGGCTCAAGAATGTCTGCCTAGGATGGAACGCTCCCCGGATCAGGAGCACGATATTCCAAAACAAGCTGATTAATCGACTGGAGACAGAGCGACTGCTTCCCTCGCTCCTTCCCCCCTCCCTCTCTGCTCCTCCAGTCATTCACAGGATTCAATGGATACCAATGAAGAAATGTCTTCCGGACCAGAGTTTCTTAAATTTACAGATGGAATGAATCAACAGGTTCGCCTCGGCACGTCTCTCCTTAGTACTCACGTAGCAGACCTCACTTCATTTAAGCAATCTGCCCCTGACTTTCCAGAGGATCCATCACTCTGCGTCTCTGAGGTCTGAGGCTGGGGACCAGATATTATCTTTACACCCGTCTCCATCCAGAATGTGTCTGGCCCCCGGGTTCTGTAGAACAGGACATTACCTGTCCGGATCACTACAAGAAAATTTACAAAAACCAGAAAATATGAAATACAGCGGTCCTAATTCGAACCTCAGACTGATCCCCGGCCTAAAGGAACCTCAGACTGAAAATCTTTTGGCCTCCAAGCCACTTAAAGTAGCTCTTTTAAATATCAGATCACTCTGTGCTAAAGCTCTGTTAATTAATGATTTCATCACTGAGTATAATGTTGATGTTATGTTTCTGACAGAAACATGGTTGAATGACGATAATGACCAAATTGTAATCATTGAATCAGCACCTCCTGACTACATTTTTTTAAGTGAGAATAGAAAATATAAAAAAGGAGGAGACGTGGCTTCTATATTTAAGAAAACCATAAATTGTAGTAAAATTTCTTTGGGTCATTCCACATCTTTTGAGTATCTAGGAATTCAGGTTAAAGGCTTCAAACGAACTTTATACAAAACTCCAGCATATGTGGAAAATGTCTTTACTGACTTGAAAGATCTTCTATCTCTCATATGCATTGATTATGATTGTTTAATAATTGTTGGTGATTTCAACATTCATGTGGACAAATCTGAAGACAGAGGGGCAAAAAAGCTCTTTAATATTTTAGAAAATTTTGGTTTAACACAACATGTGAAACAAGCAACACACACTCAAGGACACACACTGGACCTGGTTATCAGTAAGGGTGTGACTATTTCCAATATCTCTGCAACTGATGTCGCCCTGTCGGATAACTTTGCTGTTATCTTTGAAAGTTGTTTATTCTTTGACCCACTTGGACAAACAGCTACTGTCACAAAACGTTCTTTCACAGAAAACACAGCAGAAACATTTAATCAAATCTACTCTTCTTCCTCACCCTTAAGCTGTAATGATGTAGATAAGTTGGTAGATGATTTTCAGTCTAAAGTTTCATATATCATTGATTCCATTGCTCCAATTAAAGTAAAGGTTGTGTCTGGTACGAAAAAATCTCCATGGAGAAAAGCCCAAACAGTTCGATCTGCAACACAACTCTGTCGCAGAGCAGAACGAAAATGGCGTAAAACTCAACTTCACGTTCATAATGACATCTATAAAGAAAGACTATGTATCTATCACTTAACACTAAAACATGCAAGGGAGGCTTTCTTTGCAGATGTCATAAACAAAAACATCAACAATGCTCGAACTTTATTTGCAACAGTTGACAGGCTCACAAACCCTCCTGTGACGTTACCACCTGAACTCCAATCTAATGCTGCCTGTAACAAGTTTTCCAGCTTCTTTTCAGAGAAAATTCAAAAAATCAGAGGATTAATCTGCAAATCAACTCCAAAGCCAGAACCATTGCTGTACCCAAACAAAACAAATACAGAAAAATGACCCATTTTCAACTACTTAATTATAAAACCTTAGAAGAAATTACAAGTCAATTAAGTTCAAGCTCCTGCTGTCTGTATGTCCTACCAACACATTTTTTTAAAGAAAGTCCTGCCTGTTATTGCTACTGATCTGATCCAAATCGTAAACTCATCACTCAAATCAGGCGTTTTCCCCCAGGCTTTGAAAACAGCAGTCATCAAACCACTGTTAAAAAAGAACAACCTGGACAAATCACTATTGCAGAATTACAGGCCGATCTCAAACCTCCCATTCATCAGCAAAGTTATTGAAAAAACTGTGTGTAAACAATTAAATAGTTTCCTCATGATGACCAACTGCTTTGACTTCTTCCAATCTGGTTTTTGTGCTCACCACAGCACGGAGACTGCCCTCGTAAAAGTATTCAATGATATCCATATAAATACGGACTGTGGGAGAACCATAGTGCTGGTTCTGTTGGACCTCAGTGCAGCTTTTGACACTGTCGACCACGACATATTATTGAATCGACTTGAAAGTTGGGTCGGACTCTCCGGTTCGGTGCTCGACTGGTTTGAATCTTACATAAAGAACAGGGATTTCTTTGTTTCAATTGGAAACTTCTCATCAAAGAGGTCAAAGGTCACATGTGGGGTACCCCAAGGTTCAATCTTAGGACCCCTCTTATTTAATATTTATATTCTCCCACTTGCTCAGGTAATAACAGGAAATAATATTAGCTACCATAACTATGCAGATGATACTCAGCTCTACATTACGATGTCACCAGGTGACTCTGAACCCATCCAATCACTGAATAAATGTTTAGAACAGATAAATGTGTGGATGTGCCAAAACTTTCTCCAGCTGAACAAAAACAAAACTGAAGTCATTATTTTTGGACCTAAAGAGGAACGATCTAAAGTCAATGCACAGCTTCAGTTATTACAACTAAAAACTAGCGATCAGGCCCGAAACCTGGGAGTAGTGATGGACTCGGACTTGAACCTTGCGAGCCACATAAAGACAATTACAAAGTTGGCCTTCTATCACCTGAAGAACATCTCCAGGATTAAAGGACTAATGTCTCAGCCTGATCTAGAGAAACTCATCCATTCATTTATCTTTAGTCGCATTGATCATTGCAACAGCATCTTCACAGGCCTGTCCAACAAATCAATCAAACAGCTGCAACTGATCCAGAATGCTGCTGCTCGCGTTCTCACTAAAACCAGGAAGATAGAGCACATAACACCAGTTTTAAAGTCTGTCCACTGTCTCCCTGTAGCTCAAAGAATAGATTTTGAAATACTGTTGTTATCACTGAACGGTTTAGCACCACAATACATCAAAGATCTGCTGTTGTTGTATCAACCTTCCAGACCTCTCAGGTCTTCTGGTTCTGGTCTGCTTTGCATCCCCAGAACTAGAACCAAGAGAGGAGAAGCAGCTTTCAGCATCTATGCACCAAAAATTTGGAACAAACTTCCAGAAACAGCGGAAACCCTGACTTCCTTTAAATCGCAACTAAAAACACACCTGTTTAGAATTGTTTTTGAAATGTAATAGGTAACAATGTATTGTCTATTATATGTTGCATGACTTTGTGTTCTTGTGTTTATGATGTAAAGCACTTTGAAATGCCTTGCTGAAATGTGCTATACAAATAAAATTTGATTGATTGATAAGGTAATGTTATACATGAATTGAGTCAGCCATTGAATTATCTGACATAATTTTATACCTTTCTGAAATCGTTGTATTTAAAATGGCCATTTAAAAACAAACTGTACTCCACTATTAGTGATTTCAGAAATGGAGAAGTCTGAAATAAACCATACGGTAGGATCCAAACCAGCAGGTGGCGGTGTTACAATCTGTAAAACAAATGTGAAGAGACACTGCGCAGGAATCAGGAAACTGGTAGTTGCATTTGGCGCAGCACTGTTGTGTTGGCGGTATAGATAAACTACATTTTCCTGACCAATATGTCCAAAAGACACCGTTTGGATTTGGGCGATGATTACTCCTCCAGTAAGAAGCGGTCTGACGGGTAGGTGAAGCTGCACAGCATGTTTATCCCCTTAGAACAATGAGGCTATGAGCTAGACGTTAGCCGGTGCTAGTGCAGTAAGCTAAGTACCAGCCAAACAGCCGAAACAAAAATAACCTCTGTTGTTAGCAATCCAGCTTAATTTGATTCGCTTTCTCTCCTCAACACGCGAGCGCTCCTCTGATACAGGGCTACAAGTGATTGTTATTGCTTTAGAAATATCTGAGAGCCAATGGAGGTGAGCTCATCTTGAGAAACGGAATTATCAACGTTCTCTGCACGTGCGGGGCTAACGGTATTAGCAACATGCTAACAGCTCATTCAGGACATCTTCAAAGTTGCGCAATTGGGATTGCCTTAGCTGCATTGTCAATTTTGTTTAACGCAACGAAATTGATGCACATTTTAAAATAAGTATTATGTAATCTGTGAAGTTAGTAAGTTACGTAGTCTTGCTTTGACGCGATCGGTGTTTCCAGTGTTCATTGCCATTCGCGCGACTGTAGTAAGACATCGGGGCTATTTGAGTATCACTTCTCTAGGTACAAAGTTTTCGATTTTCACTCAGGAGACCAAAGATTAGGTAGCATGTGTTTTTGGGGGGATACTTTTATTAACTACCTTCTAATTGTAGATGAGAAATAAATTCCACCCTTTGTTTTTACTTGTCTTATTTGCATTCAGTTTTATTCGGTTGCGTTTTATTGTCTTTATTATTGTTCATTTTTTGGCTATTAGGTTAAGGTCGATTTCATGCGTAGTGACTGATTATTGTTTATAAGTATAGACATATCTTCTCATTTTTGGGCTGTATTACCATAAAACAAGGAGCGTAATGATATCAATTTTAACTAAAAGTTTGACATAGAAATTAAAATTTCAGTTTGGAGAAAAAACAGAACGACACTGCTGGAATCACTTGTAAATGCAGGAATACATTATCAGCTTGTATTGAGTACCAAAATGGCCCATTCCTTCTAGTTTGTTTTCTTTTTTACCAGTAGCCACAGCAATGTCAATGCTGTCGACTTCAGTTTCTACAAGGGTTCTTGAAATGTTGGCCATTACACTTCCCTTTGCAGTGATAACTGAAAGATCAATGCTAATCTTTTTGACTGCACATGCCTATTAGATCTCCAGTATTCATATCCACCCCTGTATTTTCCACTGGAGATAACCAAGTTACAACTATGGTTGTAAAAACTGTAAATAGCAATTTTTCAGTGGCCTATGCTATTGCTTCAATACTTGCATGGGAGTTTCAGTAACTTGAATCTGAATAACCTTTTACCCAAGTCTATCTCTATAGTAACTTTATTCTCTTAAGTCTGGCAACCTAACCTTCTCTAGAGCAGGTTAAAAGTCCTTATGTGTGAAAAAGATTGCCCTGAAGCGATTGGCTCTTGTAAAAAAAGTGTAAAGGAACTAACAAAATATGATGGCATGCAGAATTTGCCTCTTCTCTCTCTCTTCAGTCATTCTTATTTTTTTGCATGAAAATACAAAATCACTATTTAAATTTTTAATACACTTTAATGTATCTTATAATCTGTTGTTTTTTTTATAACATTATGGTTTTATGTATATTTGGTGTTGCAGTTAGATTCTTTTTTATTTGTAATACTTATTTATGTGGGTCTTGGGGCTCTCCCTTTGCTTACGGCTGAGCTGCCGATACACTTGAATCTCCTCAATAACGACCAATAAATGATTATCCTATTCCTAACGTTTGCTTTGCACAAGTTCAAAACTACGGTGGCCCTGAGGTGCAAAACACTACAACATTAAGGAAAGCACTACAACATTAAGGAAAGCACTACAACATTAAGAAAAACACAACATTAACAAAAACACGACAACATTAACAAAAACACGACAACATTAACAAAAGCACTACAACATTAAGAAAAACACAACATTAACAAAAACACGACAACATTAACAAAAACACGACAACATTAAGAAAAACACAACATTAACAAAAACACGACAACATTAACAAAAACACAACAACATTAACAAAAACACAACAACATTAACGAAAACACGACAACATTAACAAAAACACAACAACATTAACGAAAACACGACAACATTAACAAAAACACAACAACATTAACAAAAACACACAACATTAACGAAAACACGACAACATTAACAAAAACACTACAACATTAAGGAAAACACAACGGAAGAGGTAGGTCCCAGTGGGAGACCTAAGAAGTCGCTGATTGGACGACAGGTCGTTTTACTTTTGAACCGGAAGTTCTTCTGGCTTTAACTTGATTGCTGAAAACAAGAATGTTCTCAGTGATCCAAACCTTAGTACTGTTATTCGTAAATATTTTGAGTCAGGACATACTTACGAGGTGATACTGGACATGCTCCAGACCAACCACGAAGTGTCGGTTAGCATGCGTTCAGTAAAGACTCATTTGAAAGTAGCAGGGCTGCATTGAAGAGGCAACTACTCTCCACTTCCTGAAGTGAGACGTGTCATTATGTCCGAGCTTAGAGGACCAGGGCAATTATTTGGCTATCGGACCATGTGGCAAGTTCTCAAACTAAAACACAACCTGCGTGTCAAACGTGATGTTGTAATGAGACTGCTGAGGCAGCTGAATCCTCAAGGCATCGCTCTGAGAACTCGCAGGTTTACAAGACGCACGTATCCCTCCACGGGGCCCAATTACATATAGCATGTAGATGGCTACGACAAAACTGAAGCCATTCGGCTTGGCCATCTCAGGGTGCATTGATGGTTTTTCGAGAAGGATAATGTGATATAAGACAGCTGTGGAAAGATAGTTTAAATCCCAAGGCCACTTACCTTTGAGAAATGAAGAGAACATTTTCCTGGTAAATTAATTGGTTCCCATGTTTTGGAAGGGACACATTATTTCAGGTGGCTAAAATATATGGTTCCCCCTCATATCTCTGGCAAATAAAGAGGAAATGTTTTCAAATAATTTGTTGTTGATGAAGAGATGAATAAGCACAGTTGAAGACTTGTTGGTAAATAGTCCCCATGTTTTGAAGGGGGAACAGATTATTTTAGTCACCTAAAATATATGGCTTTCCCCTCATAACTCTGGCAAACAAGGAGCAAATTCTACCAAAATCACAGAATTTATTGTTGATGATGAGAGGAATAAACAGAGAAAAAAATCTTGCTGGTAAATTAAGTTGTTCCCATATTATGGAGGGGGACCAGATTATAATTTCCTCCATTCTTTCCTACCCTTACCGAACCTTGGGAATAAAGAACAACTGTTTCCAAATTCTCAAAAATCTTTACATACACACTACGTGTTGGGAAAACTGTGTTTGGTGCCTGACTTATTTCTGCCAGGCTTACGTGAGAAACGTTGGAAAAAGAGCGATTCTCTTGGCGTATAAAATAACAAAAAACAGCATCAGAAGATCTTGTTTATTTATTTATTATACAATTTTTTAAACAACAGCTGCCAATTAAACTCAATGTTACAACCTTCACATGATTATATGAGTTGTTTTACCGAGAAATCGATCAGAAGCGACGTGAAAATGGTCAGATCCGCCTCATTCGTCTCTCTGGCTGTAATGATCGCTCCCGACACAGGGGAACCCAATTTAGCACCTACCCGAACTTTCATTTCTTCCTTTTGTTTTAACCCCTTTCTCCCAAGAGAATACTTTGGTCGCTCCTCATTTTTCTATTCAAGGAAGGTGCTGAGGGCTGGTGTACGGCAGGATGGGACAGTCTGTTGTGCTAGAAGTAAAGCAAAGAAAAAATGTCGCACATCACATTCATGCAAAAAGACAATATGTATTACGAACTGAAGTAAAGCTGCCACAAGTATAAATTAAGTGCGAGTTCGCTTCCAAAAAGGCGGCTAGCCTGATCGCAGTGCAGCAGAACCAGAACGACACCAATTATCCTAAAAAAGTAGTGCCTAAGGCTGTAACGGACCTTACGATATATAGCTAATACAATTCTGCTGTATTATAGCGACTTTGTGTACTTTTAATTGCATTTATAATGAACAACTAGATGACAGTGGACACGGTCTGGAGACCACTAGCGTTAGCAAGTTACTACATCCATAAGAAATATGAATCTTCCTTTATACTTTTTAACTTACTTGAACATTGTGGAGTATCCTCCATACAAGTTTCTTGAAGCCTCTTGCCACAATTACTGCAAAAATTTGGTGACGGCTCAACCACCTCCTTTCCACAGTTCGGGCAATACACGGCGAAGTGACTGTATTCCCGCTTCCTTAGGTTTTCAATCAAACGAAGCACTCCAACATAACTTCCGGTTCAAAAGTAAAACGACCTGTCGTCCAATCAGCGACTTCTTAGGTCTCCCACTGGGACCTACCTCTTCCGTTGTGTTTTCCTTAATGTTGTAGTGCTTTCGTTAATGTTGTTGTGTTTTTGTTAATGTTGTTGTGTTTTTGTTAATGTTGTCGTGTTTTCGTTAATGTTGTTGTGTTTTTGTTAATGTTGTTGTGTTTTTGTTAATGTTGTCGTGTTTTCGTTAATGTTGTTGTGTTTTTGTTAATGTTGTCGTGTTTTCATTAATGTTGTTGTGTTTTCGTTAATGTTGTTGTGTTTTCGTTAATGTTGTTGTGTTTTCGTTAATGTTGTTGTGTTTTCGTTAATGTTGTTGTGTTTTTGTTAATGTTGTCGTGTTTTTTTAATGTTGTCGTGTTTTCGTTAATGTTGTTGTGTCTTTGTTAATGTCGTTGTGTTTTCGTTAATGTTGTTGTGTTTTCGTTAATGTTGTAGTGTTTTCATTAATGTTGTCGTGTTTCCGTTAATGTTGTTGTGTTTTTGTTAATGTTGTTGTGTTTTTGTTAATGTTGTTGTGTTTTCGTTAATGTTGTTGTGTTTTTGTTAATGTTGTTGTGTTTTCGTTAATGTTGTTGTGTTTTCGTTAATGTTGTTGTGTTTTTGTTAATGTTGTTGTGTTTTCGTTAATGTTGTAGTGTTTTGCACCTCAGGGCCACCGTACAAAACAGACATAAACTCACTAAAAATTGTCCAACTAATAAATTCAACAATTGTAGAGGTTGGGGAATTGGCAAAACACAATAATGTCATAAAGGGGTTAATAGAAGAAGAAAGGATCATCTCCAGAAATCAATCTGATTTTAAAAGTGAACGTTTATTGTTCTTTAGGTTTTGCTATTATTTTAAGATGTTGATGTAGCGGTGCTCATATTTGAACAGAAAGTGTGCGGTGGTAATTGAGGTTGTTTACATTGTTATGATGTCTGTTTAATTAGCTTATCAGGAATATTTTTGTTCAGTCAGTGAACGTTGTGGTCTCATTTCCTCTTTATGTGGTTATGGGTCAGAAATATCAGCTTTGAAATCCTCTGATTTAGTATTATTGCTTAGTTTAAAATTAGTATTATTGCTTAGTTTAAAATTAGTCTCCTTTGGATAGATTCTTGTTTCATAAAAAGGTTTTGGCGTTACTTAATGCAATACTTAAATGCTCATCTGTCACATGAGCTCGATTATGTAAAATAATAAATATTTATGCTTTATACATGTGTTATTCACAAGGGCTTTTTATACTGATGTGTTGTTAGCGCATTATATTTCTATTGTGGAATATTTAAAATATTTTCACAGAAAAACCGTAAACTGCTTTTTCTCATACTTTGTTTTTTAGAAATTTGTATTGATGGTACTTGATGTATCATGAAATCGTTGCTGATGAAGCTCTATTTTTATTCTCAAAGGAGAGACAGAGACCGCGACAGAGACCGTGAGGACCGTTCCAGGGACAGGGATCGAGACAGAGATCGCGACAGGGACAGAGACCGGGACAGGGACTCCAAGCTGTTGGCAGCTCCCTCTAACAGCATGCCGTCGATGTCGAGCATACCTCCTATCAAGCAGATGAACATGCACCAGCAGATTAACCCATTCACCAATCTGCCACACACGCCGCGCTACTACGAAATCCTGAAGAAAAGGCTACAGCTTCCGGTGTGGGAGTACAAAGAAAGCTTCACCGACATCATTACACGCCATCAGAGCTTTGTCCTTGTTGGAGAGACTGGCTCTGGAAAAACAACACAGGTATGATATTCATATAGATCCAGCCTAATCCAGTTTAAGAAACAGCTGGGAAAATTGAGAAATTATAAAGTTAAACGGAAGATTTTAAAGAATCCTTTATGAAATAATAACATTCAAAGTTTCCTAAATTGTTGCCTTTATTTCAATCTTCAGATTCCTCAGTGGTGTGTTGACATGGTGAGGGCCTTGCCTGGTCCGAAGCGGGCCGTAGCTTGTACTCAGCCGAGGAGAGTGGCTGCCATGAGTGTGGCTCAAAGGGTTGCAGACGAAATGGATGTCATGCTTGGTCAGGAAGTCGGCTACTCCATCAGATTTGAGGACTGCAGCTCTGCCAAGACTATATTAAAGTAAGGACTTTAACAAACCCTGAAGAGGATTTTTTTAGTTCAAGGATGTTATTATTCCACAGCAATCAGAATTGATCTGGCACCAGAAATGTGCAATTTATTAAAACATTGTTATTTCTGCAGATACATGACAGATGGTATGTTACTGAGAGAGGCTATGAATGATCCTCTGCTGGAGCGATATGGTGTGATCATTCTGGATGAGGCCCACGAGCGAACTCTGGCCACAGACATCCTAATGGGCGTGTTAAAGGAAGTGGTTCGCCAAAGACAGGATCTGAAGGTGTTGTTTTTATTCTATGTATTTTAATATATATAGTTTTATTGTTATTGTTTTTCAGTAACAATAACACCATTGTTTGACATATAAGATTTGTAATGGAGATCTTAACGTTGGTTTTGATAATGATATTTTAGCTAAATCTGAAGTCTTGTTCAGAATGTATAGCTTCCAAATGGGTTTTTCTTAATATTTGTGGCATGAACAAAAATCACTGTTTATATTGTGATGTCACACCATTAAATACAGAGAGTGAAAATCAGTATAAGTTTTACTGACATTTTAGGAAAGGCAGAATTAAGCATGTAGCAGTATGCAATTATAATACATTTTTTTGCATGATTAATTAAAATGAGCAAAATATTTCCATTCTCATGAATGTTATTTGAAGGGAAAATTTATTTACAGATCCATCATAATATTTTTTATATGGTTTTGCTTGTAAGTGGTTTTCATTTCTATTTTATGTTTTATTTTGAATATTTAAAATATCAGTTACACTGTGAAGTGTTCTCTGCTAAATTAAAGTTTGTTTGATCTGTGAGTGAGCAAACTTGCATCTTAATGAGCTGTCAGCAGGATTAGCATAGTTAGCATTACATCCCAAGCTTATAAACTTAAAATTTATATATTTCTTCAGTTCTGAAAAAGCAGTATTATTTTGATATATTTAATGTATTTTTTCAATGATACATCTTCATGAATACAAGTGTGTCTAATTGAGATCGAAAGATCTCTTTTGCAAGAGAGACCAGGTCAGGAGGCAGAAATAAAAAACAGTTGTTAAAACATCATTTTAATAATAATATTAAGATCGGCTTATTTTTTGTTTTGTTTTAGAGAGGTGAGTAGTATGATTAGCAACTTGCTGATTGGTAATCAGGACCTGTCGAGATAAAAATCACCCTGTTCCGGACATCAGTTTTCTTTTGAGCTTTTATAGTTTATTGAAACATCATTATATTATAATTATTGTGTTACAAAGTCAACAAATGCAGTTTCTTCACAAAGTTGTTCTATAAATTGCTGCCCACTCTTTTTAAAGTCATCTAATGTTCTGCTGACATTAAAGACTCGGAGCTCACATAGCCTCATAATTATAAGCATAATTTTTAAATAAGAACAGTGATCATATTGTTCTCTGCACAGGTAATTGTGATGAGTGCAACCCTGGATGCAGGAAAGTTCCAAGTGTACTTCGACAGTTGCCCTCTGCTCACCATTCCTGGACGCACACATCCAGTAGAGATCTTCTACACCCCTGAACCGGAGCGGGACTACCTGGAGGCAGCTATTCGTACCGTCATTCAGATTCACATGTGTGAAGAGGATGAAGGTGACGTCCTTCTGTTCCTCACAGGTCAAGAGGTAATGCTTACAATACTTTTATGTACGTTATTGAACAGCGTTGTTTGTCCTGAGCGAGAAAGACAAGTCATTGTCTTTTTTTCAGGAAATTGATGAAGCCTGTAAGAGAATCAAGCGAGAAGTTGACGACCTTGGCCCTGAAGTCGGAGACATCAAAATCATTCCACTGTATTCCACGTTGCCCCCGCAGCAGCAGCAGAGGATCTTTGAGCCACCTCCTCCAAGAAAGCCAAATGGCGCTATAGGGAGAAAGGTTTGCTGGCAAAAAGGGATCATGCTAAATGTCTCCCACTGTTCACATTTATGAATGAATATTTAAACTGTTGCTTTCCCCCTCAGGTTGTTGTGTCAACAAATATCGCTGAGACGTCGCTAACAATTGATGGTGTCGTGTTTGTCATTGACCCCGGATTTGCCAAACAGAAGGTGAGTAAAAAGGAACCCTGTTTATTCTATATACATTCCTCTGTAAAAGTGGTCAAGCAAGACCAAAATTGAGCTTTTTGACCAACATGCATAGACTGACCATGTTCACGTTGTAACATGGAGGTAGCGGTATCATGCTGCGGGGTGATTTTTCCCAGCATATCATTGTGAATTGCTTAATTTGGTATTATTCAATATTTATTACTGAAAATGTTCTTCTTAAGTCTACTGGTGTTGGTTTAGTTTATCTGTTTTTTCCCACTATACATGCAGCTTTAAACATGTGTGTCACATACTTTATAATGTGTCTAGGTGTACAATCCCCGCATCAGAGTTGAGTCTCTGTTAGTCACAGCCATCAGTAAAGCTTCAGCACAGCAGAGGGCAGGAAGAGCAGGCAGAACACGTCCAGGGAAATGTTTTCGCCTCTATACAGAGAAGGCCTACAAAACAGAGATGCAGGTGAGTCACTGTTGAACTGGGAAGTTAGTTCACGCCCTTCCCACTTTCCTGGTCTGTTTGATGCTGTAGTTTGTTTTTTGTTTTTTTTTTAGTATCAAAAATGGACAAGATAAACTTATTATAAAATTTATGCACTCCCAGGATAATACATACCCAGAGATTCTTCGGTCCAATTTGGGATCTGTTGTGCTGCAGTTGAAGAAGTTGGGCATTGATGACCTTGTCCACTTTGACTTCATGGACCCTCCAGGTGAGTAATGTTTGACTCTGAAGAAAAGTCATGTTGACCAGTTGACTTGCAGATTCTGACCACCCTTCACTCCCCACCAATGCAGCTCCTGAAACGCTAATGAGAGCTCTTGAGCTGCTCAATTATCTGGCTGCTCTCAACGATGATGGTGACCTGACTGAACTTGGCTCCATGATGGCAGAATTCCCGCTGGATCCTCAGCTGGCCAAGATGGTCATAGCAAGCTGCGAGTTTAACTGCTCCAATGAGATCCTCTCCATTACTGCCATGCTGTCAGGTAATGCCCAGGACTGGGCTGACACCTTCTAGCCTTTAAGAAGCTAAGCTTCTTAAGGAAAACACTCGTTTGAAATAACCAGCCATGTTATTTCTTCGCATCATCCTAATAGGTTTGACTCCAATCTTTAACTTTATACCAGTTAAAGACTGGTCGCTAATTATTATAAAATGATTATGACGAGGTTCGGGTCAATCTGTATATCAAGGTATCCCAAGGTTTTAAAAAGCTTGTCCAAAGCCTCAATTGTTTCTGACATCCAATGCTAAAGTTGAAATCCTTTATGAATGTAATTTCAGAGAAAGTGAGTAACATAGAGGAACTCACTACCAGAAATATATCTGGTCCTGAAGATCATTGACTATTGTGGCGTGAAACTAAATGAAAATAATAGAAGATAAAGTCATTCATTCAACACCCCAACCTGCCAAGACAATGAGCTTACAACATGACATGATGAAATAATAACACATGGTCCAGATGGGCTAATAAAAAAACATGCAATGGAAATTATTATTGGTAAGAAATGAAAGCCATTATGAGAAATTTCCATTTTCTCCCAATGTTCTTCTTTTTATCTCTGCTTCCAACAATCTTTGGGACTTTTAGCATCTTAGGTAATCTGAGTGAGAGATGTGCAGTTTCTACAGTTGGTTCATCCAACACCTTGGAAAATATTCTTTGCATACACAGTGTTTTGTTTTTATTTGTAATATTTTAGCAGACTTGTTGACTTTCATGGTGTTGTACACAGTTTTCAGATAATTTTTTTTTTGTTTGTTTATGTTTTGCAGTCTTATTGCTCACCTTATTTTTAAAACAGCATCTAAGACCTGCTTATGCTTATTTATAACATTATAAGGTGAAGTTACTTTGAAAAGTCATAATTACTAGTTTACTAAAATATCGAACATTATAAAATTTACATGACTTAAATTCACGACTGCGGTTAAAATTAAAGTTTATGCTTAAATGCCTTTGCAACTTTTTAAGTTAAAGTGTTGGATGCGGTCTTTCAATTTTAGGTTTTGTTTACCTACTTGAAGCCTTTTGTAAACAGCCTGTGGATAGGGCAGGCACCACTTATGCTATTTCAGACTTTGCTTCATGCTGATGAATTATTCCGAAGTATATAATTAGATATATTACTGTTTGTCAATGTCATGTGTAGTTAAGGAGAAGACGTTACATGTTTAAAAGAAAAACCTATCAACCCTGCATAAATTAATCCTTGCTGGTGTTTCTAACACTTTATAGTTGTGTGAAAACTCTTGTTTTACAGATGTGGTTAAATGACCTCGCTACGAGCTTATAGCCAATACTGTTGGAAATGACCTTGAGAAAAGCCTGCAGACCCCCCTTTGATAGAGTGTGGTCCTGCCCTGTCCCAACGCAGTGTCAAGTGCCCTAGCATCATAGGCTTTGCTCCATTTTTCTGTGAATGTTTGACTCATCCCTATGGGCGGCTTTGTTGGGGCCCATACCAACCTTGTTTAGTCCCACAGTGTTTTGTCCGTCCCACGGAGGCTAAGAAGGCAGCAGACGAGTCCAAGATGAGATTTGCTCACATTGACGGAGACCACTTGACGCTGCTCAACGTCTACCACGCCTTCAAACAAAGTGAGTGTCAAGCTTTTAGTTCCACTATTAGTTAGCATGCTTTTCTTTCTAAGTGATGCCCAGAAAATACAGAAGCTGCAGAATGTCTATGAATATCAGACTTAACTTTCACTGTTGACTTCACTCCAGATATAGTTGCAGCTCTTAAACTGGTCTTGGAGTCTATGTTACATTTCTACAAAAGTGACAATTAACTTTTTTGTTTTAACATATTTTGAGCAACTTCTATGCTTCCAAAATGCTACATATGTACCTGAATTACTTCAACTTTTGACATTGAAAACACAAAATATGTCTCCCTCTTGTGGTAGTTATTAAAACATCTGGTAATTTATTTGTAAAATTACTACATTTGACTATAAAACAATGCTGCTGCTCAGGTTCACTTAAAGCTTAAAAGTCTTGAAAGGTTGTTATCTTGACTCAAATTCCTTCTTTTTTTTTCCAGACCATGAAGCTAATCAGTGGTGTTATGACAACTTTGTCAACTACCGCTCGCTGATGTCTGCTGACAACGTACGTCAGCAGCTGTCCAGGATCATGGACCGCTTCAGTCTGCCTCGGCGGAGCACAGAGTTTACCAGCAGAGATTATTACATCAATATCCGACGAGCGCTCTGCACTGGCTTCTTCATGCAGGTGAGCTTTTAGTGTAAAAATATTAGTGTTTTGGTCTTTTGTTGCTTTTCTTAAAAGATTGTAATATTAATAGTACTTGTTCTCCTTTCAGGTTGCTCATTTGGAGCGCACAGGCCATTACCTCACAGTGAAAGACAACCAGGTGGTCCAGCTGCACCCATCCACAGTCCTGGACCACAAACCTGAGTGGGTGCTCTACAATGAATTTGTTCTCACCACCAAGAACTACATCCGCACTTGCACAGACATCAAACCAGAGTGGTATGTGCACTGATAAGTTTATGATGCATGCCTGTTTAAATGTCATCATACTGATGGGATTGTTCAAGTTTTTCTCTTTGTTGCAGGTTGGTGAAGATTGCACCGCAGTACTATGACATGAGTAACTTTCCACAATGTGAAGCTAAAAGACAGCTGGAGCGAATTATTGCCAAACTAGAGAGCAAAGAGTACACACAGTACTGAATATAGTCGAAGTGTCCTGGAAAACAACCTGCATACTGTAGTTTTAGATCTTTCTGTATCATTGTACTTTAATGTTCAAACATTGGCTTTTTGATTTTTAGTATTTGTTTGCTTATTTTTGTTTTCCCATCAATGTCGGTTCTGTAAGTAGGTGTAATGACATGAAATATCAGCAGCAGTTGTTAGATCCAGCTTAATATGATTTTCAAAAGAAATTATCTGGAGCAGGTCTTATAGATGTGGTTGAATTTAATTCAGGAGCCTTTGGAGCCATAACAAAGATCTGTGCTTGCTTTGTTTCTTAAATAAACAAGCTTTGACTTTATTTTTGTGGAAACTTTTTTTTTTTGCTGGATTGATGTGACAAAAATTATTTGATGGAGAGTTTTTTTGCTTCAACTTTGAACTATGCCATGGCTTTGTTACATAAAAATTAAATGGCGTTTTTTTAATTTTCTATTTACTACTTTCAGTTTGCCATATAAATATGCTCATTATGGCATATCTGCACTGTACTCAGTTGACAGTTTTTAAGTAATCTCTGATAGTGACAACGTAAAGCTTTGCCACTAGAAGACATACATGAAACTAAAAAACAGTGGTGAACTGAGACTCAAGATCCTTTATTGGCTGGCATTACCAAGCAAAACCTACTTTTAATCTTAAAATGTCAACTTTTCAAAATAAAACGTATCACCATTCAATTGCAGACAAATTTGCACAAATCAAGCTGTCAATATTCAGTTTGCATTTTCCATGAAAATATTTACGCTTTCTGATTAGTATTAAACTGCGTTCCTTCAATGTCTTCAATTGTCTCTGGCAGACACCTGTTGCGTGTCTCTGGCAAAGTTCTTGCCACCAGTCCTCCCAGAAGAGCTATTGAGAACAAGACCACCTGTGGAAGTTCCTTCCAAACCTCATCTAGCAACAGGATCAGAGGAGCTACAGCAACGCCAAACCGAGCCATAAAGGAGTTGTAGCCCATTCCATTTTGTCTGCAACAGAGACAGAAGTACAGCTCTTAAAAGGAGAAACCTTATAGGCTTGAGATTACTTCTGCAGGAACCAATGGTTCAAGTCCCCTTTAAGATGTATAAAAAGCTAGTTCCTCTACTATCTAAAAGCTTTTTATGTGAATTTAGCCATAAAGAAAATGCCACTTGTTGGGACAAAAAAAAAACAATTTGATTGTGTGACTGGATCTTCAAAGTCAATGCTCTTTATGCAGTCTGAATGCCTGCCAGCTAATGTATTAGCAGAAATAACCAGATGAATACAACAGGTTTGAGTTTCCCTGCCTTGTCAGCACCTTCTAAGGTTTTGATATTCCAAAATGAACTAATCTTCATTTGTGCAGTCAGAGCATCTGTATGGTTTGCCATAAGATTAACTCAACATGCATTTTAAATGTATATCAGGAAAGTGCCCAAAGTCAAGGGGAGGACAGTTCATTGTTTTAAATTACGTATTTTTACATGCATTGAACATCAGATCGCTACATTACTACGTGATGAAGTTATCCATAAAGGTCAGAGACTGTCATTTCCATTACCTAACTACAGTTGGATACAGCTCTGAACTGTACAGCACAACCGTTCCAAACGAAGCTGAAGAAAACCCCTTGCCAACAATGGCAACAACTGTTCTGGCCGTGGACATATCTGCAAAAAAAGAAGTGTTTGCTTTTTTTTTTTCTAGATGTAGTCGAAATTAATTGTTTATCTTTACATCATTTCTGAGGCAGTCACCTACCTTTCGGCATGACAATGTTGATTCCAAGGCAGAGTGCAGATAACAACAAAGCTCCCACCTCAGTGCTGCGCCTGCCGATTTTATCCAGCAAATAGTAAACTGATAGTTTGGCTGGGACCTCAATTACAGCATAGGTAAATTGAGTAAGGTAGATATTCAAGCCAATGCCCGAGATGTTGAAGCTGATGCCGTAAAATTTTGAAGCAATACAAAACCTGTGGGTACAGAAGTATTCAGATACAAAAAAATATATAATAAACATTTTATACAAATAAGTTGTTCTGACCTGACAATAATAAGACAATTGCAAAGTTTGCACAAACCATAAGAGGCCAGTTCGCAGAGCTAGTTTCCTCATCTTAGGTGTTCGAATCAAGTCAAGGTACGTATAAGTTTGTCCTCTTGCCCCCTTGTCTACAATGGTGGATAAGGTCTGAAAAATGTCAGTTATTTTTTAAAAGTGTTCACTAAAATAGAAAGGGTCTAAAATTAAGGCTAAACTTTGAGTTCTGAATACAACCTCTGCTTTTAGTGTGTGAATGAAATCTTCTCTTTGATTTATCTTGGCACATTTCTTCAGGTATGTCTGAGCCTGCTCCACTTTTCCATTAGCAATGAGCCACCTCGCTGAGTCAGGCATCCACCTGAGTTTAGCAAAAAGAATGTTCTTTAATCCACATAGTCACACTTTGATCACTACCATTTCCCAAGATGGAACAATTTCCATTTGTTCTTCTTCATATCAGTACAAAGTTTAATACTATAACAAAATGTGGACTGAATTTTTTAAACTTATTTCCATCATGACAGAATACAAAGTTATATTTATGAGAAACCTTCAAGTCATACCTCCAAGTGATGATGGCCAAGATTAAAGGTGATGTAACACTTAGAGTGAGCCAACGCCAGTCAGTCACAAAGTAAGCAATTGCTGCAAATACCGTGTTGCCAAATGTCCAGGATAAACTATCGATGACTCCGACCAGTTTCCTGTGTTCAATGTCCACCCACTCCACACCTGCAAGAAAATACCTTATTTTTCTAGATGATCAAACAGAGTTAATTATATAAACACACATTCCTCATAACCATCCCTGAAGCTGCCCAGGTCTTTCCCGGTTAGCTCAGCATAATCACAGATTAATTACAGAGAGCGGAGGAAACGATGACAATGCCAGTGATGCAGAATCCGGTGAAGAACCTCAACACCGCAAACATCACATAGGTTGTAGAAAAGGCGCTTGCTACAGCAAACAGCATGCCAGATACATATGACACCAGGAGCATGATCCTGCGGCCAAACCTGTGCAGAGCAGTAGAGAAACAATATAACAGCATGAAGCTAAATAAATATACAACTCTTAGTGTAAAAACTTTGTTGCACAACTGTAATACCTGTCACTTAGACTTCCAAAGGCTATGGCTCCAAACATTACTCCAACAAAGAAGATGGTGGCTGTTGCTTTGTTTTTACCTCTTCTGTCACACACAAGGTCCCACTTTATGTAACAAGAGTAGAAAGGCGCGTTCACTCCCAAAATTAGTCTTCTTTTACGAAAATGTTAATTTTAATATCAAAGTTTAATCTACGTAAAGAAAGAAAAGACAGCAGGATTACCTCTGAGGTTATTGTTGATTTGAAGGTTGTGTTGTCGTACACCCATCCATTCTGGCACGGCACAGTGGACGCATCAGTAACATCAGAAGAGTTGAGCAACAGGTGATACTGAGGCTGTGCAAACATCCGACAGGAGCTGGGACTGCCATCTGTCTCGACTGGGATACTCACAGTAACTCTTTCTGTCTGAGATAAATTCAGAAAATCATCCAGCAAGCTGATGTCACAGTGATGAGCTGGTATTGCTGCGATAAAATTGTTCAGCATAAAGTGGCAAGGAAGCGTGAAGCGACCCAGGAAGTTGATTGCAATAATCATTATCTGAAATTTTCCAAATCCATTAATATCATCAAGAACGTTCTCAAACTTCATTGTTGCGTATTTCTGCAGTGCGATGCGTCTTCATGCAAGATCAATAAAGCAAGTAGATGAACTCGTCTGTCTGTATTCTTAGAAATCCACCAATCTTTTAAAAATCTACCAAGCGAGTATGACCTTTGGCATTTGGTGAAACAAATGTTCACTCCAAGAGAAGTGATGAGGTGAAGTGAGTGAATAATTTACTTTCCAAACTTGCTGCCAGCATTCATTTAAGTAAGAGGAGCTTGCAATTATATAACAAAGGCACTTATTTTGAAAGAAAAATTAGACCACCACTGTTGCTGTTGATTTGGCCATACACTTTGTAGATCAGACGAAACACAGAACAGTTTTTTTTTTTTATCAGAAACTGAAGATTCTGGGATATTGAAGGTAAACTCTCAGTGGCTACTTTATTAAGTAGAAATCACTAGCAGTAGGTTCGACTTTTGTCTTTGGAATTGTGCTGTTTTGTTGCACAGATTCAACAACAATGTGGTGAAATATTTTTTTCTTAAAATGTTTGCACAATATTAACTTGATAGATCTACAGTTGTTGCTGATTTATCAGCAACTGAAATATATTACTTCTCTGGCTCTGGCTCAGAGGGATACAGTGAAATCTTCAAGTTCAAAAAACCAAAAAGTAGAAAATCCTTTCCAGAAAATGGGTGCACTGAGCTCATAAAGGGATGGAGTACCAACAAAACACATACGAAAAGAGGCTTTAGTCTTGTAAGTAGTTCTGTTAAACTGGATTGTGTTGATTGTTGGAAATGCAGCTTACAAAATTACAGGTATTAATGTAACAACAACCGCTCTGTTATACGTGAATCAGTAAAGCCAGGTAATATTCAACATTTCCTTGTACATCTAGTCATGTGCTACATGAGCATGACTCATCATAATCCTGTACAAATTGGAAAACAGAGTTTGCAACCAAGATAAAGAAATGTGTGTTTAAACAATTAACTGCTCAAAAGTGCTGCTTTGATTTATTTATTTTTTATGTGTAGCTTACACTGGCATAAATATAATTATTGTGCATTATAATGGCACATTGTGCAGATCTTTCTAAAGACTAAATTTAACAATTGATTGTTCTGCATTGTGTGTTTAATATCCTAATTTTGTGCTCAAACAATGTTTTTAAATATATTGTGATTATAGGGTAAATTCAAATTCTCATAAAAGAAAATATCAAAGAAATGTGAGATAAAACTATTGAAGAAAACAATTTGAAAATAATCAATTAAGTCTAATCAGGACAAGAAAGTAAGACATGTTGGTGTTTAAAACTTAAACAATGACACATTTGCACACTTACACACTCAAAGTTTCTTCATCAAACATTACACACTCATAAAACATGACACATTTTCACTTTCAAAGGCCTGACATTAACTGTAAACACCATGGATAATGATGAGAAATTTGACATTTAAAAACTGAAAAAATTGATATTCAAATAGATATAAATAGGCAGATTTACAATGCAATAGCTCTGCTTCCTGCCTGAATAAGCAGTAAACAACATGATGCCGGTTTGGGCATGCAATCTCTCACCAGTCTTTAAAAGTATTGACTCAACCATCAAAATACCTGCATGTCTCTACAAATGTAAACATAAAAAATTCACTAAATACCGAGGCATTTAAGAATATGAGGTGAAATAACAATTTTGATAGGTGCTCTGCGGTGTTTTTCAAAGCTGGGGACCTGCTTTTTATCAACACTGTAAGGATAAAATTCCTTCCCTTTAAAGGATAACTCTCTGAGCATCTAAACTTTTACCAGATGAAGGTTAGTGTCAGAGTTAAAGGTAAGGTCAGAAAAGAAAAAGCAGATTTGTTTAATCTTGAAAATATTGTCATATCAGAACACAGGGTTAACAAAATTGGACAAAAACAAATAGGAAAAACATTCATAGTCCAACGAGTATTGATTCTAACTGCAAGAGGTTGTGCTCAGATTTTGGCAGAAGTAGGGAGTGATGGTGTAATGGTATATGGATTCTTAGCACAAATTGTTGCTCTTGTTAAAACACCACGGCCTACTCGTATGCTTCTTTGTTGATCTAAAAACATCTAAATCTGTATTTTCCTAACAATTCAGATTATTTTTTCATTGTTTTCTCTGATTGAATTCCAACTTGTGAAACGGCAAGCCCCAAACATTTGCATGTTTAAACTACTCATAAACTGTTCTTGTGTTTGTTGCAAGCAAAACTAATAAAGGCACGCTGATAATGCTCATCTACTGCAGGTTTTAAATTGTGAACGTCTGTCACCTTCAGCAGACTTTTTATTCATTGCAAACCTAATTGGACTTTAACTCTGTGTGTTAAAACTTTGCCAGGATGGGCACTGGCTCAGGGTTGCACTTCGCCATGTTGCAGGGAGCGTTTGATATATATATTTTTGGTAAATTGACATAAGTATTACAGTCATATTAAAGCATGGAACATTAACTTAGCACTTCATCATCAAAGCATCTACAGCAGCAAAGTATGACTCAGCTGAAAAATGGCTGCATGTGTCAAGTCCTGGGTGATCTGATTTTGTCTGGACAGGGCTATATGCATGTGACACAGTGATGACAAAATCTTTACAGGTGGCCTGGACACTTGTACTTGCATTACTTCAGCAGTCTGAACACAGCCCCTAAAGGCACACAGTGAAAGAGTCCACCATCTGAAGACACTATTTCTGCCTATCAGTGTTACCTGGATGGCTGTAGGTTAAAAAATGTAGGTGGTGATGACAAAATTAGTGGACCTCTCATCTATCTAAAACAACTATACAGCCATTAAGTAAAGACTGCTTCCTTTTAAAACGCTTACTCATTGAAATTCTCTCTAGTAAAAAAAAAAAGATTTTCTCATTATTTAAATTTTGTCATCAGTGGATCAGGTTGCTGTGATTTTCTCTCTAATATGTAGGCAATTAATCCATTGATTATAAGATTACTAATTCAGAGGACTGAATCACTGTATGATGGGGTAGTTGCTTGTTCAAGTCATGTCTGTGAAACTTCACAGGAGAGCCTGAAATTCATAGCTGAAATAACTTACAGTAAAATGTGACTCGGATAAACTTCTGCCTTTATATTAAAAAAGTTTATGTAATTTATTGCATCTGATGTCACAAAAACAACAGCAGGCCTGGTGATTGCAATGATGACAGCCCACTGTCTGACATGGACACATATTTATTTTCATGTAAAGCAGTAGTTGACATCCAAACACTAGGATGGATTGCAATGCAAGAAATTGTAATTGGCACCGTCTGATCAGGTTTTAATAAGCCCCTGTAAACAAAAGGCTGACATGCACACATTCCTGATATGACTAATTATTTTCCCATCAGGAGGCTCCAGCAGTCTCAATGTTGTCAGTGAATAAGTTTAAGAGGACACAGTTACAATACTAATGTACACCATTTAATGTGTAATTTTATTTTAAAGTCATAGATTCTTCAAGGATATACATGACAATTGCTTAATTTTAGCATCGGACTGAGACATACTTAACTGTCTCTAATCAGTGTCAGACAGAAATAAGTTCTGCTCAAGACATCAAAGCATTTTGTCAAACAACAGAGTAGTGTTAGCATAGCAGATTAACTTTGCAGATAATTCTTCACAGAGTCGCTTTCTCGTCAGACATCGGTATTGATCGTCTTCTGCAAAACAAAATATGTTCTCATAAAGCTTTCGTTTTTAGGTTTTGCTAAAAACAGACAGTTGTCTTACCTTGTCTGTTCAATGTCTTCGATGGTTTCTGGGAGACGGACGTTTAGTGTCTCAGGAAGAAAAGAAGCTGACAGAGCTGCAACGCAAGCCACCAATGTAAAAATGATATTTGGTAGGTAAGACCAGATGTCCTCAAGAATCATCACCAGGGGTGATAGAGACACACCAATGCGAGCCATGAAAGAGCTGAAACCAAGTCCGTTTTGCCTGTACAACCCAACAGAGAATAATTTTAACGTCAAGTCCTTATTTCCCCGTATTGTTATTATTGTTTTTATGAGAGTAACATGCTTGCAAATCTTTTTTCCTGGATACTAAAATATGTTTGACTAGACAAAAAGAGGTGAAATGTTTTCAGACCTCATGACAGTCGGATAAAGCTCTGTTGTGTACAGGAACACAGTTGTAAAAGCAGCTTCTGCAAACATCTTGCCTAAAGCTCCAAAAACTGTCCTTGCTGTCCACAAATCTAAAAGAAAAAAAACCCAAAAAAACTTTTATTAGGTGTTACAACTTTGACAGTTTGTGATTTCATGGTTTTAGGACTTGTTGCTTCAAGTCATTGACGTTTCAAATGCTATGTGTAAATGCTACTGCAAGCTTTCTCGTTGTAAGAAACACAGTTAGATTTTTTATTTACTCTGAGGGATGAAAATGTTGCAGAACAAACACAACCCTGTGAGAGCAAGTGTTCCAGCCTGAGTCAATCTTCGGCCTAATTTGTTCAAAAAGAAAACAATGAAGACTTTTGCTGGGACTTCGGTGATGCCATAGATGAATTGCGTGAGATAAATGTCCACTCCAAACCCAGGAACATTTAAGCTGATTCCATAATAGATGCAGGCCACGCCAAACCTACAGGCAAAACAACAACAACAACAAAAAGATAACACAGCAAGAGATATGTTTAGTAAAAAAAACAACCAAAAACTGTTGTATGAATGCTGGTTCTTGATTGGCTAGTTTGCGTCATGTGTTGTATTTCTGCAGCTGAAACTGCTTCTTGTCAAACAATAAAATGAGAGTCCAAGCTCTGTTTGTGTATAGGTGTTTAGTGTAAACCTAAGTCAAATTAGGAATCCATATTAAGACCACAGAACTGATTTTGACAGATGAAACTAAGGGTGATTAAACTGGAATCATAATCTATAGGTCAAGATGTATCAAGCAAATAGAAATATTATCCAAAAGTCATGCAGTTATTTTTACTGCCAAAGATGGTACTACAAAAGCTGAATACTAGAGTTGTTTTTTTTATTTTAAACATAGTGGAACATATTTTTACTTATGCATTTATTTTGTATTTATGGGTTAGTTTGTGCAGGTTTGCTAAATCGTAATTAAAGAAGTATCATCACTTTTGCTAAACCCTGTAATATCACAATTTTAAAAATAATAAAAAAATATTTATTTACCAAACAATGCCAGTTAGTAGCGCGAGTCGTCTCATTCTGGGAGTCTTCACAAGGTCCACATATGAGTATTTTCTATTTTCATCCTCAACAAGTATTACTTTGGATAGAATCTGAACAATTAAAAGAGAAATTTAAACAAAAAGCTGTTTACATGAAGAGAATGTGGAAATTGTTGTACCTCAGGCTTTAGGTCAGCCATGAACTCCTCTCTGCGGTTGAATTTTGCACACTTAGTCAAGTAAAAATGAGCACCATTCACTTTTCCATTACTTATCAACCATCTGGCAGACTCTGGGAGCCACCTGCACAAGAAGAAAGGTTGGCAGCATGACGCAAACATGAAAGATTTTCTAAAGACTTTCTAAAATATTTCTAATGTTCAAAAGTGTATTTGCTTCTGCAAACAGGCCTGAATGCTTACTTTATTTTTATTATTTAAATCTGACCAGTTTCTGCTTACCACCAACAGATTATAGCCAACAGCAGTGGGCTGGTCACAGTGGCTGTCAGGTATCTCCAGTCGTTCACAAAGTAGGCCACACCGGGCAACAGAATCGTTGAGAAACTCCAGTCCAAACTCATTAAGACTCCCACCGAGGTACGATGCTTGATTTCGACCCATTCCACACCTGTCAGAACAAAACAATCATTAAGGGTAATAAAAGAGAATAGAACATAAAATCAACGGAATAAAATAAAGATTCATTTAAGCTTAACGTTTTATTGACAGTGAATTAATATTTTAAGCCAAGATTTTCTGTATTTAATAAAAAACTTTTTGTTGGAAATGTTAAAATTTAGCACCATAAACCAAGACAAGAATCCAAGACAATAACGGGAAAAAAAACAACAACCATTTTTTATCAGCTTCACAGCATATTAGTAAAAGTTTTGGGTCACCTCTTTTCATTCACAAAACCTCTAATGGCATTCTATTTTAAATACAAAAACCTTAGTATGGAATTGTCCCACTATTTGCAGCTACAGTAGCTTAAACTCTGAAAAATGTCAACAAACTTTAGGAATGTGTTTCTGCAGACTTTTATTAGTTTATTTAGTTTTTCAAGATAGCATTTGTGAGATCAGACGCTGATGTTGGATGACACGGCCTGCCTGAATGTTTACTTTCTAATTCATCTCAGAGGTGTTCTGCCGGGTTGAAGTCAGGACTTCATGTTGGTCAGTCAAGTTTTTTCACCTGTTCACCATTTTATGCAGCTTGCTTTTTGCACTCAGTCCCTATCTTCAACTGTGGTCATGAGTTTTGGGATGTGAGCAAAAGAACGAGATTCCAAGTGGTCATCAGTACAAACCTCTTATGAAGAACCAACATTTTTGATGTATTGACAGACAACTTACATAGAACAATGGAGACTATACTGATTCCAGAAATCCCAAATCCAGTGAAAAATCTCATGGCAGCAAACATGGCAAAATTATAAGAGAAAGCACTTGCAAAACCAAAGATGGTGGTCATTATGTAGGACACCAGAAGTGTTCTTTTTCGTCCAAACCTGTAAAAATGAATATAATGGTTGAATAAATAAAACTATTTGAAATGCAAAAACAAGACTGCAATCTATTATAAATGATTGCAGTCACAACTTATTGCATATAAATGTATACAGAGCAACATTTAGATCCAGAGGACAAACAACCATGCATGCACAATCTCACTCCTACAGGGAATTTAATCCTCTCAGGCTCAAATTACTTGCAAAGACTGGCTAAGTTGTTGCAAATCTGCAACACCTGCCTGGAGAGGGTTAAAAAGACTGATTAATTCAACGGCCTTATTATCTTAATGTAGGACATCGACAAAGGGCCCAAAAGGAACCCACACATGCACAGGCAGAGCAAACAATAAAAAAAAAAACATTCTTTTTTTTATATTATTTCTATTTAAGCAAGTGTTTGTAAGTGATCAAACGAAGACATTTGGAACTATAGTTCCAATTCAGTGCTGGAACTGTATGCCAGCACTGATGTTTATATAAATAAAGATGTGCTTTTTTACTTTAGGAATAAAGTAAATTAGTCCTTCTAATTTTGTCATAATTAAAAATTTTCTTGAATGTTTTAAATACATATATAAACCAACTGATTGGAAACATGTGAGGAATATTCACACCTGTCACTAAGATAGCCAAAAACTGCTGCTCCAACCATGACCCCCATGAAGAAGATGGTGGCTGTAGCTCTGTTCACACTTCTCTTTTCACAAACCAGGTCCCACTAAAATGAAACACAGATAACAGGGATTAGGGATAAATGTAACAACTGAAAAATGTCCCGGCAAAACTTACCTCAGTGGCGAGAGTCGATTTAAAGATGCTGTGGTCATAAACCCAACCGTTCTGGCATGTAATTGTAGGTAGTTCTGTGATGTTGGTAGAGTTATACAGCAGGTGGTACTGAGGCTCTGCAAACATCTGACATAAGCTTGGGCTCCCATCACTCTGTAAAGGAATACTAGCAACGAGCTTGTCTTCAAGAGATAAATTCCTGAATCTTTCTTCATCGTCTAGCGAACTGATGTTGCAGTGGTGAGAAGGAATCACTGTGATGAAGTTATTAAGCAGGAAGTGAAATGGCAAAGTCACCCGAGGAATGACCAGCAAGAGAAGTATCCTTATCTGAAATCTGCCAAAGCCATTAACCTCTGCAAGCACATTCTCAAACTTCATCTTGCTGACAGATGATGTCGTGCTGGAGAGTGGAAGAAAACACCACACAGGAGGCAGGGAACTCTGTTACAGATCTCTGGTTAATGGACATACAGCTCTGCTCACTAAAGTTCATCATGGAAGTATTTCTTTTCAATAAATAACTTTTTTCTGTTAGACAGTGCTTGAAGTGTTCCTTGGTTTGATTTACCCACACCTGTAAGCTCCAGCTTCATTGGAGTTCATTGATGTACTTGAATAAGTGATCTGGGATCACTGTTCTGCGGAACCAAAGGACTTGGCTGTTAGTGTCTCTGTTTCCTTCAGGTGTTAGTTATAGAAGTAACAGGGGCAGAAGATATCATCTATAATTCTGCAGAAACAATTAATGTTTAGAATCACTATCATGAAGATTTTATAGTATCTCGTAATGTGGTGTAGTGAGTTTATCACACCCTCTCCTGGAGTTTATATTAAAAGGATATTGACACTGAATGATTTCTGTAAATGGAAAAAACAAGTCTTGGAAAAAATAAGTAAGATTTTTTATGAAAAAGTTTATGTTCTGTTGCTGTACTGTGGCAAACAAGGCAGAACAACATGCACCAATGTTTACATTTGCTTCAGAATTTGTTTAGGAATTAACGCAATGATGTCAGATGAATAAATCTACAGCTTTTAAACATGCACTTAGAGTTCCTTAGCTTTTTCTCATGGATTGTGTAGAAAAGCACAGTGAGAAAATAATCCTTGTGCAGCAGATGCTGCAATTAATTAATATCACTAACAAGACAATAATGGGTCTGTTATTAAAATCTAATCCTCCTTTCATACTAATGAATGTCTTCCATTTATTTTAATAAAAATTGAAAACAGGACATTGTTTTGCTGGAATTTGTCATTTATTTCTGTTTTACTTTCAAGTGTCTCTTGAAATAAAATTGCAATTAACTCCTTGATGATTTCCATAGAGCTCTAATGACTTAACTTGTAATCCAGGCCAATCCGTATAATGAGGATTATGTTATGTGCACTTATTTATGTATATTATTGAACGGATGAAAATAAACTAACAAGAAAACACATTTTGAGATTAAGCATTCATTGGTATAAAAAATGAATTTTATTTATGTACTTATCAAAACACACTGACAGAAGCAGAAGAGTCCAATGAAGTTAAAATGATTAAATTAAAGCACAAAACATCACAAAGAGACAAAATGACATTACGATAATTGTTTTTTTTTTACTGTAAAATGATTTTACACTGGGATTGAAGATAATTCATGGAATAGTTTTACAGATGACTTGTGGAGGAGAGTAAGCACTACATGTCTGACATCTGAAAGGTTTAGCTGTCGTTGACATTTGGAACTGGAAACATAATGAAAGCTTTTATGTGAATAGACTTATGCGTCAGAGGAACAATATTTAGACCAGTTTAGTGGTGTGCAAGTGATGCCTGTTCAAGTTAATGGCCCCAATAGAATTTCATGGACTATGTTGTCAAAGTCCAAGGTCAGATCACAGGAAGATGAGAAAAGTAAATTGTCAGAAAAAATGTTTTCTTTTATTGCTTTCTTGTTTCAAAATAATTTTTGTTGTTGAAAATATTCTGTCACTGGTTAATTCTCCTTTTTACTGAATTACCATCTTCTGTGATGACTTGTTCCTGCAATACAAACAAAACTCACTCATTTCTTCATACATAGATCTTTCCAAAAAGAGAAAAAGGGCAAAAATATTCAAAGGCATTAAAAAATGTGTTGTTTATGAAACGGTCTTAAATTGTACTTTCGTACTGGGAGGTTCTGTAAATAACTAAATCTTTACTGTATATTTGATATTGGATTACACATAACCTTGATACTTCTCTCCCTTTTTACCTGGGTTTCTCAATGTCTTCAATGAACTCTGGCAGCTGGGCGTTTAATGTTTCAGGCAGGAGTGAAGCAACCAAACCAGAGCAAACTGCCACAGCACAGTAAGTGGCGGCGGGGAGGAACTGCCACACGTCTTCCAACAGCATAATGAGCGGAGAGATGGACCCACCCAGCCGTGCCACAAACGAGGTGTAACCTAGACCATTCTGCCTGAAAAAGGACGAAAAGGTTTTTGGGAACTTTCAACAAAATCAAATATCCTTAATAAACATAATTACATATGTTCGACTGACCTCACTACTGTAGGATAAAGTTCAGTTGTGTAAAGGAATATTATAGTGAATGACGCCTCTGACATGGATTTTCCCAGGACGGCCACAATGGTCCGAATAATCCACTTATCTGGGGAGAAGTCCACAATGACTAGATGTTCTTAGGAATATATTTCTAACCAAATGTGACCGTTTCAAATAAAAACTGCACCTTTCGAAACAAAAATATTGATGAACAGACAGACTCCCACAGACAGCAGAGCTCCCATCTCACAACTCTTTCGACCAATTTTCTCCAAGGAGAAATAGACGGCGATCTTCATTGGCATTTCGATAGAAGCGAAGATGAATTGTGTGAGGAATGGATTTAGTCCAAACCCTGTAATGTTTAGACTTATTCCATAATAAGTAAATGCCACTCCATACCTAGAACATACACAAAAAATAATTTTAAGCACTTTTTTTGTTGCTTTTCTCACTTCTTTCTTTAGAAGTAGAATTCAAAGCTAAGACAATCAGAAACTTTCCAAAAAGACCAATAATTATGAAAATGCTGCACCTTAAAACGGGTAAGGTGTTTCCCTTCATGTTTTTCTTCTTCTGCGGCACCATGTTAACAAATCCCACACAAATATACAAAGTTTCCACTTTAAAAAGTACTGACCCACTCACTTTAAAATAATACATACCATACAATCCCTGAGCATATCGCAAGTTTTCTTATATTTGGGGTCCTGAACAGATCAACAACAGTGTACTTCTTATCTCCAGTAACAACGTCTGTGGATTCCAGTAATGTCTTTGACAAAAACAGAAAAATAGAGAAAAGTCAGAGAGTTCAAATGAAGACATTTTAAATGATATAAGTTAGGCACTACAGAAAATTATTTGTTTCATATTTAAGGTTAGCACATAAAGGGGGTTGAATATAAATGGACATCACACTTTTCAGGGTTTAATTTTATGTTTTGAGAATCCTTTGTTGTTACATTATTACGCATTATGTGGCTGCAAAATAAAAGACTTCAAGGGATCTGAATACTGTGGCAAGGCACCATACCTGTGGTGTGATGGTAGCAATACACTTGGACCTGTTGTTTGTCTCAGCGCATTTGGCAATGTAATGATGCGCAGCTTCTGCATTTTTCTTTGCCAAAAGCCACCGAGCAGACTCTGGGAGCCAACTGCAATGACAGATAAAAGACTTCATTATTTGATCAACAGAATTAGCTTTTCAGTAATAAGATTTAACTTCATTACCGCCAAGCAAAGATGGCCAAAATCAGTGGTGAAGAAACAACCACAAGGAGCATCCTCCAGTCCCTCACAAAGAAAGCCATCCCTGTCAAAAGCCAGTTTCCAAGGGTCCAGTCCAGACTCATGATTACGCCTGAGAAAGTCCTGCGCTCAATGCTGCACCATTCAATATCTGCGGTGACAATGGCGTGGATGAAAAGTTAGATCAGAAAATGAACATAAACGATGGAGAAGAAGAACAGTAGAAATGTCTGTCTTACTTAAGGCAATGGCGATAATGCTTATCCCTGCCAGGGACATTCCTGTGAACAGCCTCATAATGGCGAACACTACATATGATGTGGAGAATGCGCTCAGTACTGCAAACCCCAAGGAGGACAAATAAGCCACCAGCAGTAGTCGTCGCCGCCCAAACCTGGTCATGACGGACGTGAGCTTAGAGTTACAAGATGTTCAGAAGGTAAAAACTTTACTGATTTAAATCCCCACAGTGTTGCCTTACTTTACAACAAACTTTTCTAACTGAAATAAAGCTCCCATAATAATCTCATTCATCTTAATTTCCTTCCTTACTTTCCAGTGTTATCTTGTAGGATTACATACATTTTAGTGAATGTTCTTGAGCATATATGAATCTTTTATTTTAACTTTTTGCACAGATACATTGACTCATCAGCACTATGTTATACAGTATTTTTATTTAAATCCTTACCTGTCACTTAGAAATCCAAAGAGTGGGGCTCCAATCATGACACCAATAAAAAAAATAGTAGCTGTTGCTTTGTTCAACCCTTTTCTGCTGCAGACAAGATCCCACTGAAAAGGACAATTTAGACAGTTTAAAATAACAATAAAGAATTCAATTTCAGACAGAACATGTCTACATGTTTTATCTAATGGCTTTTTCTACAACACTTACCTCAGTTACCAAGGTAGATTTAAAGGTGCTGTGGTCATAGACCCATCCACTCTGACACTCAACAATGAATGCCTCCTCACTGCGGTTGCCTGATAGATACTCATATTGGGGCTTTTCAAACATCTGACATGAGCTAGGAGTCCCGTCTTGCTCTGTTGGAATGGAAACCAACAGCTTCTGGTAGGGAGTCAAATTTCCAAAGATGCCTCCGTCTTCCAGGGTGCTGATGTTGCAGTGGTGTGGGGGCACGGCGCCCATGAAGTTGTTTAGCAGAAAATGACATGGCAGAGTGATTCGAGAGAGCATCTGAATCAAGAACAACTTGACTTGAAACTTTCCAAATCCATTAATTTCAGAAAGCACGTCGTCAAATTTCATTTCGCCGCTGATCGGACGTCGATGAGGAGTGACATACAGTGAAAGTGAAGCAAAGGAGAAGACACAGAGTGAAAAGGCACATTTAAGAGAGCATTGTTAATCATTACAAATGTCTGGTTTAGACATTTCATTCCAGCCAAAATAAATAAGTTATTTTGTGCCAAACATAAACTCCTTTTTAAAATCTTTTTCAAACCAGAAAATATTAAGCGTTTGTGATTAGAGCAACTTGACAGGCTTGCAGCAAAGCAGTTTCATTATGTAGCTTAAATTGAATATATTAAAAAGCATGCAGTATATCTTTATGACAGACAGATACTTTCCAGTAAGATATCTTGAAGATAAAAGTACAGCTGGTTACAGCTAAATATTTGACAGAAGACACTGTTAAACTTGAACAGTTTGAGTCCACGTCTCGTTCCACTAAGAATGTGTGTGGGGAATTTAAATGTGAGGGCAGCGAGACGTCTAGACAAAAACTTAAAAAAGCAAGGTCTCAATAACTGTCTTAGAACTTTTTTCATAATTATTCACTGATTTATCACAGATAAAGAGAAAATAAGCCTTCCAACAAGATGTTACAGAGTGTTCTTGTGTGGACACAAGAAATGTACACATGTATTCAAATTTGAAACACCTCCGACCTCTACTGGTTGATATTAACAATTACAGATAAGGCCACGTAAGGAAATCTTGCCAAACAAAAAATTGGGTATCTTGGTTTGTTTTTGTGTCAGGTGGTTCTCTTGTGTTGTGATTTTATTCGCTATGCACTACTAAAAAGCTAAACAAATGTTCTTGCATTGTCTCAGATCTGTAAACTTGTTGTCGCTTACACAAAAGCCACACACTTTGTTGCTCATTATACGGATTTTATTTGCTGGACCAAAAGAGAGTAATTTATAATTGTGAAGCGGAAAGGAAATTATAGATGGTTTGAAAGTGTTTTTCTAAATAAGAAGCGATGTTCCTAACCAGGCCCGAATGGCAGTACTTTTTTTGGAACCATTTTCTGCTGCAATAATAAGTGTAAATCATCGATAGCTACAGAGTCAGCTTTCTTCATTTTCAGATAGATATATATTTTATTGTTCTTTGCAGAGTAGCTAAATCAAAATTTAAAGTTAAAAAATTCAAAGTTATTGGTTGGATTAAGGTCTAGACTTTGACTGGACCATTCAAATAAATGTGCAGGGTTTCATTGACTCAATCTGGTGAATTGCCATGTCTTGGTAGCTACTCAGTTGTGCCATGGTCATTCTATTTTCGGTATTTTATAGTAAACTGTAAAATACTCAAAACTTGTGTTGTCTTTTTCTATGATAATCCTGCTTCAAACCTCATCACAGTTTTATCCCTGACCTGTTGTGTTCCTTGATCTTAGTGATGCTTTTTATTCACAAAAGTTCTCTTACATACCTCTGATTTCTTCACATTACAGCTGCATTTACACTGAGATGAAAGTGCACATTAAATTGGATTTAATTTCCTAATTAGGTCTCTGCCAACTGGAATTGCACGTAATATTATTTAGGGTTATTGAAGCAAGGGGATTGGAAACTAATTCTTTTCAGAGTTTTACTTTGAAAAAAAATTAACCACATATTATTTGACCTCCATAGCACAGTTTTGTACTGCTTTATACTGGGCAGAGATGCAAAATTTCCCTAAAATACATTGTTGCTAGATTGAAATGTGACAAAACCCGAAAAGCACCAGGGGTATAAATATTTTAGCGTATAAGCTAAAGAATTGATAAGATGTTTAAAAAATGTTAATATTTTTACCTCCACGTTACTTTAGAGAGGAAAAAAATCAAATCAGACGGACATTTCAGATGGCTAGGAATATCTCCATGTCTTATGACACCTGACTGCTGCAGTAGTGTGATGCTACTGTCTGGGATTGGGAGTTGGAGGTGAAGGCAGGGGCACCTTTTCTCCCCCTTGTTTAAATACGGCTGCATACATGAGTGACCAGGGCAGTACAGCAGAAGGGCTGTGATGCTGGATGGCAACTGAAGGTTCACCGTTTGGTCAGTCGTTTCATTGCACCAAGAATAATAACCGTAAGTACTAAGTCTAAATACTGACTTCAATGTTGTCTGATTTGTTATTGTTTACTTAAAAATTAAGCTTGACCTTAATATACATGAATTAGTGTGAATTACATATTTTTGAGTTGCTTAAGTGCCTGTAGTAATCAGTATCGTGTCATGTTTTGTGATATTTAATACTTTTTAACTGAAAGACTGAAGAAATTTTTTTATATAATTTTCTGGCAATTTAAACTCTCTAAAAGATGTTGAAATGAAACTGCAAAATGCATATTTTAGCTGTTTGAAGGCCTGCAGTGTGGTAGAATACTTCAAAAACGTTTTTGTTTCTCAGCACAATGTGCGCTCAATGTTGGGTAACATGGAAACATTGACTCTTCTTTAGCTTAGTCGTATGGGTCACCTTCCCTAACCCCCCAAAGCAAGAGTCGTCTCATTCACCAGAGATACTGACTCCCTGTTTCCATGACAGTGGTTCGGCCTGCTGGTGTTTTAGCCATACTAGGAGAAAGAAAGTCTTGTAGCACCAGAACCGGATCTGATGTTGGCCAAGAGTTGAAATGAAGTGGAACCAAGTGTGAAGAGAAGCTTGGAGGGGACAGTTTTCCTTTGAAACTTGGCCAGGGTTAAAAAAGGCTTTGCTTTATGTAATGCCACAGACAGTATGGAACAAGTCAACTTTTTCTAATGGTGCAATTGACATGGAACAAACAAGTCCATAAATTACATGTAGTACAATGAAAAAGCTCCATAGGAAAGTCCTGAAAGTGATCACTGAACTTAATGTAAAAGTAGAAAAAACTTTTTTGTTGTGAAAATATCTCGTGTAGAGAAAAGAGGCCCATGAATCTTCTTCAGACTATGTCCAAATAGTTGAACTTCTGTGCTAAAGGTTCCCTTCAAAAGCTGGAATATACCTTTTCTGTAAGATCACAGTCTTGTGCACTGAGAATGCATAGAAGCTTTGATGGTTAAGTTTTGTTTTTTTGTCCAAATCTTTCTGTGAGTGGTTCTCAGCTTTCCTGCTACTGTTCTGTCTTTTCTGTTGACCCTAATCAAGAGAAAAATATTTCTGACAAAGATTTCTGACACTGGTTGTGGCTGGTTTTGAAACAATGATTTTTCCATTTCTGGATTGTTGCTGTAATGTCGCTTGCTGGAACACTACACGATGTTTAAAAACATGATTGGAATTAATGCCATCAGCATTTTTTTGTTTGCAATAATAAGGTTTCAACATTCCTAAAGCAATACCTTTCAGGAAAAAACTTGATTATATTGTCACTGATGCACCTTTCTGAACTCTGACAAATTATTACTTATCTTAGCTTCTGATGCTTTCTTGCACGTTTTTTTTTGTCATGTACTCAATACATAGTCTGTGTTTCACTCCACCTTTTCTATGGGTTCATTCAGTTTGATTTCTTTGTATATATTGAATACATTGGTGGCATATATGCTAAGCCGATGTCAAGCATCTTCTTAGAAATATAATTGGACCGTTTTAAGGTTTTGGAAATCTGTTTTTCTTGTTGCAAACATCTTTTCTTTAAAACAACTGTTTAATTTACAAAAACATGAAAGTTCTTCTCTTTTTTTCCCATTTTTAAAATGCCTCAAACACTTTCCTGCAAACAGCAAAAATATTCTTGTGAAAAAATTGTGCTCCTTGTATCATTATATGATTGCCAAGTTATTACTGGGAACCGGTAACAGTTTTTTTTTTTTATTGATTTAATGTGCATATCGAATTTCCCTGATGGCACTAAATAAGCTTTTGTGTTGTATTATAACGGTGTAAAAGTCTGTTGAGCCAAAAGACAAACATAATGTGTAACATTTTGTAGTGCTACAGCGCCCCCTTCTGGTCGATTCTATTTTTGTGGGTAAAAACAGTTTGAACAGTTGAAACATATCCCTCCAAAGACTAGACTGCACCTTTCACTGTTCAAATTTCAGGTAGCAATTTCAGGTACATATCATTACATTTGCATTTCCTTATTTTTTTTAAATAAATGTGCTGGATGTTTGACAGTGGCTTAAGACTACATTTTACAATTAACAGTTAAAATGTATTAATTTGGAAATCAGGGAATGGGTTGAGTAAAAGAAGATCTATATAATGTAGAAAAGTCACAGAGTCTCTGCAACATCTTAAATGGGCATGCTGACAGCTGCAGCTGTACAGAGGCTAGTTGCAGAGATAAATGGGAACCGTGGGGGAAAAAAACCTTGCTGTGTAAACAAGAGTTGGGGAAACAGCCACTCAATTGTTTTGCTTATACTCTTGGACTTGAATGCTGCTTTCCCTCTCCTGGTATTACATGCCATTCCATTTACAGCCCTGATGAAACAGTCAGGCCAAAGCTGCCCTTTCCAATTTGGGACTGGAATAATTTCAGGAATTACATTTTTGTATGTAATGTGAAAAGGGCAACAGAATTCTCCCCTGGCGAAAGCTGAATATGTAAATGATTTTGGTTTATCTACATTCTACTAGAATAATCCTGCAGATGAATAATCCTTTCGCAAGGCGTTACACACACACACATACACACACACGCACACAAACACACACACACACACACACATATATTATATATATATTTTTTTAATTGTTTATCGTTTGATATATTTTCTAAGTTACTTTGGGGTTTTGGAATTTGCTATGATTTATATGCATCTCCCCTCTGTGATGCTGACACAATTTGCACAGTTCAAAGTTCAAAGTTCAAAGTGAAGGATTATAATTATTTACAATAATAATCCACACTTCATGTGAGAAGGTTATCTGATGTTAACTTAGACATATCTTTGTCTTGATGAAGGAAAAAGACATTGGACAAGAGATGGAACTACAAGCTGAAGACTCTGCACACAGTCCTCTCTGGTCAGGCTCAGAAGGTTCCCAGGAACTTTGTCCCTCTGAGCATTTGGCCGAGTCCTTTAATGAAGATGATGATAGTAAATCAGAGGACCTCTCAGGCTCACAAAATACTGATATCCCCTCGTTCCGGTCTCCAGAGCGTCTTCAGTTGCATCAGAGGGAATCTGCAGATGGTCCAGAATCTCTCCTGGAACAGAGTGAGCAGGAAGAGTCAGTTTTCGATCAAGAAAATTGTGATTTTTATTTTTCTGAATCAAGAGAATCTATGACAGAGTCTCCTTACATCGAAGCTTCACAAACATCAGCAACCTCACCCCCAGATTCCAAGTCGCAGCAACATTCCTATTCTTCCTCCTCCTCTCTTGGCTGTGCTGCTGATATGACCAAGGTCCTGACCCTGAGCTCAGAACGGCCCCTGGGGGCCAGTGATGGGCATGGCCCAAGGACTGAGAACAGGAGCGTTGAATCTTCAGAGGAAGGAGGGAGCAGCGAAGCACCTCCTGCTTCTGTCTTCTTTGGAATTTCTGATGAGGGTGCTGAGCAGGCAGAGACGAGGAACTTGGGGTCTGACAGAGATCTCTGCAGACCGGGCAGGCAAAGGGCAAGATACACACGTAAGTATCTATTTTTCTATCCTGCTAATTTCATTTCAACCATTTTTCTAGCCATCCACATCGCAAAGCATGGATTCCAATCGCCTTTCAACATTGAAATTAATATTTGTAATAAAAAAGACAACATTCTGTTTTATCTTTGCTTCGAGTTCAGTAGATCAATTTAAAATAACATCTGACGAAACAAATTTGCACTTTTTTCTGTCTGCATTTACTATAAATGTGCAAAAAGATTTTGTATTGCCGATAACTTGAAAGTAGCACAATGGGTGCAGCTATTTTCATGCTCTTACATGGGATCTATTTCAGGTGGGCTTAGTGGGGGAGGATTCCCACAGCTTTATTAGTCTGAGCAGGACAAGAATAAAATTTGACCATATGATGAGGCTGGCAGAAGCAAATTTGACCGACACCAACATGTGTTACCCAGCCACCCGATCCCTTTTCCAGTCGTAATGCTTGACGGCAATGGAAAGTGAGCCCCTCACTTTCCTTGCCTTTGGATCCCTCATGGGTTGTCTGTAAGTAAATATGATGCTTTTATTAGTGTGCTTGCTGCAGCAAAGAAAGATGAAATGAATTATTTTTGTAATGCTCAATTTAAATATTAATAGCACAAAAATCTCTGCATCTGAGCAGAAACACATCAAATCCTGTTAATTTTAACGTTGTGACTGACTCAATAAATTCCAAGATGATGTCTTTTTTTTTGCCAACAGTATTGTGTACAACAATTAGGCAAAATATTATGACTACTGGCAAATACATTTAGAAACACTGACTATATAGAAATTATGGCTACTGTCAATGGGTGGAATATTTTAATTATATTTTATAAATCTCCTCAATAAAGATATTTTTTGAATGGGAAAGCAGAATGATTTGAACAAGTTTAAAATGTGTAGTGCTCAGTATGTATCTAACCTAGATTAAGAAAGCAGCCATGGTGAACCAACAACCAGATATCCATATGATTCACAAAGGTTGTCCCATGAGCTTCGACCCACCAGATGTGCTATTGTATCTTGAATAAAGAAACACTGTCTACGATAGAAGGATGTTGTAATACATATCTTGTTGCCACATAACTTCAAACCAGTGAGAGTGTCAATGATGGTCATAATGGTTTTGCCGACTGATGTGTACAGTATATTTGTACATTTTGATTTTCTCATTTTCTTCCTTTCTCTCTCTTTTTGTCCCCTTCCTGCTCTTCATCTCAGGGCTCAGTCACAAAGAGAGCCAATCAGAGAGACATGTGAAGGAGACCAAGTCTAAATGCAAGCGAATTGCTCAACTCCTGGCCAATGCACCCAATCCGCAAAACAAGGGTGTGTTGCTCTTTAAAAAGCGCCGCCAGAGGGTAAAGAAGTACACTCTTGTGAGCTACGGAACTGGAGTTCACGCCCTTGACAGCTCAGGTCATATAGAGGGCGAAACTGACAAAGTTAGATCTGCTGGTTACAGCTTCCTGGGTTCGAGTGATTCTGATTTTGAGGAGCAGTATTTTCAGCATCACCAATACCGTAATCCAGCTCTGGACTGGGGAAGTGGTGAAGACATGGATGTGCTAACAGAGACAAAGGGGAAGGGACTTTTGATGTTTGAACAGCGTCGCAAAAGAATCGATGAACTTGTGTCAGAGCAAGAAGAAGAGAGCGAAGTCTTTTCTGAGGATGTTTTGAAAGAAACACATTGTGCAAGAATTTATGAAAGTAAAGAAATGTACATGCATGCTGAGGAGACCAATGTGAAGAAACCCATGGATTACTATGCAGATGTTCAAGAGGTGAACCACCTCTCCACTGTGCCAAAACCAATGGTGCCAAACAGAACTGCCAAACCCTTTTTGGGATTTCAAGACAGTCCAACATTTGAACCTGTCACTATGTCTGGTGGGGTTAGTCCAGCCATGAGGAAGAATGAACTAGCATTCAAAGTCCCAGTACCGATTAACTCTAACCCCAAAGTTTGGTCTCCAACTGGAGACATTATTGCCTCAAGAGATGAACGAATATCCGTGCCTGCCATCAAGACCGGCATATTACCAGAGTCAAAGCGGAAAACTGCAAATAAGCATCCATCAGTGCCTGCAAAAGAATCCGAACTTTACGGCCGAAACAAAGGTGAAAGGAAGTCTTATATTGAGTCAGAGGAAGACTTTTTCAGTTTGGGTGCTGAGGCTTGTAATTTCATGCAACCCAAACCAATAAAACTTAAAAATCCTCCCCCAGTTGCCCCCAAACCCACCATTAACCCAGCATGTCCACCCTGGAATCCCTCTAGCGAGCCCTATGTTCCTTCAAGGAGTCCGGTGTCTCATCCCTCTCACAGCCCCATCGGTCTTCATGGTCAGCAATATTTACAGCAGCAAGATTGGTCTCGACCTCAACAGATGGCTGGCCACTGGGCATCAGATCAAACAGAGGCATCACTTCAAACACCTGCCAATGCCCGGGTTCCGGTCAACTCTTCTCAGCTCCGTCTCCAACCAACTGCAAATAGCTGGAGTCAACAGCCGTCACTATCCCCTGTGAGTAAGCAGGCCCACAGTCCTACTTATAGCCCACTTTCACACTCAAAGAATAAATCAGACAGTTCTCCAAACTTGGTTGCTCCTTTCCTACCACAGGCAGAGAAGTCATACCCTCAGACACCAAAACCTTTAGAGGTTTCTCCAAAGCTCAGAGTCCCAGACAGGAGTGTTAATCAGGCTGCTGATGGGACAACTATGTCAGGGAAAGGTGCAAAATTATTTGCCAAAAGACAGTCTCGCATGGAGAAGTTTGTCATTGATGGTGAAACAGTGCAAGCGAACAAAACAAGATCCCCCTCCCCAACCTCATCTCTCCCTAACTCTTGGAGATATTCATCCAATATTCGTGCCCCACCCCCCCTGTCATATAATCCTCTTCTGTCTCCTTTCTACCCTCCATCAGCAGCCAAGCAGCCCCCTTCCACAAGCCCCAAAATCAAGCCCAAGTCCAAAGAGAAACCTAAGTCATCCCCCAAGCAACTCAACGCCTTAGATATCATGAAACATCAGCCATACCAATTGGACTCATCTCTGTTCACATATGATGCAGCCTCTGAGGCTAAAAGCCCCAGTCCTAAACCAACTCCTATGTCAAAATTTGAAGTTACCAAAAGCCTTAAGCAAAGAGCCGACTCTTCCTATTCTCCTTATAATCCTTCTGAGCCTGCTGGCCAAAGCAAGGCAGAGGCTCCTGCTAAGGCTCCCAGATCGGTAAGTGTCGCAAATTTCTCTACTCAAAGCACAAGATCAGCTGAACAGCTTTCAACCGACAAGCATTTGGAGGAAAAGCTTGCTGTCACGAGTGCTGCCCCACACACAAGCAGCAAGCAAGCACAAGGCTCCCGACCTGCAAGCACGACTTCGCAACACTCATCTTCTGTTAGCGACACCATTGCTTCAGCTTTCTCTCCTGCATCTCTCATTGCTCGAGGCGTGCGTCAAATGGCTCCACGGCCAAAATTCTCTGCTAAGAAGCCGGCAGCGACCGGAAAACAGTGGAAACCTGTTGCTATGCTTTCCTCTGTATAACACTGTACATGGTCATACTTTGGTGCAGCCGGAGACGACAGTCACATTAGTACAAATGCATCTGGGTGGCTTCACAAATGTCTTAAGAGGATTAACTAAGTAGATCTCATTAAAAGTCATTAAAATAATACATGTAGCAATTATTAATGAAACAAATACATTTTCATTTAGTGTGATAAATGTAGCACCATTTGAGAGGGTCATCTCAGGGCACTTCTCATACTGAGAAGCACAACAGTTCCTAAGAACAAAAACAAAACACATTACCATCCAAAAATGTGGAATGTGGTTGAAGACATGACATTAGAAGATAAGTTAATGTTAAATGCCTCTCAGGATGTGCTTTTATATGCAATAATATCTGCAGAGAGTCTTCTTCTAATCCCTTTACTCAATGTTTGCATAGGCAGCAGTAAATATTAATGAACCTCCTGGTCAAATCAAATCATCTTCAATATTTCTTACACTTGAAGGCTATCTGGATAACAATGACTGACCCATCCAGCCACTTTGGAAGAGTATTTTTAACCTCTTATTCTATTTGGGGTCAAATCTGTGACTGCATTTCAGTTTCTGTGCACAATTTATAGTTTTTTTCAGTCTCATTCCAGACTCTGATTATAATGCAACTGATAAAAGAATCTAGATCATAGGGTGATTAACAAAAAAAAAATATCTAAATGAAGGTTATATTCTTGAAAACTGATAAATTACAAATACTTTAATACTAGAAAATGTATTAATGTTATTGTTAATTCATCATAAAATCTAAACAAATCTGTCCTGTTTGTATCTCTGTCTTTCTGACATATTACTGTTTCTTGAACTTCTTGTAGCACTGTGATGCTATTAAATTTTTCCTCTCCTACTTGTTGTCTTTTATGTGTGCTGATAACTGCTTTGAGTGCCCAATGCTTCCTCCTGTCTCACTACTTCACTCTTGAGTTGAATGCACACTTGTATGTGTTTGTTTCTCTCATTTAGCTAAACATTCAGCAAATATGAAAAGCTTGGAACTGTTATTCTTGTCTTCAAGCAAAAATTGTCTTAAAAATGTCCTAAAACCCAGTTTTAAGACATTTGAACTATAAAATTGTTCATGTCAGAAATCTCAAGCAATAATGCTTATAAAATAAACTACTCCGTACCTTAAACATTCATTTCAAATTGTTTCAGTTTAAGTTGCCTTTGTTCTACAACAAAACCCTGAATTTATTTTGATGCAGGTAAAAGAATAAAAAAGACTTCAAGGACGACCTGGCCTCTAGAGAATTAACATTGAACAATTCACTACATTTGATAATGCAATTTAAAATAATAGAAAATGAAATGCAGATTAAAAAGTTTTTTTTTAAATGTTCTATTTTGTTTAGTTTCTCAATAAATAATTTACCTCCCAGTAGCTTCTTTTACAAGCATTTACAGGACACACAAACACAGCAATAAAAATAAAATAATAATAATAACAGGTATTATTATTATAACTGTATTTTATAATAAGTATGATATTTAGAATGAGTAAAACAAAAAAAATATTATTGGAGTTATTATTAGTGGCATTAATGCCACCAGTTGAATTTGCAGTTGTGTTATTGTGATGACAGTAGCTGTGTAATCTAAAGTAACTATCTGAACTCAGAAACTAAAAATACGACTAGTGTCTTTTTTTAACAAAGATTTAGGGTTTATATGACCAGGCATGTTTTAAAGTAAGAACTCCTTGGCCAAGATATTACGTTATGGCGTTCCAGTTTTGAACAAATATATTTTTCAGGATAATGTGTTTTTTCTTTTTCTAAAAATATGAAACTTAATCACAGTCTGAGAAAACTGAAATTATCATGGAAAACAATTTGCTGTGAGGATGCGCAAAGAGATGTTCCCATTACGAACAGACATATAATAAATAAATGTGTTTGAGTTGGATTTTTAAATGAAAGAGGATGACACTGGCAAAATAATAGTTCCAAAAAGTGTAAAAATGTATAATTTTTTACATTCAACTGTTTGTTTTAAGGTTTTTGAAGAAACTGGAGGTAAGTTGTGTGACCTTTGTTTTTAGTTGTGAGATTTTACAAATAGTTGTAAGATCCCAACTCATTACTTGTTGTGGGATCCAGATCCTTATATGTTTTCAGGAATCTCAATGAGCCTCACAAAGACCCCAGAATGGTTTGAAGATTGACATTAGAAAATATATTTTAAACATGGACTGCTTTTCAAAACATAATATAAAGGTATTTAAAGCCACAACAAAACACTACTGGTGGAAAACTAGCACTCCAGAGTTTAATTAATGCATAAGTGTCTGACTAAATATGATTAACAGAAAACAAATCTTGCATTCTCTTGATTTCCTACACCTGCATGTTCAAGTGTATCATTAAGGTTGAAATGCTGCTTTATTGAAATATCATTCACCTGTTCAAGCTAAAGGAAGCCCAGGGATGGCAGCAGAGTCTGCAGAACTGTGTCTGAATACTAAGCTCTTGATTCTGTTTTTAGGTTTTTGGGAGAAGCCGCTCCCTTAGCCTCCCGCAGCGACTGAATTCACTGCCTTCACCTGGACTTCTGTCACCTCTGAGCATGCCTGGAGTCCAGCCAGCTTTTTCTCCCACACAGAGGCAAACATCCTTTCACAGGAAACCTCTGTCACCATGGGAGGCAGCATCAAGAAGTCCAATCGGCTCCGTGGACGAGGCCTTCGTGTTCCAGAGTCCGATGTCCTCCATTGCGTCTGATGTTATGGCAGCAGCACATCACAGATCTCTGCCTGAGCCTCCAGAGGAATGGAAGCGCCGGGTTTCTCTCGATTCTGCTGCTGTGAGAAAGAGTCACTACGAGCATCTGATTCCATCTTTCCAAGCTCTGTCCCCAAGCAGAAAGGAGAAACCAGCCTTCTACGGGCCCCCGTTCAGACCTGCCCAGCCCTTAAGACCTGTCAGCCTTGGATTCAAAGCACAAAGTCCAAATAAGTTAACTCAATTTTATAGCCCAACACATAGAAGTTAATACTAATGAGAAGTAGCAAGGGAAGAAAGCCCTTGTTAGATATTGGGTCAACTATTATGGTTGTAATATAAAAAGGAGTCTCGAATAGTTTTGCAAGGTGCCGTGTTTGATTTAGTGAATCAATTTGTCCTTGATGAAAGTTTCTTTTCTTTACTCAGATTTCTTTTAAACCACTTTACATAAGCAGAACACCTGAGTGAAACAAAATGATATGTGAACAAGCAGCTAGTCTCTGCTGAGTGGATAAAGAGTAGAAACTGCATCTTTTTATTCGGAAAATTATTTTTAATTGTGTGATTTCTGGAAAAAAAAATCTAACAAAACAAAACCCAGTTTTTCAATGGTATAAAACCATGTTGAATTCAGAACTAAGCAAATATGTTTTTTGCTTTGTTTTTGGGGGTGATTTATTATTTATATTCATTTTGCTTCACATACTCTTAGTTTTTGTCTGTATGATGAGATTTTTTTTTCTCTTACCAGTTACATTTATTACAATCAATTCTTGTGAGGAACAAACACATGTGGCTTTTTAAGCTATTGTCAGTTCCAGTGTAGCTATATTGGATCATTTTCCTTAAAATATTTTAATCAAGTTTGCTGTGGACTGTGTTGTGATTTTACAGTGCAATCTCATTTCAGATTATGTAACTATATTATATATATCATAATTCCCCAAAAATTGTGTCAGTAGCTCATCCCTGTCACTGCAACAAAATATACAGAGCTGTTTCCTCTCCACCGACGGCCACATACACACAGAGCATCGCATTTTTTTCTCTGTCCTGCAAGGTCTTTTTGCACATTTACACAATGTAATGCCAAATATATTTATGTGTGAAAAAGTGGTTGATTCAGTGATTAACTTAATAAGTTAACTTAGAAGGAATCGTTATTTCAGACATGAATTTATGTATTATCACATTCATTAGTACCCACACTATGCTGTGTTTCACAAAAAGATTTGTGGTTTTGAGCGTTTCCAGCCCTGTGATTCTTCCTGTATTTTTCTTTGTTTTTTCTTTTGTCACTTATAAGACCAATAAACAATATAAAAACTGTGCTTGTTATTCTCTTTTTAAAATGTATGGATATATTTTAACGTGAAACTCATTCTGTCCTTGGATTGCGCTTCTTTTTGATTTATCGATCACACATATTCTAGTTTTGGAAAATAACCGTCTAAAATGATTCTACATGTCTTTTGAATCAGCCAGATAATTGTAAATATTTAGAATTCCTAAGGTCTGTCCTAAGGTCTGTAGGTCCATGATGCTATGCTCTTAAACAAGGTTCCCCGGGTCTTTGGAGGAGAAACGAATGGCACTGAAGTGCCTAATTTCCACATATCCTTCTCAAACATCTATTTGTGTGTTTGTTGCTGAAAGGCCTCATGAATAGTCTCATCTGACCAAACTACACACACTGTTCAAGGAGAAAATCAATCAAATTCCCCTGAAAACATGTGTTCAAATTAAAAGTTGATTTTTTATTTTTTATAACTGTGATGAATGTGTTGACTTGTGCAACCACAAGAAAACAAAACAGATTTGTCTTTGACTGTGTTTCCTTACTAATATTGCTAAGCCAATTAAATAGACACTAGTCAGTTATTAAACAGAATAACAGAAATCAAATTTGCAGAGAGAATTGAAAACTGCAGCTGTGCCCCAAGTTGAGAACCATGCCAAGTTGAAGGCATCTTAAACTCAAAGCTACGTCAAACCTAAAAGATGTGTCATGTCATCCCCAAAGAGTCAGAAACAAGGAAACAGTTTTCTCAAATGGGGGAATCTTCATTACCAAGAACATCCGAGTGGAAATCCACATCCCATCATCTATTCTCCTCTCCCCACTATCCTTGCCCCATGGTGTCTGAGAGTGGCTTTGAGTGTTTGACAGGTTAAATTTAGCCTATTGATGCAAGCTGCATTCCACTCACAACAGAGACAGAGACACACTCACAGTTTGGCTTTAGTGTCTGTGAGCGTGAAGATCAGCAGAGATCACACCACTGACCCCCTCGTCTCCGTGTCTCCCCTTCAAGGATACGGGCTGCACAGCAGGGACACAACGACAGGTACGGGCGCGTCTCAAAAAGGAGCTCTTCAATAAGAACTAAAATCAATCTGCAATAATGGAGAGTGGTGCTTCAGGGGGTTAACATGAATCCAGCTGTATGTGACATTTAAGTTGGGTAGAAACTAAAGGCAAATTTCCAGATTTTACGTCTTTTTTTTGTTTTTGTTTCATCTGCTCATTTCACACAGCTCCAGACTTACTTGCTGTTTTGCATGTAAAATGTTTCTTTAGTTACAATTCCTGTAAATGAACACAACAAAGCATTTAACTATTATTTAGCTATTTTACAAACTAGCATTGAGTTCTGTAGTCGAATAGCAAAATGAAAAGATGGACTTCACCAACAATGACCTAATGTTTGAACGCTTCTGTTGGCACTGGTGGACATGTTTTATGCATGGCAACTTACACAAACTTAGGGCACAATTAATCCTTGACCTTTCAGACTGGTAATTTAACCTCTAACAAATTTAAATGAGCATGTCGCTGAGTTTAGCTTGCAGTGCCACAAAAGAAGATGGAACTGAAATGTGATTATATAGATATTAAAAGCTTTATGTAGATTCTATTATTGTAAAATAGCAAACACTCTAATATTATGAGATATGCTGACAGATTGATTTTTTTTTTGCAATCTGCAAAATACTGATTTACTGTATCAATACATTTTATAAAAGTAAAATGAGAAAGAGCCTTACACTGTATGAGAGCTCGAGCAGAATTAGCTTTGGGGGATCACTCACTTTTTCAAGTTCAGATCAGAAAGTTCCTCATTTTCTTCTTCTTAAAACATATTATAAATTTAAACAAGTTTTAAGTGGGCTTTTTATTTAGTTTATTTTGAGTAGTTTTTTTTTAATTCTGGAGTTTTGTTTAAGAGAAAATTGCATCAACATGAGAAGTTATCATTTTAAAAGTTTTTGCTTTAAATTGAAGGTAAAGCCTAATTAGGCTCAAAATGAGAAGAAAAGTATTGTGCTTTACGGTAACCAGATTTATATTTCTTTTATATACCAGGGACCAAAGTTAATTTTGCATTCAAAGGCAACCATGGACAAAATTTCAATGAATTCACCGAAATTGATTGAACATTTCAGCTCAGATTCAACCACAATAATTCATAAATTAGCTTTAATTCATGACTTTGTAAGCATTTGAGTTACAACCAAATTTCATTTTCCTTAAACTGGGGTAAAATAAATAATTTTTCATGTGAAAAATTGTAAATTATTTGAAGTGGGACGATGTATTTGTCAACCTTTCCTCTGCACATTCAAATAATTTTAAGACCCCAGGTACCTCAGCAGTGTGAACTGATGCCTTAACCTTGAAAGTTTCTCTCCAGCCTTTATGCATCTTTCTTTATGGTGACATCACTCCAGCACTTCAAAAATTTGTATTTTTCCAAATTGGAAAATTATACAAAACTTAATTTGTTATTTTCATAAAACCCAAGATGTAGCACAGAATTATTGTCTTTCTTTGCTCACTCACGACAGCAGACTCATCTGTCCTGTTAAAGGCTCTTTAATGTTCTGCATGTCTCTAGTTCGTAGCTAGAGACACGCAGGAGCGAGAGGAAGAGGCACGCAGACGGTGTGTGCACAGCGCTCCATGTTGCGATAAGAGGTCAGAGCAAAACAGCAGCGTTCAAAATGTCAGGGCTACTGACCAGTGTGATCCATAAATACACTGGGATGATTTATTGTGAAGCCTGCCTAATCCGTTGTCGTTGTTCTTTCACTATAGGCTATTTCTAACTGGGTGGGAGTGTTGGTGAAAGATGGGACGGGAGCTTTTTCAGAGCAACTGTGAAGCTGACTGGGGAACATGAAGGTCTGCAACAGCTGGGGCGCATTCTGTCTGCGCACGTGAATGAGGAAACATCTTGTACCCAAAAACTAAGCTGAAGCACAGTGATGGCTTAATTTGGAAACGGGACTCGAGATAGAAATAGAAACTGGGAGGGTTTTGATAAAATTTTATTTGGTTAAAATTTAAATTTTGATAAAAGTCATTTGAAATTCAACTAGAGATAATTTAGACAGATCTCAGCACAGCTTAATCCAAAAAACTTTTAAAATTCACCCAATAAATGACTATGAAAAATATTTAATTAGCTGTAAAGTGGAAGCAAAATTATGCAATGCTTTCAAAAATATTTTCACACAAAAACCTGAAAAGTTCTCCATGCACATTTATTTAGCCCGCATGTGTCAATGCTTTATAGAAACACATTTTACAGCCTATATAGCTTGAGAGTGTTTGGGATCTGATTTTACCAGCATTACATATCTAGACAGTAAATTTCTCCCATCTCACTGTGTAAAATCAGTTTTACTGACATTGGATAGATTGTTTTTGTGAAAATCAATTTGAAATCTTACCAAATATTTGTCATTTATTCGCATCTGAACTTTGACTAACCCCTTCCAGTGCATAAATATATTTGATTCAACCCAGTTGTTGGTTTGGCTGCACATATTTGTTCTTTGATGGAAGGTCTGGAAGTTCATTATCTATCTCCATGTTTTGTCATGAGGGCGAGGCATTCAGGGTCTTTTGTAGTTTCGGTTTTCCACCAGACACACCCAGAGCTGGGCTGCAAAGTTTTACTTACTCAGTTTACACAAGTAATATTTCTCTTGTGCTCCCAAAAGTAGTTTTACTTCACCATTCAGCTCCCTTACTTGAATAATTTTGATGTAAGGTTTTGAAGTTTGTTTTGTAAAGAAAAAAAAGGAAGAAGTTTGTTTAACTTGTGCCTTAATCAGAATTTAATAAAGAGGTTAGGAAGTTTCAGCATTTTTTTATATTTATTATTTTAAAGTGTGATAATTTGTGCGACTACATGGTTTCTACAAAATGAATCAGACATTATGACAGTTATTCATCAATTGAGTAGTGTTTCCACTATATTTTATTATATTTTTGCTTTTACTTAATTTAGTGCTGCTCTTAGTTTAGTACGGATTTTGAAACTGCTGGCCAGAAAAGCTATATATTATTATTTTTTAATGTATCTGGAACAAACTTCCAGAAACTGCAAAAGTAGTCAGATACCAAGTAACTTTAAATCAAGGCTACAAACTCATTGGTTTGATAAATGATAAGTACAACCTTTCATTACTTCTCTTTATTTTGCCACTGTGATACAATGTTTCTTTCTTTTTCTTAGTTGATTGGATTTTTCATGTGCAGCACCTTTAACTGCCTTGGTCTTGAAGTGTGCTATACACATAATCCTTGCTTTTAATTTGGGATAAATGTAACTTTTGTTCCCACACACAATTCAAATTTATCTCATTTTATTCCCTGGTCCTTCATTGAGTTGCAATTCAATTCACCCAGAAGGTATTTTTGACTGATAGTTGATCATTTCCTTGGTTTATGCTGTTGTCAACCACATCTGTCAGGTGTTGGCATAATGATCTGCTGGGAATATTATGTACAAAATCAATGAACAAATTCTTTTGGGTGTCAGGAGTCATGGACCTGGGAAAGAAGCTCAGCACTCCCAAAGACATCATGCTAGAGGAGCTGTCGCTGCTCTCCAACAGAGGTTCTCGGCTTTTCAAAATGAGACAGAGGAGGTCTGAGAAGTACACATTTGAAAGCATTCAAAACGAAGCAAACACTCTCCTGAATGTAAGTCCGCTTCTTTTTCTCTAAATCTCTTTAAATGATTAGACAGAATCCAATCTTGTCTACGCTATGAATTTCTTGTGTAGATCTGTGTAGGGGTTTTTTTCCTTTCTGTTTTCTAAGTGAAATATGCTCTTTGAGATAAAGTGGTCGAACACACAGGCAATAGCTGTGACAAGCTGCAGCTGTTTCATCTGTGAGGCTGCTTAGGCACTTAACTTGAAGAGCTGCTACCATGTTTATCAGTGCATGATGATAAGCTGTGGGGCTGGAACTGGTCTCTTGGTTTAATCTATAGAAATGAAGCCACGAAGCAATGCACATTTTAAAATGTCTGATACTATAGCCTTTTAGAAGTTACCTAATGTGCTGTTTTGCAGAATGATATTTTGAATCAGAACACACACTCTGTGGAAATTAAGGTGGAGCCACCAGCAAATGGAAGCGCTGCAAATTCAGCTTCGGGTAATTGTGCACTTCATTACGCCTGTTTCCTTACATGTGGATATTAAAGACTTCAGCTTGCACTCAATAATAGCAACAACATTAATAATCACCATCACGAGCAATAACATCATCGAACACAAATGATTCAATCCAAGAATACTTTTAAATATTTATAAAAAATAAATATAACTGACAAAATAAGTGTGATTGAAACAATAACATAAATTATTATCAGTTTTATCTGGTTTTATTTTCTGACAATTGATTCATCTTAAGGCTGTCCATAAAGGTGATTTAACTGGAGAGTCCTACTTATTGTTACCATTTTTAAAGCCCTGCAGTCCTTTTGCAATGCTTTGGTGAAGCCTTAACTCATTATACAATGAGCGCACACTTGAAATGTTCTATTTTAAGTTGCCACTGTAGCTATTTTCATCTCATCCACTTTGAAAATTTCAGGCTGCAGAAAAACAGCTCTGAAAAAAACAAAAAGTCCTTGTCGGCAATCCAAACTGATAGATCAGCCTGTTGTGATATGAAAGCAGTTGTCACATTTGTCTCTCTTTTTCCGCAAACATGGCTGCAGAAAAGCTGGACACCAGGCCTGTACATAAGACTTATCACTCACCGTGGGAACAGGTGATCCTTAGCGACCCCAACCTCGCTGAATCTCTGCAACTCCGAATGCCAGAGCCAGAGCAGCGGCAGGAGCTCCCTGAATATAAATGCTTCAACCGGTGAGAAAACTACAGTAAATTTATAAATCCAAAAGGGAAGGTTATGGCATGCAAAGCAAACGGTGCGTCGATCTGAACTGCAGGGTCGCCACTCCTTATGGTGGTTTTGAAAAAGCTCCAAGAGGAATTACATTCAAGCTCGCTGAGGTGGACCTGAACCCGCCGCAGTACCAGGAGCTGAGCGATCCCCAGGCCAGGCGGCCCACGTTCAACAGGACGGCCCAGGGGTGGATGTCTGAGGGCAGTCATCTCATCCTACCAACCATCACCATGGAGTCCTTCAGTGTGCCGGAGTCTGATGACCTGTAGAGGATTCTACTGGAACATGGGAACACAACGCAGCCTTTAGTGATCAAGATCAACCTGCAGAACGGGACAAAGGAGGGGAGCCTATTAGTCTCACCACTGTAATTTCTTTGCAGCTTTTAATATTATAGCCATTGAACTTGACAGAGAAGTTAACTTACCTTTTTTCTGACAGTAGTATTTATTTTAATGACGCATTACAAAATTTACATTCAATATCCGTAAGAAGGCTGTAAATAAACAATATTCAAATGATAAGATGAATATTTTATGTACATAACATTTGCACATTTGGATATACGCTCTGTACAATAAAGTCATCATCATCTATCATTTAGTGGAAGTTTTCAGGGGGCGGGAAAAGTATATAAAAGTATATAATATGTCTTCAACTATGACTCCTGGATACAATTAAGCACCAAAGCAACATCAAAATGTTAGATTAGATTAAGATTAATCTAATAAGTGTTCTGAGTAAAAGCAGGACGTATATTTCCTATCGTCTTGTTCATCCAGGTCCTACACACCGGGTAGAGCAACCTTAAATACAAGTTCATTACACTGGATGTGATTTACAGGAAACTAAACCAAAGGCCAAAACGCGAGAAAGTAAACAGCAATATGATAAACAGCAGCCAGGTGCTGCTAATCAAGTGCACTTCAGTGTCAGATCAACAGCATGTGTCTATGAAAGGAGAAGCTTTGGGGGCTGAAATGTCTGCAGCACTTTTAACACAATGTGAGCCTGGAGTAAGGAGCAATCTGGAAAATATTCCAAACAGTTTCTAGTGTCCACAGTAACAGACATCCAAGGTTCCTCTGTCAGATGAACCAGAACATAAAAAAATGGTAAAACTCCAAAGAGCTTCATCATTGACTCCACAGGCCTCATTTGACATGTTTGGTGCTGAAGTTTTGGACAAACTCATTAGAAAACCTTTGAACATAAACTTAGTTCTGACCTTTACAAGAACAGGCGAAAGGCCATAAATTATCACACAGATTTCTAATAAAGTAGTTATTTGGGCAATTGGATTGTGCAACAGGCAGTGATTTTTGTTGTGCATTTCTGCTAGTTCAGAAATGTTCTACTAAATTTTAAGACTTGTTAATCAGATGATTATTTTGTGTTAAAACGCAGTAAGTTTTCATCATTGTCATACTGTATATTGTATGTACTTGAGCCATTTTGTTGTCATGTTCAAAACATTGTGTCTGAGTAGTTCAAGCAACAATAAAGGATTAAAATAAGTTTATTTTAGCCTCTTTTTTAAGTGCAAAACATTTGGTTCTTCAGATGAAGTCTTGTGCCTAATGTGGGAAGCATTTACCATGAGCAAAATTGTATTTATCAGGGTGGGTCAATCTGAAAATCAATGATGAAAGAAGCATTTAACAGCAAATCTTTTAACATTTTGTTATGTTACAACCACAGATTCAGTGTATTCTATTGATATTTTATGTAACAGGCCACCATAAAGCCGTGTATAACAATACAGTGAAATAAAAATAAATTTCAACATTTTTCACATATAAATATCTGAAAAGGGCATGTGCGGATATTTATGGTACATGGTGGAAAGCAAACATAACCACAATAAATGTGGTTGTGCTGAGAGTCATTTTTTAATAATAAAATAGAAACTTTAGGAATCTACAACAAAAACTGACGAGTCTGTAGAGACTGCACGTGGATTCTGCATCTACATTATGGCTTAGCAGTTCACAGAAACCTGGAAAAAAATTAGAAATAAAAATAAAACAGACATATCTATCTCCAAAAATAGCCTTTAGAACATCAGTATTGACTTTGACGCCTGATCTGAAAAGAGTTCTGGTGTTCCGCATCCGGCAAGACAAATATCAAGAACATTTTTTCCCCTTCTGCAGACTTACTTTATAAATAATATAAAAACATCTCTTTATGTGTCCCAGGGGAGGTTTCAAGGTTTATAGCACTAACACATTTGACGTTATAAAAATATGCAGTGTCACTAAAATAAGCCGACAAACTCTTTGTGCTGTTTTCACACATCCATTCCTCCCTGCAGATTGCACATACTTGTCTCTTCCACATAAATGTTTCAGAAGGAAAGAAAATATTGTACGTCTTCCAATCTTTGAATAAATATAAATGTTTCTGGTTGGTTTTTGTTCTCCAGCAATCCCAGACACTGTTGAAATTGACTTGGACTCCAAGATAGTTTACGTAAAACTAAATGAGGGCATCAGCAAATTGGCCTCATATTGATTTATGATTTATTTTAGTTCTCACATCCCACCCTTTTGTTGTTAACTAAATGACTAACTCAGTTCAACTCATTCAATCTTAGTTTTTACAAAAATGACTTTGGCTCTGATTTTTTTACAGCCCTTTCTGATCCCCACATATGCAAATGTGCGAAAGATACAAAACTAGAAACTAGAGTTTCACGTTTAATTATATGAAGACCTAAACTTTAACGGAATAAATGGGGGGATCTGTTGAGATGACAACCCTTAGTTCTGCACCACGGTGCTGGGTATTCTGGAAGAATAGCAAAACCAAAGCACTGATGTAATGAAAATTGTGAGAAGAGTGTCCCACTCAATAGTTTGAAATGCAACCCTTACAAGATCAAAACATCGACCTTCACAGAGATTCACCATGCAATCTAAGTGCACTTGAATTTAATTTAAGGAGAACTTAGAACCTAGCCTTTAGTGGGTTTAGTCTTTGGTGGGTTGAGTAGGCCTAATCAAAACTTTACGCAAATAAGAGCACCGCTATCCCGACATGTTTTTACTCAAGTAAAAGTAAAGAGTAGCTATCCAAGACATTTCTGAAGTATGAGTAAACAGTATTTTGTATGGTTATTTAAGTTGTGAGTAACTAATAATAGTTTATTTTATATTTAAACATGACAGACAGATAAAAATATTATTAGCAAATTCTGGTAGTTTAAGATGACAACAATTATCAAATTTGGGCAGAAGGAACTTCAAAATATTCTCTACATAGAAGTCATAAAACAAATACAGCAGGTGGGGTGTAGCTGTTAGAACAGGACAAGATACCTCTAATTATTATATCTACTGTTTATTTTATTTTCACTTGATCTCAAATGGCACAGCAGGCTCACCACATAGAAATAACAGACAAATTAAGTTGGTGTATAAATAAGATGCCTCACCTCAGCATAAGCTACATGTGTGTTTTTGTTGAAAACGTCATTGTTAAGGGAAGAAAATGTAATTCATTTAAGAGAAGCAATACTTCATATTAACTTTACTGAAGGAAGGGTAAAAAGTAAAGTGTAATAAAGTTAAATCTAGAATCAGATTTTTCTTTTTCAAAAAGTTACTCAAGTAAATCGATCATATTTGAGATGAAAAGTTGTTTCACAAAACTATGTTAGTCATAAAGAAAACCAAAAAGAAACCAAAGAAAATCACATGTAGTTTTCCTGGTGCTTCAGGATTCTACAACACTTTCATATAAAACCACAACAGAATCTACAGATTAAGTTCCCAGGGTCCTGTTAATTTTACAAGCTACTGTGTTTACCTGGGCACCACTTTTCACCTTTCTGTATCCTTGTAGTTTTACGGAGAAGCACCAAAATCTGTTTGAATAAGACACACAGTTCAGTGGGACTATTGCTGACTGCAGCTTGCATCAGCTTCTTTCAGTCCTCTTGTCTCCACTTATAACCTGCGAAGCTCTGCAGCCTTTCCCTGCCAGGCTCTCCATCTGCCCCATATTTTCTTTTTTTTTCTATCTTTCTTTTTTTTCTTCTTTTTTTGCAATACTCTATCTTGCTTACTGCAGCATCAGAGTCCCTCAGCTATCGACAGTGCACATTTACAAATTTCAAAAGCTCAATAGAAAATTGTGATAACAGATCAGCATCTTTTGGGCTTTATGTAACTTGTGATATAATTTGTATTTTTTATTTTTTTTAAATGCATATTTATTGCTCTCATCTGTTTATACCTGTTATCCACTTCTCCCTTAAAATTTGAATGTCGATTTTGACGTTTCACTGAGAGCCTCTCCACCAAACAGGAAGGGGTTAGTCCCCACAATGCTGCATGATTATGAAACCAGTGCGGTCATGTGATGTCTTCTCTCATCACCATCATGACAAGTTGGAAGTCTGACCTTCCTCCGGCTCTCAGTTTTCCATGCAGGGACTGAGGATCGCAGTGGAGCGGCAGTGCACCTGAGGCGACACTAGGGGCGGAGTTTGACCTCTCCAAATTTCAAAACATCACTAATCCGCGTTGGACATTCTGGCACAGGCCAAGCATCGGTACAGCATTTTCAGAAAGAAGAGAAAAAAAAAGAAACAGGAGGGAGAGAAATTTCGTGTCCTACACGGTCGGCACCACACCGAGGCTGGGGAAGGAGGAGTTGAGAATCCTGCACGGATAGTACCGCTACATGCGCCCCGGATCCCACATCTGCAGTGATTTCTGCCCGGGTTTGTTATCAGCATTCCGGGGGGGAAAGTCGCGGGATTTTGGCGCGTTGACAGCTGGAGCGCCCTGCGAGACTTCAGTGGGAGAGAGCCGCCCGCCGCTGCTGGAGGTGAGCGCGGCGGCGTTTGCTTTGCCTTCCTGGAGGCAGAAATGCAAGTTGCGGCATATTTATTTGTGGCTGTGTGGCCGAGCAAGGAGCTGGACGGCACATAAAGGCTGTTCTGACACCGGCAGTGAGAATCAGACAGTGACAGCGCGCTGGTTGAAGCTTTTATGAGCTTAAAAAGCGGAGAATTAGAGGATCCGGTCGTTAAATCTCGTTCAATAAAGTATGCATGCCCCCTATTTGAACTACAAAACAAAGATGCTCGATTATCGGAAACATTATAGGCCTTTAAAAGCGTCACATGGTAGGTGCTTGACACGTGAAGTAATGCTGAACCATTTGTCTTTGGTGCACAAAATAAAATAAAATACAATAAAACAACTTTGATTAAATTAGATTCAGCATTTCTTAATCTTATTTTTTTGCTGCTTTGCTGAGCTACGTGTTCAGAGTTGATCATACTTATGTCATTTGAAGTTTGTCAAGTAACTTTCTATTATTAATCCAGCCATTTATTCTAACCAAGCACTATAAAAAAAACCCGTTGAGTTAAAACCAACCGAGGCCTGAGTAAAGTATTTTAACCACCCCAATGTGTTCAAGTCAATTATCTTTAATTATAATACTGAGTGAGATGGAAAAATTATATATATATAATATATATATATATATATATATATATATATATATATATATATATATATATATATATATATATATATTATATATATTTCCTCCTCAGGTCAGAGAATCTTTGGTTAAGTTCCAAAGTTAATTGAATTTCAGAAATAATACCATTAAAACAACTGTGCAAAAATTTAATTGCAAGACGACAAACTTTATTTGGAGATTTGGAGCAACATATAAACATTGACCATGGTGCTATGAACAGGTCTTTGTGATGTGACATAAATACTACACAACTCAACAGAAAAACAAACACATATGTCAGGGAGGAGAATTAAAATGCTGCAATGTGCTTTATGCGTTAGTTGGCATTGCCTTATTTTCACTGCAGCAACCTTCAACTAACTGGTTTTGTTAAACCACCATTTGAAACCATATTCAGTTTGTAGGACGTTATCACCATCCCACCCATCTGCCTTTCCTTCTATCAGTGGGCAATGCTGGTCCTCGAGGACCAATGGTGGTCCTCGAGGACCAATGGTGGTCCTCGAGGACCAATGTCCTGCAACTCTTGCATGCAGGACATCCAAGAGTTGTCCTGCAACTCTTGGATGTCTCCCTGGTCTCCTGAATTACATCACTGAATCATCTCCTAAGTGCAGTCAAGTTCTCCAGAGTCCTGCTAATGACCTCATTGTTTGATTCAGGTGTGTTGAAGTAGACCGGCCCCCGAGGCCTGGAGTTGCCCACCCCTGCACTAGATGCTGCCTCTAGTGGTATTCTGAAAACCAGAGATTATTTAGCATCAAATATTTGTAAGATAAACACAAAGTGATGTAGAAACAATGAGGTTTAGTAGACAATAAGATATGTTGCCCAAGCACATTGATCTTTCCTTTATTAAAAAATTCTTAAGAGAATCTGAGAAAAATATATTTCAAGAATGTCTAATATGAAATGAAGGAATCAAAAAGAAATGTGTGTAAGTGGCCACTTAAACTGCGTTGCATTTTGTTTCTGAAGTGACAATTTCAATTTAGGAAAGACATCAAACTCAGCTTAGCTGTGCTTCAATCCAAAGTTCGAAATGCAGAGGGATTTAATAATTGCATATGCATACTGACCAAGCTTGTGACTGTTAGCAATGTGAGCTAATAATAGTGTAGTCTGCAAATGTCCAAATGTTGGCCACACCTTTAACTAAAGTTAGACAGTTAAACAGTACTGTGAATAAGAAAGATTGAGTGAAATACAAATCGTTAGGAGAACAATTAAACTGCATTTCATATGCAAAGCGGCCATGTTGGATTTTGAAGCTGGGAGTTGGTGAGAAACCTCAGACTTTCCCACTTGAAATTCCCACTGTTCTGTTCAGTTCCACAACTAGAGGCATGGTAATTTCAACTTCTAAATAATAATGGACTATCCATTTGAGGTTAATTTAAAGTCATACAAGCAGTTAATATCGTGCAAAGTTTTACTCTATTAGCATGTTTTTTTAGGGTAAATCTAGATTGCGTGGTCTCGGGGCATCACCAATGACCCTCCTGTGTGAAACAACAATTTTACCCTTGAACAATCTCTCGAGCAAAGCATTGCAAAATTTGAAAAATATAATACTTTTTTTTAAAAACAAAAATAATATAAAAATAAAAAAGAGCATACATTTTCCAATTTAGGGCAATTTTTACATCCTCAGATGGAGTTTCACAATCAAAAGCATCATCCTAAAAAAATGCAGTAATAAAATAATTTGCTTTAGGGTGTTCAGATATCAGAATGCAGCTTTTACCCTAGAACAAGCTGCATGACTCAAATGGTAGCAGACAAATGTTGAACAAGTCAATGAATGTGGGCACAAACGGATGTTGCTAAAAGGAACCAGAGCCTATTTGTGAGCAAACTTGATTTCTTTAAAGTTTGAAAACAGAGTTTTGAGCAAGATCTGTGCATTGTCTGTGAATGAAGAGAAGAAATTATTAGTCAATAATGTATGTAAACCTAAATTTGTAAGCATTAGTATGGGTTTTCTTCCAGAATGTACGGCTGTCTAAGAGTTTAAAAATTGTTTAAATGCAGCCCAGCTCTTCCTCTCCTCCTCCAGCTGGTGTTCAATGCACAGTAGCACGTGTCTTAGGCTGCCCTGTGGCTGATCCTGGACATGCTTTCCACGAACCGCCGTGGAGGTGCGTGGGGGTAAAATGGACGGAGTCAGTGGCCACACCCAAGGACCAGCTCCCATGTTCCAACATGTCCGGCTGCAGCAAGTCTCCTGCCAACTCTGGAGAAGGTTGGTGGTAGGCATTCCTCTCACAGATCACCAGACTGGGTGAATCATGTTACTGGCATAATGAACTGTGTTGAAGATGAACCGGATTAATCGTCTAAGGCCCCCGTCATGTCACGAATCAATTGTCTGTTCTTGTCACAGCAATGAAAGCCCTTGCTTTACAGAATGCGTGCACACTCAGTGGGTGTCATCCTTCCAGGATGAAAACACTATTGGATACAGTACAAAGTGTTTCTTTGTACCTCACTACAGAGGATGCAAACAGAGTTTTTCTTCAGCTGCAGGTTCTAACTCCATGGCATGGGTGAAGAAGTTCAAAAAAACCGGAGGAGGCCTGAAGAAGTCCTACCAACCTGGGAGCATGGTGTCTCTCGCGCTAACTAAAGGTCTGCTGAACGAGCCCGGCCAGAACAGCTGCTTCCTTAACAGCGCTGTTCAGGTGAGAATCAGCATTCATGATTTTTTTTTTTAACTCCCACGTGGAGTGAGTTTAGCACTATTTTTTTTTTTCAATATTGTTTTAACGATGAGCCTGACTTGCTGCTGAATTCCGCACACACCAGCAATTCAGAGGTAATTGGCCAAAAAATTGCTTGCAGCTGAGTGAGCCGCTGTGTTTTGTGTTAGCGTTGTGCGGGTTTGGCTTAACTTGCAGGCTTTGTTCGCTACACAAAAGCTGAGACACACCAATCGATTGGCCAGTGTCTAGAATCAGCTCAGCTTCAGCTTCATCAGCCGGGGTTGCCAAGCAGTCAGCTGGAGACAAATATAGTTAACTCTATCAAATGAACCTATGAATAGCAGTTCAGAAATCACTGAAGTCACAGTTTGTAATGCCTGCAATAGTTTTGGTTCAAAACAATAAACTTATTAAGATTTCTCAAGCAGTTGAACTGAGAATGAAAAACAATACAAGCCAGACAGAAATAAAAAACACTGATGTCAGGAATTTAAATCCAAATGGACAAAGAATAGAACATATGAAAAAACTTGAATATGGTCAGACACTGCTGTGGGATGGCATCATATTTCTTTATCCACCAATGTGGTTCTGTTGGTCAGTTACATCCCACAAATGTTTAGTGGAGTTGTGGTCGGGACTTCAGAGAGACCATTCCAAACAATTCCCTTGCAATTTCTAGAAATAATCAATTAACAAACCGGTCTTCCAGTCAGAAAATGGTGTGACTAATCTGTGTCGTAACAGTGCGTTCAGATTTTTGAATGAAATATTTTTTATTTACCGTCATTGATCTAATTTTGAACCTCCGCAGGTGCTTTGGCAGCTGGACATCTTCAGGAGGAGCTTGAGGCAGCTTTCCGGCCACTTTTGTCTCGGTGATGCCTGTATTTTCTGTGCATTAAAGGTAAGGTTACTTAAAAATCGAGACAGAATAACGTTAGGCTGGCCATGGATTTTACATGTATTATTTTTTATTTATCTCGGATGCATAAATATTTCTCACAAAAAACACTCTTTCAGAGTATATTCAACCAGTTCCAGCAGAGCAGAGAGCGAGTCCTGCCCTCTGACAGCCTGCGAAACGCCCTCGCTGAAACCTTTAAGAACGAGCAGCGCTTCCAACTCGGGCTGATGGACGACGCCGCTGAGTGCTTTGTAATATTTGTCACTTTGGCTTCTGTTCAAAATAATATTTCAAGGACCTTTAAACCTATTTGTGTATTATAAAATACAAAAATTATTTTTGGCATTTCACTTTATATCTAAACGTTGGTGTAAGAGACAACAATAAAATCATTGTTTAACTTTATTTTTTACCTCGCGTATTGGATTTGTGTTACAGAAATTTGACTGGTATCCTTATAATCTGCTCCTATTTTGCACAAACAGGAGAACATCCTGGAGCGAATTCATTTGCACATAGTTTCAGACACACCAACCGATGCGTGCTCATCCAAATCCTGCATCACCCATCAAAAATTTGCTATGATGCTTTACGAACAGGTACGTAAAATCAGTAACGACATGAACTCCCACAAGGCACTGAAATCTGTTCTGAATGAATCAAACACTGTGTAGAAAAACATACGAAAATATGGATATTGTTACGAAATGTAAAATTAGTCTCTAATGTAATTCTTATGTAATTTGTACATGTTTATGTGAAAATAGTGACATGCTTTGTTTCACAGTTTGTGTGTCGTTGCTGTGGTGCATCTTCAGATCCACACCCGTTCACAGAGTTTGTTCATTATGTATCGACCACGGCTTTATGGTGAGTACAGTAAAATATATTCATGCATTTTCATGCTTTAACCATTAGAAAGCAACGACAGTTTGAGTAAGAGATTTCATTTTTAAATCGTGAAACTCTATTGGGTTGTTGTTACTTTTTGACACAAAAAATGTAATCAAATTTTTAATAATGTCTAATTAATATGTGAGTTATTCCTACATTACTTCCAGGGAAAATTGGTGGGCTCCATATTACAACCAACAAACCACCAGCGCTCAACAGCACCGTGTTACTTTATATCTTAAACTCCGGCCACTGCAACATTTTCTTTTTTATTCCACCAAAATTATTTTCAGCCATCATAACAGTATAAAATAGAGCTACTGTAATTTTCAAGGCATTACATTAAAAAAAAATATGCATAACTTGATTCATGAAACCCTGCATATGCCTACTGAGAGTTTTATTGCAAATAAAAAGGGAAGAAAACGGCAGAAACACAATTTCTCAGTTAGGAAAATGACATTTAAGAAAACTATAATATTTTTCATTCTATATGTGATTGCAATCTCCTTTTGCATGTTTTTTTATAGAATGTGAGTTTATTTTAGCCTTTTCCAACAGTTTTTACACCCCATCTATAAATGATGAAAAAAAATATAGAAATAAATGAAATAGCATAAATGTTTCTGAGATGTTTCTGTGAATTAACCCCAAACAGACTATAATCTATAGACGTACCGTGTGTCTCTGCTCAGTCAACAGGTTGACCGGACACTGGGGAAGAACGAGCGTCTCAGGTCAGACATGTTTGGGGAACTGCTGCAGGCGGCAAACAGCACCGGTGACCTACGAAGCTGCCCTGTATGTTATGCTTTTTTTTTTCTTTTTAAGAAAATATGTTTACAGTCTAATGTGTTCGTCTAAGCACTTCTTATATCTAAAGAAGACACTGCATTTAAAATTAGAATGTTACATCAGACCAATAAAAAAAAAAAACATTTTATGGAGAAATCTGGCCTTAATGAAAAGTATCTTTAAGACTTCCTGAAAGGTTATTTTGAAAAAGTTCTTGTAATTAGTCTCCTCAAACCAGAGATTCTAACTTATTGATTATGTCTGCATGCGTTAATATGGGATCGCTCAGTATGTTTGTATTTTTAGATGTCGAGAAAGACATTCAGCTGAATTAAAACAATAATGAAAGCTAAATATTCACAGTTTGGTTATCCATTTCACAGTTTTGTGGTAACAAAAGGCAAACACAGAAATGATTTTTCCAGTGGTGCAGAATACTGTCAGTGTTTTCCACCTTAGTGCAATTCAAGGTCTGAAAGGAGACCATGCAAAACTAGAGTAAGGATAGAAATAGTGTTAAGGCTTATCCTTGTTTTTCTCTCATCTGAATGTCCTCCCTTTGCTTCCCTTTCAGCTTGTATTAGCTTAGTGGAGCTTACTGCTCTGTTCCCATGAATCTTCCTGAATCTTATTCAGGTGCAGCCCGCTTCTAATGAAATGGGTTTTCCTACTCTTTTCTCTCTCTTTTCTATCTTCTGGGATAGAAAAGGCAGAAATTTAGTTTTCAAATATATATTTGATGGAGCAGACATTAAGTTGTAAATCTATAAATTACATACTGTTTCAATAATGTCCTTCATTTTTTATTTGTGGGTTTCACCTAGGAGATTATCTTTAAATATCAGATAACTTGTAATTAGAAACTGCATCACCAACTGAGGGGGAAGCCCACGTTCTGAGTTGTCGGAGTGAGAATGCATGAAATAGGGTGTGCTTGCTTGGAGGTGGAGGCTGGACAACGCAGCAGAACTTAGAACTGGCCTGCAGGAAAGAGCGACACTGCTGCTTTTGTCAGCAGTGGATTGATTGTTTGATGATTCATGTGTGCATGCAGCTTAGAAACTCACAGTAAACAGACTGCTGTGTTTTTGTTTTTGACGACTATTTAATCAAAGTGGACGTCCGGATGACAAAGCGGTTGTCATCCGGACGTTATAGGGTTAGTTCATATGTTTTAAAGTGAGATCCTATGAAGTCATCTGCAATAGTTCCAGAAGTAAAAAGTTGTCTTACATGTGCTTGTTGTAAAGTAAGGATGTCCTCAGAGTGGTGAATGCTAACAAGTAGTCAGATAGATACCAATCATTTTACCTGACAAGCAATATGAAAGCACTAATGGTGAAAATGTTCATGTCAAAAGGTTATAGCAATACCTTAGTGGATATTAACAGTGTTATTTCACAAGAGATTCCTTTTTAGTTGTTTATTTTGGCTAAACAACATTCCTGTTTCTATATAATGGTACAGTTGTATCTGAAAACCACCGAAACATCTTTGAAGTTGCTGGATGAGTCTAACGGACAAAAAACAAAAGTTAACTGTTTCCTTGACTCTTTTCAAAATGTATATGTAAATATGTGCTTTCAAGAGCATTTGAAATAAAAAATCACTTCCTATTTGTGAATCCAGTGTTTATGTAGTGTAAGCTCATCCCCTCCCACCCCCGTCGATACATTGATGTTACTGTGGATGTCTTTGTTGTCCAATGTTTTGCAGAGTGACTGTGGACAGAGCATCAAAATCCGTCGTGTCCTCATGAACTGTCCGGAGATCGTCACTATTGGATTTGTGTGGGACGCAGAGCAGTCTGACCTCACGGACGATGTTATCAGGTCCCTTGGTCCACGTTTGAACTTGTGCGGGGTAAGAGCTGAAAAGTCCAACTCCCACTATTAAATGCTTGTAAACGAAATAAAACAAGTTTGAATTCAAGATATGAATGTTCGTTTCACAAAGTAGCAAATCATCATTCATTGATCCTGATATGTGGGAAGGTAACAATTTTTAGGATGAGAGATCCATATCTGTAATTCTACATACAAACAAGGATACACTTGAAAACTCAGTGGATTTAACATCTGGCTGAGAGTGATCAAATATACCGTCTTTCAGCTTTTCAACCGAGTCACTGATGAAAACGCCAAACGCAGCGAGCTACATCTGGTGGGGATGATCTGTTTCTCCAGCAAACATTACTCAGCTTTCGCCTATCACACCAAATCTTCAAAATGGATGTTTTTTGACGATGCCACTGTAAAGGAGGTCAGGATGTCTGCCATTAGACCTTTTCAATCTTTTCTTTTTTATTTTTTATGACAGTGCGTTACATACATTCTCTTTTCTAAGTTTTTTTTTTTTCTTGTTTACTAGATTGGATCCAAATGGAAGGATGTTGCTTCAAAATGTATCAGGGGACATTTTCAACCTCTTCTTTTATTTTACACCAATCCTGAAGGGAGTCCAGTTTCTAATGAAGATGCTCCAAGACAAACCACTATGTGCCCTCATTACAAAGCCCAAGTAAATGGAGATGTGACCAGTAAGAAAGTCTTCCATTTATTAGCATGACTGAAAAATGTGTTCTTTCTATAGCTGAATTAACCAGTGGCATATATGTATTTACCGTCACTGATTTGACCTGGCACTTTTTGTACATATTAGCAAATTTTGATAGATCTTAATCCAGTGAAGTCAATAGAAACTCAAAAATTTAAAGAGTCACATTCTTGATTTTTGCTATTTTCAGTTTTAGAAGGATTTATAATGATGATTGAAAGCCACTCGCCAGTTTTAGGGTAAATTCAACCATCATCCCAAAAACATGTCAACTTGACACGACATTCTAATTACCATTGTTCCTTAATATTATAATAGTTAAAAAGTAGCATAATAAACAAAAAGAAAGGATCTGCTGTAAATAGAATCATGAATGTAAATGGATTAAATTAGTCTAATATTATTTTTATAAAATTTCCATTTATTATGTATTCATTTATTTACTACGTTATTAAAATAACGTTCGGAAGAGCCGTAATATCCAGCTAGACATTTACTTACTTCTAATAGAAGGCAGGCAATATGAGTTTGAGATGGGATACACATGTAGTTTCCCCCCTGCATGCCTTGTGCAGCTGTATAATTCAGAGTTAAGGTACCCTTGATGATCTTTGACACTTTAAATATTTCTGTCTTACTTTCACTGCCTTACTTTCTGCTCATGTCTGTCATAACACATCAGAGACGATGTGTTTAATAAAAAAAGAAGCAAAAAATGTTTAACGCCCAATCACAAGTTTTAATAGTAATTTTGTTTTCAACTTGCTACGATAAGAATGTACTAATACTACTGCAATCATTAAAGTTAGTAATCATAAAAGGTTTACTGTGCAAGAGCATAGCACTGCTTTGCCTAGAATGTCCCTCATGTGCAATCTTATGATCTCCCTGCTTTGGCTGCTTTTCAACATATTCTAATCTTTCACTATCTAATATTGACCACTAACATTGATGAAACGAAGCACTCTGTGCACAGTCTCTTTCTGTACACTGTTCTTTCCAGATATCATCAATGAAAGTAAGGAGTTGCTAGAGGTGAATTTCTCTTTGTTTTTCTTTTTTAAATACTGACACAAACCAGACATTTAAGTGCCACTGAGGAAATATTTCTTTTGACTGACTCTGCATCAAATACAGAAGTGATTCTGCCACAGCAGTGGTTGGGATTGTGGCATAAGGCTCCCAGAGAAAGACTTTCTATCCATATCTGATGGCCCAGACCTTGCATGAGGATGATGTCTCTGTTGCACGCAGATTACCACCCACGCCTAGCCCCTAATCCCCGCTCCTGTGGCTAAACGCGTCGCTGCTCTTACTCCTCCCCTTGATGTTTCAAACATTTGCCTCCATTATTTATCAGCTTGCTTATTTTTTAGGAGGTGGTGGGGGGAGTTCTCGCTCGGATTGCTTTGCTTTTATGTGTTGTCTGGATATTTTGGCATGGGGAAGGATTCTTACTTTTGTAATAGGGTGAGTCAGTAAATGATTGTGGGTTTTTCACAGGAAATAAAAACATTGTCCAGCTCTCTGTATGCTGTTAATCACAATTCTGTTCTTAAATTGATCACATTCTGCTAAAGTTTACATTGCTTTGTTTCTTTAATTTGCTCTTTTGTCCGTCATTACAAATGAGGAAATTGGTCTGACTGGCTCATACCGGAGTTCTTGCATAATTGGGGCTCTGCAGTACATAAGGAACCATGATGTATGTGTGCATTAGTTAATTACTTGGCAGTTGTTAGGCATACAAAGTAGATTTGAGTCCAAAATGACTTTTCTAAGGAACTTCCTAAATATTAGCATCAGACTACATAATCAGATGGAAATTTCCATCAGTGCTTCTTTAACATGTAACAGTAACACACAGTTTTCCTTATTACATCTCTGACAGAAGCTCTAGGTACAATTTCGCTCATGTGTTCTCAAATTACCATCCTGTAATGTGTTTTTTTTTTTTTTGACACTCTGATCAAGGGCCTTTTGAAAGTTGCAATATTGACCGAGTAAAAATAGATGCAGCTGTAAACGGCGTCAGAGAAAATGATTTAATTAGGAGGAGGTGAGATGTGAAAGTGAAAGACAGCAGCTGTTAGATGTAACACGCTCATCTGAAGGCAGATGCTCGCAGTTCATGTTGTGGCTGCTTACCTTCGTGACCTGCTTGCCAGGCGGAGGAAACACACCGCGGGCTTGGCTGCCGAGGCGGCGGAGGTGTGTTTTATCAAAGTTAATGATGCAGCATCTGTTCTTTTCTAAGACTTTGTTTTGTTTCCTATTTGCAGAAGGACGGAAGGAATGGGAGATGGGATGGTGATCTATAAAACTGAAAATCTGTTTGAACTGCTTCTATATTTGTCATGATTGACAAATTCTCTCACAGGAGTGGCACACTTTCATAAGACTTTACCGTCTGTTACGGCCCTGGGCCTTAAAGAATTAAAATTAACTGAGTTTAAAATTTATGTTGAAAATACATAATCATGTTCCTTGGGTTTTTTATAAGACAACAATCACCACTTTTGACACCTGCTAAAGTTTATCTTTTATAAACTGTGATTAATCAGTTTATTAAAGACAAATATTAGCACATTACATCTGACCGACAAAAGTATGCAAACCTAAAAGTGGATCATGTTTTCAAATCCTTCCTTTACAAGTTTAAGTCTGAATTTCTTGTTGCTCCACATGCCTTCTTTTACCTCTGTTCTCAGGTGAATCTGAGGGCAAGATTCCTGGCAGCGCCTAGAATAAATCTGGTCATTTTAGCTCTTTTTGAGGTTACCTCTTTGCTGTCTCTGTTGTTTCCATGGACAGAAGGGGCTGACTCCTCAATCAGATGAAGTCTTTTGGCAGATCCTTCCTGATACTGGCGCTGAAGCACTTGTCCTTGAAGTTTCTTGTGCAAACAGAGAAGTTTTTCCCCACTGATGTAGATACTTTTCTAAGAAAAAGATATTTCAACTTGGCACTTGAAAGGGGTTCTGATCTTTGGGGACGGTGTAATAAATTGTGTGAGTTATTACACCCAACAACTGAACATTTGAACTCGTCTAGTTGTAGCTTTGGCATTCAGGAGCTTGTTCTCCAGATTTGCTGCGAGAAGTAAAAATGACTGATTTGGTAGATTACTTTAGCCAGAAGTCCGTGACCTTGATTAGTCCTTTAGTAGTAAATACTTTGACATAATAGTTCAAAAACCATAATGGGGAATAGAGAAAACTGAACACAAACAGAATATAAAGAAAATGCCCTTTGAATGTTTTTTTTCTTGCTTTTTTTTTTTTTTTGCTGAAATCTCACTTGCTATTCTGACTGGGTTTTAGTGACGAAGCACTACTGTGTTTGACAAAACCCGTCAAATTGTTTTAAATTATTTTCAGTTAAAACATAAATGTGCTGTGAACCTCAGAGGTTCATCAACAAGTAGACCAAACACTGCAGCTAGAAGGTTGTGAAAAAGAAGAAGTTGAAATGTTGTATTGTTAGAGCAATACAGGAAGAAAGTGTGAGGCTGGAAATGGCTGCTGCTGAGGTTCAAATCCAGTGCAAGTGTGACAAATAGAAAAAAATAGCGCATTGGTCTATTTTATTGACCAACCATAAGTCCTACCATAAACAACTCATGCATGCCATTTATACTTTATCGAACTGCTAGCTTGATTAATACTCAATATTTGGGTTTGTGGCCATAGTTTCAAATGGAAATATTTATCATGGTGGCATACCAGTTTCTGTTTTTGACAGCTTAAGTGCCATACTATAATTAATTGTAACTCAAATAATATTTCTGATTGCATATTTTGCACCTGCATCTGATGTAAACCTTTCTCCTTTCTTTGCTCTGTCCCCAATATTTATGTGAGTGTTGCCAGACATGAAGTTCTCTATGCAGAAAATTTGATAGTGATTCACTGTGGAAAACACTTCAGTAAAGATAAAATTGTGGCTCAAATCCAGTTAAATTAAAACAGCCTGTGCTTTTCTTGGCAGCCAGTTAACATAGTGTCTCAGAAGTAAAAAGACTTATTCGTAAAATAAATTAAATCAAAATTAGGGCTGGACTATATATCACAAAGGTATTGCCATCACATCAGTGTGTGTAATATTAACAATCTGATATTGTCATAGTTTACATGCTAATGTAAAATGGAGCTACAGTCTTACAACATCAGATACTCACACAGGACACGATTAACATTTCGCAAAGGTCACAGAGTGTCAGAAGCACAGATGAGAAAAGACGGAAGAAGAAAATCATATTTCACAACTGATATCATTGTGCCAATATTTACCAAAATTATTGTCAGTGCAAGATTTTCAAATGTTGTTCAGATTTACTTTAAATGCAGGATATTGTTTGTAGAACTTAAACTCATGTTCTTATTGTTTTTCTTCTTCAGTGAAACATCCTTTTGGCAGCCCTAACAAATTTCAGGATCCCTTCATGGAGAATCTACAAAGACCAGTGGAAACATCAAAAAAGGACAGGGTGCATCGGAGAATCGAGCCTTCACAACACAAAGGTAGGCTCCATGGATGGCAACATTTCAACAGGCAATGAGGATTGGACAGTCTGAATATCAGAGCAACGGTGAGGCTATTAATGACCTTTGTTAACCCTCTTCAGACATGACACATACAAGATCTTCATCTCCCCCAGAGAATGGGCCCCGGCCTCCTGTAGAGAAAATAAAGAACTCTCTGCGCTCTGAGAAGTCATCAAATCAAAGCAGAGGATCTCAGGAGCCCCATGAACAGCTGTGCAGTGCACAGAGTGGGGGACACATCAGAAAGATCAACGTTTCCCCAGGACACAATGAGCAGGAGGGTAGCCACAAACACTGGGAAAAAAGAGGCAGCGGGAGCCAAAATAGGTCAAAGTCAACTTGGAGACCCATCAGGGAGGTGCTGAATGTAGACACGGTGCTGAATGAACTGGAGCAGCGAAGGCAGCAGCAGCAGGATAGCCCGCGGTGCAGCAAGCCTTCTTCCCAGGAGAGAGCGCGCACAGAACCAAGCAGAGAGCGCGAACACACAAGAACTAGAGAGGACCGGAAACAGAAATGCTTAATGACAATTTATGAGGACGAGCAGCGGCACGAGACCGAGAGCCACAGCTCCGTGGAGTCAGAGAGCAGAGCGGGCCAGCAGAGAGGAAGTCGACTAAAGGCCGTTCCCAAGACTCTGCTGCGCAGCGACACCTGGACCATTCAGAGGACAGAGTCGGGCTATGAGAGCAGCGACCGACTCAGCAGCGGCTCGACCAATCCCGACTCACCTGGGGTTGATGGGTTTGGGCTTAGACCAGATCAGAGGTTAACACCTGAGATTCTTTTACAAAGGTAAAAGAGAAAAGTGTCATCCTGCAGTGGATTTAGTTCCACAGAAAAGTACAGACATCGATTTCCTTTCAGTATTCGAAAGCAACACTAAACATAATAAAAAATCAGCAGTAATAAGACATTAACACACTCAACAAGAAAGAAAAAACAATGCTTTCATGCCTATGAGGTGGTAAGAACAGAAAGTAAGTTCTTCCTGTTCTCACAGGAAGAACTGAACATTTCATGTTTAACAAGAACTCGAGTGCAGGACTCCTGGGAGGTTGTCCTCATAGTGCATTTGTTACTACATAAACCACTTCAATTGTTTTGACAAAATACACAAAAGCTCTCCGACAGAAGGATATGACGAAAGAACAAAGTGATGTCATCTTGAGACAAATACATGAATAGGTGCAATGTTTATATTTAGAGTTAAAGTTAGAATCTGCATCCTCTGGAGAAAAAAAAACATGCAAACTTGTTTCAGTAATGCACTAAGCATACTAACACCTATTCTAATATGCTAAAGCCAAAATAAAATGTCCACTGTGTAACTAGACAAGTTACAGTGGACTTTCAGTGCTCAGAGATGAAAGCACAGTGCTGAATAATTATTGACAACTCTCAATTTTCTTATGTCTTTATTTTTCAGTCAGCTGCATCAAAAGGAAGTCAATGCAAAGTCAAATATGATATCATCTCTTTCCCACAACGGTAAGCCCAAAGGTTTATCTTGCTTCAAAAAGGGTTTGGAACTGAGTAAAAGTCCCAGCTGATTTTAAACACTGCACGGAAAACACAACAAAAGCATCCGAATGAAGCAGGTCTTGATCAGTACCGATTACTTTGCCATGACCTCCTTCTATTTTCTACCCCTCTGATGATTATTAAGTACTGATCAACCTGCCTGACTGCATCTCAAAGTTCCTCATAAGTGACTAATCAGGTTTTCCAGCAGCACAGTTCCAACAATAGTTGGAGCAAAATTATTGTCTTAAGTAACTTTTCAAGACTTTTTAAGAGTTTATTCTGCATGTTTTATTCTGAAAACATCAATTTACACAATTAATACATTTGCACCCTTCTTCAATGGCTCTATTTATTATTCTTTAATTTGCTTGTTTAATCTTTTTTTTTTTCTGTGGCAGGTTCTCATTCTTTTTTTCTTTTTTCGTCCGTTCACAGAAGCCAAACAGCTTTCTTCTGGTAATCTAGTCAGATTTAAGAGACATCAATTTGAGCTAAAAGTAAATTGCTGAAAAAGGAAGGCAACTAATAAAATATGCCACCAACTTAAGATGTAAAACAGACCCCCTGATTTAAAATAGAGCAGAGCAGCAAATGTTTGGCAGGAAAAGGTGAGTTCCTTTTCTCTTCTGTAACTCATCTGCAGAACCTTGTGGAAAAGATTTACAGCAATGAAACAAACACGTTCGATCATTTAGTCTGATATGTAAAAGTATGATTTGCTTCCTGTGATATTTAGACAGACTTATTTTCACTCCTATTTTTTAAGACTTGCAAGTTTTAGTGCAATCCACATTCAGTCCTGACTGTGAGCTCGCTGAACATCTGGGTTGATTTCTGTGCCTGAACTTGGTATTTAACCTCCGGCCCCTGTCTGCCCGGCACTGGCATTAATCTGATGATAATCCCACAAAGCTCAGATAGCGCAGCTGCACATGGTCGCTGACATTGTCATAAATAGCATTCTGTTGCACGAACTGTTCTGCTCTATCTAAATGAATCAAGTCTTTATGCATTAAGAGGTTGTGGTCCCTTGCAAAAGCAATGTCCAGTGTTTGAATCATCCTCTAAGGGGTTAAGATGAAAATAAATAAATGTTTAAGAAAATGTGCTTTTCAAAGGCAACATGTCAGCATCAGTGACTCTCTTGCTGTGGTGACAGGTCAGTACATTGTGTCTTAGAATATAATGCTGCCACCTAGTGGACATAAAGAATACCGCATTTACTATCTTACAGTTATGTAAGCAGATCAGGCTCAAATGTTTAACTGTAATATTTTTGATATGTTAGACCAAAGGTCACACTTATGTCTTAGGGGAGCTCTGAGTTTATTCTCTGAATTCTGCATATTTTTGATCAAAATTCAGAGAAAAATTAGATTCATTCCAGTCACTAATCCTCATTTTCATTCATGTCCTTGTGATTAGGAACAGAATGTACATCTGATGGAACAAACCCCTCTGAAAGAGGAATTTACTCACAAATGTTTTTATTTATTTTTTATTTTTTGTACATTTTCATTCCTTTCTTTTTCCTTTTTTCTCCCTTTAATAGGTAAACATCCAACAAAACCTCAGGGGAACCACGATCAAGTTTTACTTTCTCAACTAAAGTTCAGTCCAAGTTCAAGGTAGTGTTCTTAAAATATTTCAAAAAATGTGTTTGTAATTATCGTTTATTTCAAAATGATGACTGGCTTTCACTCGTGCAGCTACAGTTAAATCCAACTGTGGATTCTTCCATTAGATCTTCACAAGCCTTTATTTACAGCACTCGTTGTTCATGTCATCAGTGCCGGTAAGGACGGTTAAAAAAGCCATAAAATGATTAAATACGTTAATGTAGTTGTGTCTAAACACTGAAAAACCTTCCGAAAAAAAAAAAGAACAACTTTAAGATTAAGTGGAAAGAATAGGTCAGAATCATCATAACCTTAAAATTTCCCATAAAATATTGTGTTACAATTATGGGATGTCATCTTTCTGTGGCCTTTTTAAACTGACATGAAACCAGAAGGCTATTAAAACAATTCTAATGTATGTTGATCAGAAAATGGACAGACAAAAGCAAATATTTCCACTTATTTTACTGTAAAAAGCCTTAAAATTCCTGTGTAAAACTAATAAATATATTGTGGTGTGATGATTAGGAGGAGATTTGTTGTCCCCCCCCTCATGCTGAAATGCACACACTAATTAAAACTGATCTTGATCATTTTCAGGGAATCGCAGGAGGATTCGTGTTAAATAGTGAAAGTACTGAATAAAACAATAATTATAGGCTGAAGAAAGATTTCTAATATTATTGAGTTAAACAATGGGTAAGCTTGAAATATTTTGCCAAGAATAATGAGCAGGTTTCAGTGTGTAAATACTCAGAATAATTGCAAAGCACTCGCTGCGTTTCCTGCAGCAATCGTAATCACTGTACAGTGGTGGAATACAAATAGATATTTATTTGTTGGAAACTAATTTGATTGAAGTTAACTTGACTTCACGGTAATGAAGAATTTTGTGATGGCCTAAAATCCTCCAAAAATCAAACTATATACATGTGTTCAGTTTTAAGATGACAAAATATACAATTAGTAGTGAATTACAGACACATCTCTGTGTCTGTATTAAAATGTATGTACCTGCTTTTTCTTTCTTGTAGACAGAGATCAAAACACACATCTAACACCTCTAGGAAAGCAAAGTGTTCAGAGAAGAGCTCGACTGGTTCAGAAAGTCGGCAGAGTGAGCACCAGGAGCCGACGACCTACAGAGGGCACGGCGGGGAGAACACGACCCCGAGACACATCACAAAGACCAGCAGCTCCGAGTGGAACAGCTCAGACGATCTTGTTCTCTCAGAGTCCGAGGACAGAGAAAGCACTTACTTATCCAGTAATAGTGAGGCTGTGACCTCTGACTCCCCGTGCCCTCATATCGACCTGCCATACCACCCGCCTAGCAGCGCGACAGCAGAAACTCAGCTCGGTGCATCTGGGTCGCCTCACCTTCAACCCAACCCGCAGACTTCCTCGCTCCATGGTGAAGCGAGCCACGCTGCATTTCGGCCCCGGATGCTTCAGGAGCCCTTTCCATCGAGCCCTCGCCTCTCTCCCTCGTCCTACACAAGCCCCAAAAGGAGGCCTGACATTTCAGGCCTGCGAACCTTTTCTGATGCGAGCTCAAAGTCGGGCTCGGACCCAGAGAGGAGCACTCAGTCGTCGTGCGAGAGCGAGGAGAGACTGACGGGGAGCAGAGCGGACGAGGCGGCACAAGCTCCAGAGGTTTCCCTGACAACGTACTTTAACGTGGACAACTGCATGACGGAAACGTACCGCCTCAAGTACCACAACCAGAGACCTCTGGTCCTCTCTGCCACAGTGCCAAGGACAGCAGCTGAGAGTGAGCGCAGAGATAACAGCCACACACTTCCCAATGACGCACACTCACATGACGTGCCAAAAGCCCGACCTGAAACAAGTAAGACTTAGAAAAAAACTGTTTAAACAGAGCGAAATAGCTACATAAGATAGTTTTCTGTTATTCTGATCAGCATATGCCCAGAGAACTTTCATAAAATACATTTTTACCAACAGAGATCTCATCTTTCTTTCTGCACAGGCCATAATAGCAATAAACCCACTGCAAAATGGAAGCCAGTGACAGCCAAAGGACTGGATGAACGAGGTTTTTTATGAGTGTTGACTTGGTAAGTCTTGTTTACATGGACAGACAGTACGACTGGATGCCAAAGAGTTTACAGAATGGAAAAATGTTCGGATGCCCCCGACGTCTCCAGACTGGGTGGAATTTATTTATGCAAGCTTGTCACATAAATACAACCTACTTCTAAATGCTGTAGTGTGTTGTTTGACAGATTATCAACTATCGCGTGTATCTTTCACTGTCCCGTGGTGTTGTTAAGAAAATGAAATCTGTCTTCAGTTTGCACAAAGCGCTGTTTAGGTTTTAGTTATTTTTATGACACATCATGGTAGCTTCATGTCATTTAGTTTCATTGGTGGAGGAGCTCTGCTAAAGTGCTAACGGCTGGACGAAGCTCGAACAACAGTGAAGGCCAAATGTTTTCATACCCCTGGCATGTTTAGTTTTGATGATATTTTTAATGAAGATGTTTGTTAGGAAATATGAACGATAATACAGTAACAAGAGGAATATCAATTTGAAAAAATAATAATAATTTACCTGTTATTACAGGCAAATTATTTTTTTATGTTCCCACTACTATTTTGACAATTTATTTCTGGTGTTGAACTCCAAGTCTTCCTGGCATCAGTCTGATCTCCAACTAAATATTCCCTCTCTTATTCAATATGTTGATAAAATTAAGAGTATTAAATTTGTTAGGGGTTTAAAAACTCTGGTATTAACTACTGATCTTGTTAGTTTGCTCATTTGCAAACAAATGAACAGTCTCTAATTTATTTGGTGGTTTGATTCCAGTGTAGAAGGACAGCATGTCAACTCGAAATACATAGTTACCAACTAGTTGTTTTTCTTCTAAGGGAAGTGAATGATTATTCCTTCAATAAATTAGAATTAAACACTGGGTGGACAAAAGTTTGTTGCCAGTTGTAGCACTAAGGCTTACATTTCTGTTGGCCGCAAAGTCCCCACTCATCTCAATGGTCATGAAAAAAAACTCTTTAATTTTCTTGGGATCTTGGCTTTTTCTTGGCAAGTCAAAGATTCAGCTCCCTCCAGATTTTACTCTATAACCCCAATGTTATTCCTCTTTAGATACTCCTTTGTTACCATTGCTCTATGTTTTGAGTTATGTTTTGTGGACAGCACCGCGGCTCCATTATTAGCACTGTTGTCTTGCAGCAAGAGTCTGGGGATTGCATGGAGTTTGCATGCATCTCATTGCACGCTCTCTGGGTAACTTGGTTTCCACCCAAAGTCCAGTGAAAAGCATGGCAAGTGAATTGGTCTCCCCCGCCCCATTGCTCTTAGGTGTTTGTGCATGGTTGTTTGTCCTGTCTGTGTTTCCTGATGATCGACTGGTGACCTGCCCAGTGCGTCTCACAAACATTGACTCCCACCCCCTGCAATCTAGCAAAGATTTCATAGGAATAAAAGAATGGAATTTCTTTATAAAGACACCCTCCACTCGGTCATGTCATCATTTCTAAGTCTATGCAACTAAATGCTTCTTGATGATGGCCTTGAAGCTCATTCCTGCCTTTGTCAGATCTACTGTTTTCCTGATGTCCTTTGAGAGCTGTTTGTCCTGTTCCTGGCGAAGGACAGGTTGGTATGGAACAACCTGATTCTACAGTCAGGTGTCCTTGATACACGCAAAACATTTAAATTGGGATTACTGATAACTGTCATTGGTTAACTGATGGATTTCTGTCAAATGACCCCACGACCCAGAATTCTGCCCTGCATCCTTTTTTGGATCAAATACTTATTTCACCCAGTGATGTGCCAATCATTAATAACATCTATATAAAGGTTTTGGCTAATATTCTGTCTCCACATTATAATAAAACTGCAGTTAAATTAAAGACTGTTCATTTATTTGTCAACAGACTGAAATGATCAGAAGTGGATCGCTGTCTAAAGGTGAAGTTAGAGATTATCAACAGATGATGCCGAAATCTGCACAAATATTCTGCAAAGAGGGACAAATCTGTGTATTAAGCATTTTATCCAATTGTCACGTTTTTTCTGTAGAATAAATCCTGGTTTAACTCAGCTGTCAACATAATATAGCTGACAATTGTTTTTGTGTCAGAATCTGGGCAGCTCACTAACTTTATGCACACTGGGAATTTTTTTCACTGTCACCAGATAACATATGCTGCAATAGTCACTCATTGTAAGTTACTGATTTGTTATCATTTATCTGATCTTTTGCAACATTTATATGTTAATGAATGACTGTTGGCTGCCCCAACGCAGACGGCCTCCACTGCTGTAAGAATTTACCAGAGAAGGTTCTGGTTTGGTCTTCATCTTTATATAAATAGTAATGCAAAAACACTTTTGGTTCATTAAAGTGTAATTTTGCATGACTGCCTTCAGTTTGTGGTGATCCATAAAGTCATGTTAGCTTAAGAATCTGGAGTTCAGTAGCAGGGGCAGCCCTCAGGCTATTCACTACAACTTTTATTTTGTCATGCTGGTTCTTCTAATCCATTTTTCTGTATTTTATTTTGTCTTCCTCCTTAAAGAAATCCAAACAGATCTATATTTGTAGGTATTTTCATAATGTACCGGACACATCTGACATCATTACTAACTACACGGCTCAACACACTGGTATTCCTATTCATAACAGTGATGTTGTGAAACCTGCATGTGGCCTTTATAAAACATACTAGCTGTATGTGCAGCATGAGCATGAAAATGCTGGATTCTTGAGTCCTCTTAGCATTATAAGGGATTCTATCTAATTGTAAGGAATCAATTTATTAAATAGCAGTTTGTAACCGTTACTGATCTGGGAAGTTGAATGTTTTTTTTTGGTTGTTGTTTTTTTCTTTTCTTTTATTGCTCGTACAACAATACACTCTGTTGTTTATGCATTTGAAAACAGTTTGCTGGAAACCTAACTGACCAGGACAATATGCATTCACCAAAAATTATTTTCAAATGAGTCTCAATGCACATGTGGGTGTTTTACGTCAGTGTAATGTGTTCATTCTCAACATTTCCAAGAACATATAAAAAAATCTATGTTGTTCTACTTCCAGATAAAAATGTCTATACATGCATATCTTTTATGCTCATCATAGTGTCTGGTCTGTTCCTACACATTGTGTCATTTATGTTTTCCTTTATTTGCTTTTATCTGTTCTTGGTGACCTTTGTTCAGGTTATTCGACCCATGAGCTGCTAGATCCTAATTCTTTTTAATTGATTTACTGAACAAAGAAATGATTGTTTATCGGACAAGATCAAACTAAACCCAGATAGTTGTCAGAGTACATAGAAGTTTTTTTCTTTTTTGCATCTCTTATTTTTTCCTTGTTCTGCTTTACATTCTGAATGTTCCGTCTTTTGTTTTATCAGCTGTGCCTTGACATCTTCAGTGCAATATGTCTGTTTTCCTTGTCTCTGTTCAAATAAACCATTTTTAGGAAATAACACAGATAAATGAACAGACACATTTCAATCTATGGTGTGTTGCAAAACTATTTCTTCTCTTTTAGCCTTTTGCAAATTTTGTTGCATTACAACCAGAAGCTCAAATGTACCTTAATGCCATTATAGCTGCAATTATCTTGGGGAAAGTCTTCAAAGGATTTACACTTCTCCATGTAGGTTGTTCAAGTTTAGAGTAAAGTAGAAAACATATAAACTGATTTTTAAATCTACCCACAGATCCTTAATAGCTTCAAGTTTTGATCTTTTGTAAAGATTATTATCTTGGATTGTAAAGTTTGCTGATCCATGTTGCTGCAAGTTGTTCAAAATCAGGATATTTTTTAATTACCAATTCTTCTTATTCACAACTTTCTCAATGACCCGTCTGCTATGTTCCTTGGTTTTCATGATGCTTGTTGTTCTTTAAGGCTCTCCAACAAATCTCTGAGGCCTTCACAGAACAACAGTACTGGATTTTATTTAAGGTTGAAAATCACATTTTTGCTTTCATGGCGACATTTTTTTTGTCTTCTCCACAGTTGTGCACCACTTTATGATGGTTGGTGTCATAAAATCCAAATGAAATACATAAAAGTTTCAGGTTGTAATGTGACAGAATGGAAAAGGTGTGAAGCTAACAGGCAAATTATATTTTGTTGTATGGAAACAATTTTAAAAGCACTTTTATTCTGGATGGCTACAGTCATGACTGCAAGTAGCAAAATCACAACGTTGACAAAGTGCAGAGAAGAAATCTGCAGCACTTACCTCATTTCTGAGGTTGCTGCTAAATCCTAATGGACAATAAATGCATTTTGTTTCTTACAGTTTAATCAAGTTATTGTAATTGTAAGGTGCGTCTTGTATTCATGATGTGTAGTCTTCAGTTAAAGACTTCACATGGCGTTCTCCTGCTGAGTCCCATAAAGCCCGAACTAGTCCAAGATTGTTTGAGAACCTAAGCAGGATTTGATTATCAAGCCAGAATTCACCCCATTATATTTCTTTAACTCGATGGGATACAGAAATTGTGGAGACGAGATTATTTATCCCACTAATCGACTCTGTCAAGTCTGGAGCAGAAAGTTTCAGTGGTTTCTAATGATTAGTTACGTTTCACATGAAACATGATTCCTATGACAATTTAGTGTGACTATGAATAATGATCATTTTCTGCTGCATACATAATAATTTAATTTGCTGTTTTTTTCCGATGTATAAAAATTACATTAAAATTTGATACCCACAAACCTATGAAATAAGATTATTTTGAAGTAGGCTCTTTATTGACAAATGTAGCTAAAAATGCTAGATTTATAGCTACATTTACAGTTTGTGTGGGAAGTCAAGTCCTGCAGAGGAAACCTGGGGAGCTCTCCTTGTATTGATGCATGGTGTTACTGTAAAACATATCTTTTATCCGGTGTTTTAAACACACTGAGACATAATCTGATTACCTTGTTTAGCATCAACATCAACAATCGAGGGCTAAATAGGACATTTTCCACATTATGTGACTGCTCTTATCCGATCCTATCCAGGCTCACTGGTGATAGTCATCAGATCACTGGATCTCCCTTCACGCCTCTGTGTGGTCTTCTCCATTAACTTGTTGATAATCCACTGCATGCTTTCTGACATGTCCAGGTGCAGCTTAATTTGAAAAATGCTATTGTTAAATCTGTCTACACTTTCTACTTTTGGAGATAATATATCTTTATTTTTACTTATTGTTGAATAAAGTTTTAATTACCGCACCACTCCTACATTAGTCACCTTCCTGTGTTATGATTGCACACTAAGCTCACAAAGCATGTTTTTTGTTTGTTTTTTTGTTTCTTTTTCCCCAAAAACCAAGGAGGACAAACAGAACCGGCTGTTCTAATTTTATTAATGCAGGTATAAAAATGCATCACAAATCTGGCACTTTTGAATGTTGATGTATGTGACAGTTCAACACAATACTGTACATAATTTCATAATTCACTTTGTTTAGTAAAGAAGACGAGTCTAACTCCTCTTGAAAATCCTCTTTGCATCTACACCTTCGTAGCTGTAGCTCTGTTGAAAACAAAAATATTGAATTTTGCATTAGATCTCACATACCAACATATAATTTCAAAAATATATCTCCATTGTTTTACAAGTGTTCAGACACTGCAGTGCTAGACTTGGCATGGAGGCATTTGGCATGGAGGCATACAATCAAACTCTTTACCTGAGTGAGTTCGTCTCCTTGGATGGTTCTGATTGTTGTCAGCTGTTTTCCGTTGTCCTTCCTGTGGAAAACCCCCTTTAGTGTGTCTCCCTCCATGGTCCAGGCACCCTGTGGTTTAACACATGACCAAAAAGATCTTGTATAAAGGTGTAGTCTTAATAATAATTGCATATATCAGATGTTTGGGCAGAAAGGTTTGAGCTGAAATTGATGTGGCTCTATTTTTACTTACTGAAAGTTCTGTTCCATCTGCCAGGCTGTACTCAAAGTTGACTCCCAGGGTGAAGTCTATTTCAATGTTGCGGAAATTGCTGCTCTCCTTCACATGAAACTTGTCTCCAGTCTGTTCGATGGTGATCTTCAGGTTGTCGTGAGAGGCCAGCTTCCTCTTCACCATGTTTACTCCTGTCATCAGACATGTTGAACATGCTCAGTGGGTTATAAAAAAGTACTTCTTTTGTGCCTTTGTGAAGTGGAAGTAAGAGTTCAAAAGCCAAATCAGGAACTAGGAAGTGTTCATGCAATCAACAGTTTGCAAATAAAACTTAGATGACCAAAACTTGGCTTAGTCAATTTGTAATTAGCAGTTTACCATCTGAATAAAAGTACCAGAATTTTATCAGTCCTCCATAGAGCACCTCATCAATTTCTGTGAATATTAAGGTCACTTCTTTACCTAAAAAGCATGTTTTTAAACAGGCTGGTACTAGTTATCTCCAGTCTGACAAAGCTCACCCATTTTTTCCATGAACTTCTCGTAGTTTTCATTGCGATCAACCTTCCAGGTGCCGTTGAAGGTCATGTTGACTGCTTGAGGCGAGCTGGACCACTGTGCAGAAAGGAGCGTCCTACTGAGACCGAGGCGCTCCTTTTAAGCTGCGTACGCTCTTATCTCGTCATCTGCGTGATGATGTGGCCGTTTAAAGCTCAGGTTTTTTCAGGTTACAGGCTGCATTATCCACAGCGAACACTTTATGAATTACTGAATGGTTGCCTTTCTTGCCGAACTTGTGTGTGTGTGTGTTTACACAGGGTGGTGGCCTTGTGTGTTCAGCAGACAATTGCAATGCAATGGAAAATTACAGCAAGTGTGTCGGTGAACACTTGCCTGTGAACTTTTGTTATTGAGGGATAATTTAAGGAGAGGACCTCAATGGAACTGGCTCCTAAACCTTTTGCAACCACCCTGGTAAACACTCTTCCTCGTACCAACTCAAAAACATTTTAAAACAGAAGCACACCAGGACATGGACTTTAAGTTTATTGTCAGAATAAGAGAAAATATGATTGGTTCAAAGATATGATTTAAATACACATTGTCAGTTTTACGCAGAAGATTTCTACTTTTCAAGATGAAAAGACTTAATCGCTGAGAATTTGGATTTCCATGTTAGAAAGTCAGAATATGCCCAGCTATATCAACTACCTTGAACATAAAACTTAGTCATAAAAGCATTCAAACTACTGACTGAACTATTTGTATTCACCTCTGGTTATATGCTTGACCTCAAAAGTACGCAACCTGTTGCTACAGTGTTTGAAAATCTCAACTATAAAAGGCAGTGGGTTGGACTCGAAATGATCAGCAGCACACGATTCCACTTCGCTTGCACCACGACTTGTGCTCACTGTGCTGCTCTGTTTAGAAGTTTTAGATTAAATGACATTTTTGCTGGCGTATTTATGGATTTTGCGTAATAAATAGTTTGTTTTTGTAATTGATACCAACATTGCCTGTAAGTACCACTAAAGGCAGTCCAAGTTGCACCACAAGTGTTTGTACAATGATTTGAGAAACACAGTAGATGATGCAAATATCTTTTTATCTGCCATTACATCTAGTAGATAAAAATATTTTTTTAATGATACTATTCAATCAAGTTACCAAAGCTCTTCATATAACTGTTTTGTTCATTGGTTTAGCTAGTCATACCCTTCCTTCATTGTCTTTGACCTAAATCAAACAATTACTGATAAGGAAGACCTTTGATATTTAAAGCTATTACCACACGAGAGCTTACACAGATATGTGGTCTAAACTAATGCTAAGACTTGCTCTAAATTAATCCAAAAACTGAGGTCAGTGAAAGCACATTATTTGTTGGAAGTTTGACTGTGAGCTGGGAAATGTACTTGGTGATTTCCAGCTGCTGTTTCAGGAAAACTGAATTATGTAGAAACAACTTCATGACTCCAAATCAAATGAAGTTCGTTTTTTTCTTTGAAAAGACACAAAAGAGGAGAAAGTGGCCAAATACATTAACCAATTGCATTGCCACTGGATTTGCACAGCTGTTACAGGCTGCAGGAACAAGGACTTACACCTCCTTCACAAAGAGATGATTAAAGTTCTTCACTGGTCAGGGATGTCTATCTTGTCCCTGATAACTTGTCAGTCTTCTTTTTTATTGGAGTTTCTTTTTTTTTTTTTTTTTTGTTCAGGGTGACATAAATACGTCAATATCTCCACTTTTATCAAAAAGAAGACCTTTCTACCTTAACTGAGGTGACGAAACCAGTCACCACCTACTTGATTAGGTCTAGTGGATGCTTATCGTTAACATGTCATATCACAAGCCGTTTATCTGTGCCTAAGTATCAGTTTTTTATCAATTGTCATTCACTTTTGCCAGAGCAGAACAAATGATAACATGGCTGTATAAAAAAGACATGCGTCCTTGAAGGACCCAAACTCTTTGGCATGTGATCAAAGTTGCAGAACTCTAGAAAAACAGTAATTGTAAAGAATTGTTAAAACACCATATAGTTTCTTTAGCTAAATTCACTCTACTTATTTTGACAAAAAAGATCTCAAGGTAAAAAGACAAATTACTGTGGTGCTTGAAGATTTATGAGTTTGTGCATATTAATTTATTTTACTGATCAAGATTTTATCCAGTTAATCTCAATCGGACACATTTAATATGTCTGATAATATGCAGCACGAGGTAATATGAATGTTTGATCTACAGTGTGTGTCATTATATGTAATGATTGCCTATTATTTGTTTGATGTGATATTTCTATCATTTATTGTCTTATTTTGTAAGATAATAAATCCCCAGCCAACATAGATGTGCCTGAACTTTGAAATTTCTCTTTTTTTATAACAGTGAAATAGAATATATCCTGATTAGATAACCCTGACAGAAAGGTGAATGTCTACATATTCATCGTGTTTATAAATCTATAAACATGATGTTATAGATTTAGATTTGGCCACTCCCATTCACTTTATTGAGTATGTCGCCTTTGATGTGTATTTCTGGTAGTTTTCTGGCAGGCTGAATCAAATTATCCACCAATTTTATTTTAGATTCCTGTGAGAAGCTTCCCCATATTGTTATGATGCCAGTGCCATTCTTTATGGTGAAAAGCGTAACTTTGTGGTGAGGTGCAGAAACAGTTTGTTCCGACAGACTGAAGAAACTTCTTCTTGGAGTCTCTATTGCTTGGGACACATCAGCTTTTCAGGCTCTGGTAATTTAATAACAAAGCAGTGTCATGTACCAACTGACCAGTCCAGTGGTGGCAGCATCATGTGAGGGTCTGTCTTGGTGTGAGTGTATTAGCAAAGTGGATGGAATAAATCAGGAAAGAAGATCATGTCCCAATTCTACATTTTTTCAAGTCAATGACGCCTGAAACATGGACAAAGTTGAGCTTTCCAACAAGATTAAAAGTCCTGTCCATAATTGTCCTAGAGTTGACCAAGCAAGCTAAAATTATGCTTTAGGAATGATCCTGACCTCAACTTGAAAATGTGTAAGCAATCCCTTAAAAGTCAGGTCTATGCAGAAAAACAAAATTATTTATATTATTTCTAATTAGAAAAGTGATATTCAGCATAAACTGAGTGTGGTGTGCCAAGACACATTTAATCAGAAAAACATTGTGGGCGTTTGTAAATATTTGATATCTGTGTGTATAATTATGACTTTGGGTGATTAGAGATAAACCACTATAAATTCAAAATTGGGCACTCAGTAGGCTATTTGTTTTTGAAATACCACTATTCCACCCTATGGACACTTTTTACTGGAACTCGGGGAGCTTAATGCATCAAGGTTGGTTTTCATTACTAAGCAATGTTGATCTATTTTATCATGTGATTTTCAGATCATCCACTAGATGGAGAACTTTAAAAACAATCACGTTTAAAAGCAGCTATGAGACTGTCTTGCTCTTTAAATTGTCTTGTTTATGCTACTATTTATTCTTGTAAAGTTCTGAAGTTACAAATTATTGATAAATTTAAATTTCTACGACATGTTTTGTAGCCTTAAAGAACTTAAAGACCAAATCTGCTTTTTTAGAAAAATACTGATTTGGTCTGGCACAAAAAAAAAACTAAGAATATTTTAAATGTACTGGAAGTAAATCATTAAAAATAGATAAAAATGATACTAATACAAATAATAAATGCATTCAACATATAAAGTACACAAATTTTTACTTTATTTATTAAAATGATGAAAGCAAATCAAAAGATTGTGAAGTAAAATGTATTTATTTTTCAATTTTACAAATGATCAATACTTCTCACATAACTTTTTTTGCCTAAAAGAATAAATACCAGGTGAAATGAAACAAAAATAAATATATAGTAAGACATTATTTGTAGGGCACGAAGCAATTCTGTTCAGCTGTATTATTTAACAGCAACAAATATAAAATAAGGGACAATAAGGAATAATGAGGCAAGTGAAAAAAAATATATAAAACTAGTGTTCATGTTTATTGAGAATGCTTCCTAAATATTTATGTGAAATACATAATAATACATTTGTTTATTTGTGACTTAAAAATAATGTTTTATCTTGTATTGTCTTCTCACAGTTTTATTGCTAAACTGCAGATGAAAACAAAAACACAGAAACTTCCACATCTAGATTTATTTTCATCATCATCGTTGTTGCTAAATGTAAAATATAATCTAGCCTTAAAGGCTATCATTATGAGGCAAATAAGCTGTTCTGAATGTAAACTGTACATTTTTTGGCAATCACAAGTCACATTTGGCACACGAATATTGTCTGGCTAGTTTTAAATGTTTAGCTTACCATTTATCTATGAGTGTATAATACTTTATCATAAAAAATTAAAGATAACTTGAATGTACCAAGCTATATGATTTATTAACACTGCACAATTCTAAAACCTATAGTGAGATTGTAATGAATCAGGTGTGTGGAGAAAGTGGAAGGGTGACAATACAAGTTCAAATACACTTTGAAGCACTTTTTTTATGTATTAAAAATATCCATATTTCTATACCTTTATTAATTTTAATGTTCCCCTCACTCATTTTCATCTGAAGTTTAGGATAACACCACACTTTAAAGAGCTGAAGTCCTCTCTGAACTCAGTGTTTTTATGTTTACGGTTTCACTGCCGGAGGCTCTGTGTCGTTGGTCTTCCTAGAAAGAAACCACACCCTCATCGGTTCCTTCTTTCCTTTCATGGTGACGGGGCCGCGGTACTCCAGATGAAACTGGGGGTCCGCGTTCTCCGCAGACTGCAAGCACCTAGAGTACAACAACCACACACCATGTTTGTCTCTGGCTCTTGTTTTACATACACCTTGGTCTGTTGTATCCAACATAGAATCATTATAATTTGTGTGCAGCTTAAGGGATAATCCCCCCGCAAAGGTAGAGTTAAAACTAGATAAATGTATCAACAAAACGTCAAAAAAAAAGTGTGATATTACATCAAACTGAGTTATTATCAGTTATTAAGCTGTTATCAGTTAGACATACAGTAGACTTGAATATTTGATTTCAGTTTTTCTGTTTCTACTACTAAATTTCAAGCTTGTTTTGTAGGACTTTGAAAGATGGCTGGTTTCTACAGATAAATCACCAAGACTCACCTGTAAGTGTATTCTGAGACATTAATTTTCCCTTTGTCTCCCGTCGTCTCAGTTCGACTTGTTAGGTTGACAGTATTTCCAAAAAGGCAATATCTGGGCATCCTCTGGCCAATCACACCTGTCACCACCTCCCCAGTGTGGATCCCAATTGTGATCTTGAACAAAAACGATAAAAAGTATGACATCAAAATATGTTCCTAATCATTGCAAACAACTACTATAATTCTCTTGCCTTTTCAATCTGTTCACACAACTCTCAGTTTTCAAATGAAAAGGTGCAACATTTAGTGGGTGGATATAAGATTCACTCTGCCAGGAATTTGTGCTCCACGGACAAAATTAGAAATTATCTCAGTTTTTCTTGAGGTAATTGCCTTTAAATCTGCAGGAAGGACAACTTAGAGACAAAGATTTAACCTCAGAGCTGTGGGCATTTCTCAGTGCTTGTTTTCCATAAAGCATAGATGTGCTGTGAGTGTCTGGGACGAACAAGCATCTATTTTCGTCGCCAGGATCATCAGATGATTTGAGCGAGTTCCTGCTACATAAACCGGACTCATCTTTTTGCCAGAGCCACATTGTACAGTAAACATGCTTTCATTACCTAGATATTATTTTACAGTGGAAGGTTTCAACAAAGTTACAATAACAACTGACATCAGTCCATTAAACAAATGTTTTAGTTTCCCACCAACCTTTTATTACAATGCAAAAATATGTCTGGATGGATAGATATTCAAAAATTAATTCAAAAAATTAATGAACAGTAGAAAAACCAAACAGAGCTCCAGAGTGTTTGTATCATCTATTCCAAAGTAACAGATGCATTGCTAAGAAAGCTGCAGAAATAATTAAATATGTGAAGGAAAACAGACGGGCAATCATTAAATTATGTGCCAAAACAGACAACTTGTTTCACCAACACATTTCACAGAGAAAGAAAACGCACTTACAGTCCAGCCTACTGTTAGTTAAAAAAAAGATGCCGATCTATTATATTATATATCTACTATATTGTGTAGTCCAGTTGTTAGCACTTGAGATAAAGATTTGTAAAACCTTTCAAATAAATCCATCCTATTTTACAGTTCAGTGTTTCCCTTAGGGCCTTGGGCTTTTAGGGGTTGAGGGGGGATCATTTTTTAGAAATGCACATATTGAGACAAAGGGAAATGCACGGGAGACAAAGGGAAAATTAATGTCTCAGAATATTAATTTTCAGTCAATATTTACATTAGAAACTGACCTTATCCACCAATGTTTCCTCCACAAGGCTCTGAGAGATATTCTTAACAATAATATGTTTACTGTTGCCAACTTTCCAACTCGTTCGGTGCAGAAACAAATGGGTATAGACCAAAATCAGTCACTCTGTTTTCAATAGCGATGATGGGCCAGAAAACTGCAATGATTTCTGCTGTGTCAGGGCATTGGCATTTGCACTGGTTCTATCTTTGCCATACATATTATGATGCTGGTTTTTAGAAGGGGTACCAGAACAAAACTTTTCTGTCCTTCAGTCACAAATGTAACTTAGTTTGCAAAAACATCGTCATTAAACTGGAACTGTGTGCAATGACAACCTGAAAAAAATCATGAAAATGTGGAAGAGCTCTTCATGCCCATTGTGAAGTACGGTGAAGGATCTGTGATGCTGTGGGGCTGCTTCTCTACCAAAGGCCCTGGGAAAATTTCGAGAGTGTATGGTGTTATGAACGAATTAAGTTACCAGGATATTTTAAATAAAAATCTATCAAACTCGACCTGAAAACTGAATACAAGGCAATATGGCATAACGATTTTATGCCATATGGCATAAAAACAAAAAGAAACAACATTTGTTATTTAATATGGGATTTTTTTTCCTCTTTGATTAAATTAGAGGTTTGGTCTCTTTAGGTTTCTCCAGATGTTTCAGGGCAATGATACAGGAATAAAACATCCATTTATTTTATGGCTTTTTATACACTTTTCCCATATGTTTAGAGGAGTTTGGTAAATATTATCTAAAATTTATTTTTTTTGTTGAGTATTAAAATCATTTCCTATGGTACTGCCTCTGAAATTGCAAAGCATAGTGTATGACTGCTTAGCTGCATATTCTGTGAGATTTCAATATTATTTTTATATTCTATTTTCTTTATCACACCTGAACTGGCTCATCATCCACTTTGACTTGTCCTGCTATCTCCATCATATCAAGGGCAAGGTGGCAGATGGACTTGGCATGGTGTGTGCAAGGCTCTGGCAAACCGCTCACTGTCATGTACTTATCACCAACTGTTTCCACCTGTAAAAGACAGATAATTTCCCGTTTAAATATAGCATGATGAGTTAAAGTGCATCTCTTTATTTATGCTTCTTACAGAATTCTCGCCTTTCTATATGGGGAGCCTCTGTTGAGGTCAGAATGAACCGAAACAGCTAGTGATAAACACTTACATCAGCTACAAGACATTCAGGGCTTCTCTTGAGTCCCGCTAATACCCCAGGACCACCAAGCCATTCAGTTTGTTGAGTAAATATTACTTCTTTTGGTGACCCAGAGTAGTGAAGCCGATCCCCTGGAAGTGCCGGGGTCTGCTTGACTTCACAAAGTGCATTCTTGTCTGAAAGCCTGGAGTGTAAATCTGCTGTGCCAGGTCTATAAAATTGTGCAGTCGCCCTGTAAAACTCCACTGTGTTTAGGAGTTAGTGCTAGTCATGAAAATTTTTTTTTATCAAGATATAAATATACCTGTGCTGAGTTGTATGTGCAAGATTGTATAATTACTATTAATCACACTGGTGCAAATAACCGGAGGGCAAGAAGAGAAATTGTGGTCCCAAAATAATTCTTGCTTCCTTTTTTTAATCCAGCCTGTTTTTCTTAGTCCGAAATAAGATTACACAAAAGCCTGATAAACTGCGGTGGTAACGTTCTTGTTTCCAACCTTGTATACATAAGGGTTCTTCCGAGAGTCTGTCAAGATGTCGAAGCGCGTGTAAACATCATTGAGCAGGTTAACTATCTTGATGGCTCCCTCAGCTGAGGCGTGCTTGCTGCAGAAAGCGTTGAATCCCACGATGCCGCTGAACAGGATGGTGACGTTGTCGTAACGCTTCGCCGGGACGGGGCGCTTGTGGCGCAGCTCGTTGGCAACAGATGGTGGCAGAACAGAATAGAGCAGTCTGAAAAGAAGAAGAGGAGCAAGAAGCATTATTCAGAGCAGACACACAGTTAAGCGGGGGTTGAGGAATCAGGGCTTCCAGACTGAAGTTCATCCTTGTATCAGGATCTCTTTTGTTCTCCCACTACCAAGAGGTAAAAAAAAATAAAAAATGGGGTGGTGTTACTATGGTAACAGTTAGATCATGGCTGTCTTGTTAAAAGCAAAGTAACTTTCCTGGTGCAATACACTTGTAGCATCAGGGGATGTGATACAGAACAATAACCGGTCAAAATATGCTATGTTTTTCAAATTCATTTGGAAATTGTAGTTTAAATAAGTTGAGGGTTTTTTTCAGATGAAGAGCAAAATCAGCTTCAGTTTGATGTCTAATGCTGACAATATTATTGCTCCTAAAAATGTCAATATAAGACGAGGCCAAATGATTAGTACTGTAATAAATGAACCCTGTAAAGATTTATTGAGATGCACAGACATAATAAGAACCATAAAGCAGTGAACAACCTGCAGTTTATTTAAATATTAAGAGAACTTTATTCCACGGTTAGAGACGCTATAATGTTATGTGTAGAATAAAGTCATAGCTATGCAATGGCAACGAATTGCCACAACAGTCTTAAATACCATCGTGCTCCACTGCTGTGATCGTATCCAGCTCCTTCCCACTGCTATGACAGGCCAACTTCTAAACCGTTTTAATCCTAACAGGGCCTGAAGATTAGCTTTGGTAAATATCAACCTGCATAATAAAGTCCGACCCCAGGTGCTCCTGTTGCCATGCAGCATTTTGACAGCACTATGAGAATGAGCCCTGTTTGTTTCCGTATCTCAACTGTTTCTGGTTTGGGGTTTGACCTTAAAAGGGAATCCTTCACACAGCTTTTTTTTTCTTTGTTACATCGCACTACAACGAGCACTAATGAACAAACTAACACTTTGTTTTAACAGCCATGTTGCAACAGAATGACTTTGAGTCTGACTCAAAGCATTGAGATAATGACTTGGCGCCTGTATGAAATTAATTTCCTGAATGATTCACTACAGAGAAATAGTTTGCATAAAGTGCTTGAACTGGGTGCGAATAAAAAAAAGAAAGCTTTTTGTCAAACGGCTGCATCACATTTTCCATTTCACTTTCCAGACTTGTGTTTACAAATATCTCTGACAATTGTCAGGCAATGTTTGAGTAATAATAACAAAAGTTTGCTTCACTTTAAAAAAAAACAAAACTCCATGTTCATGTTCATCTATGAAATTCATGTCTGTTAATTAACTTACTGATATCTGAAGTGATTGTCCCCCTCTTTTCTATCATGATATATTTTTCCACAGTTCCATATGTGTAGGAACTGCTACAATGTGCCCAACTGTAGGAAAATGTTCATACCTCTGTAGTAGTGTTTAAAGTGGGGTGACCAAATCTCTGTGACAACCAATGATATCTTAAGGCTTTTGTACACATATGTGCCTGGGGAAGGAATAATAGTGGAGGGTGCTGGTTGTGAGGTTAAAGCTAACTGATTTTTACGTAAAAAAAACAACAAAACAAAACAAGGAAACCTGTCCGTTTTCTTCTTCTCATCCTCCAGGGCCCGCAGTGTGTGCTGGAGGCGATCCGTCAAAATTTCCAGCTCCTGTGTTAGCTTGTACTCCTCACGAAACTGTTCCCCCAGCAGCACCAGGTCGCGCGTGGCATCATGTAGTGGGATGTCACTCAGGTAGAGCCCCCTCCTCGTCAGATCGTCCAGGTTCATAACACTAACCACAGAAAACAGTTAAACGCTACTTCAATTTTATTGCTCTTTTTATATATAAACTGACAAATACACTTCTCTGGTAAAACAGAAACTGCTTGTTCTCTTCTCAGAGAGGGTACAAAATAAGTCGACCATGGAGCAGTGATGTCATCATTCTGGCAGAGCTGTTTGCCTCCTAATAAATGATCTTTTCAGTGAGGTCACACAGCTCGACATGACTCTCCCTGATAAGATGAATAGAAAATATTCATGCTTTTAGCTCCTGTGTTTTGTCTGGCCAGGCACCTTTTAGCAAAACCACTTGAAAGCCTGTTTAGACAAATAGGACAAGGTCCACAGAACACCACTTTCCTGCAAAAATTATGCCAGCAAATTTCCCAAAATGGTCCTGTCAGGAGGCTAATGGCGGCCACAGTGAATTATCCCAAGTATCTACCTACATATCACCTTTTTCTCTACTTTTTCTGTCTTACCATTTAACTACATTTGTGTTTATAAAAGGCTGGAGAAAAAAAAAATCATAAACTTAAAATCAAATACGTGCACTGGAACATAAATTTATCTCAAAATATTTGGTGCAGGCATTTTGATGTTGTTTATAGTCCTTATAACTTTTTTGCTCATATGCAAACATTATGGACTGCACAAATCCAACATTGCACAGCACCTGAAACACATCATCCCTGTGAAACACTGAAGTGGCAGCATCACGCTGTGGTTATCCTTTTCTCTATCAGGGTCAGGGAAGCTGGTTGGAGTTAATGGGAAGATATCTGGAGCTAAATATAGATTCTGGAAGAAAATCCGTTAAAAATTACAAAGGACTTCATAATGGGGCAAAATTCACCATTCAGTGGGAAAACTACCATAAGAGTAGTAAATGGAAGAGATTGTAACTTACTTTTAATCACATTTACTCTAATCTCATTTTTGCATTTTTGAGAAGCCTTCATGCTTGGCTCTGTCAGAACAAATTGACTCCCTTCAGTGAATCTGGGTTACATAATGAACTGTTTTAACAGAACAGCCTCTTCTCACCAACAATCTGCTTCAACAACACATTTCTTCAACTCCATTTAGCATGCAGTTCGCTCACTTGTTCTCAGAAAATCTGCTTCCTGACTGTTAAACTCGGAGGCTAATAAGGATTAAATGGTATTAGCACAATTAAGATTGAAGTATTTCAGCAAATATCTGGTGGAAGAAGTGGACTGGGTGTTTTCTTGTTTTCATATTTGTAGAAATATTTTTGAGCTACAGATTATTTTCTTCAAACATTTGCCATATCTCTGCATGGCATGAACGTATCCCTGTGAAATATGACAAGATAATGCAAAATGCAAAATCACCAGCTAAAGTTCAAATATGTACACTTTAAACTTCATTGTTGAATCAAGCAATTACTCTCTAGTTAAAGGTGAAGCAGCCAGGATATTAACGTCTGACCTCCCTTCCTCTGTGGGATTCAGTCCACCCATTTCTAACCTATGTTGTCATGAAACAATCTGGCAACATGAACACAGACCTTTTACATTCAAAGCAGAGCCATAACTTTCCTCTACTCAATAATCTATTTTCTTTAAGTTTAACCTTTAGTTCAGATTAGTCTGTTTTCACCTGACATCGAGCCATTTATTAGCTTTTTAAAAACGTGCAATTTAGTTGTAACTTTAAGTTTGGACTGTTTATTTTGGTCCGCATTCTGCGACTGTCGTTTTTCTTCTAAATTTTATTTTAGCCCCTCAGTATGAATCAAACACATACAGTAAATACATCAGGAATCTTCTAGCTATTCATTTTGCATCTAAGTCCAATCTTCTGCTTTATCTAAGCTTATGGTTTTTGATGAACAATGATTACCTACGAGAGCATCAGTGACGAAAGGCTTGGATGCAGCTGGCTGTAGAAAAGTGTTCAAAGAAGCTCTGTACGCTCTGTTCTTGAGCTAATCTGAAGGCCACATGAGGTTTGGAGATCTACGGCTACTGACTCTGCAGAAAGCAACCTGAAGGCACGATACTGCTGACTCCGCACTGTGGTTTTTACATGACCTCCCACTTTGAATTGCAGTCGCTCCAATTAATTTTCACTTTGATATAATACCACTAATACTGGTGTCTTGAATACTTAGTAATGAGAAAGTTTCAGTTGGCATCCCACATTGTTACCACACCAGAAATCACTGCTCTCCTGAGAGTGAGCAGTTATTTAACATGTTTGCAGAAGCAGTGTGGCCCCGTCAGTACTGGATTTTACAGACTTGTGGACATGAAAGTGTTCTGAACACATGAATTAAATTATTTGGAGGGAGGAACAAATACTTTTGGAAAGAAAGTGTCAGACATTTGGTCAGACAGCTATCCTCCTTCAGCGTAACAAAAACAATAAGGAAATATATAACATGTTCAACTTTTTCCAGAAGAAATTCTGGAGTTTAGTTTTACAGAGGATGCAAGTCAATAATTTGCTATGCTTTAGTTGTTGCACATGCATTTATTGTTTTGTTGTTTCTTGGTAGTTGAGATCACACCTGCAGGCTCTGCTACAGGCAGATAACAAAGAAAAGGCATGGTAAAGTGGGAGAGGGACAATGTGGGCCAGGCCAAGGTCTTATAATATTATTTAGTGAGATATGAAACAAAATATAAAGCATAATCAAAAGGAGGAGTGAAAATGAAAAGGGCTATGAAACTGCATTGTTAATATTCATTTATCCAGCAAATAATATGTGACCGGTAAGGCTGTATTTCAAATCAAAAGTGTGAAACCAGAATTATATTCACTGTTTTACTCTCCTAAGATAACCAGTTATGTGACGAAAACCAGCAGATCAGGAAATTATTTTAATTCAAACAGCAATTATTTTTATTAGTTCATCTGTCCCTGCTGTTAATTGAAACCTATCTGAAAGATGAGGTACAAAACTGTTATAGATCCTTTTAGCCAGCTAGGTCATAATTCTCCACAAAGAGGTGTGTGAAGCAGAGCTGCGGTTTGAGAGCATATATCAGCTGTAGCTTGTGTGAAAACAGAGAGTGCAGTAGGTTTACCTGGGCGAGCAAAGGAAAAGGATGTTCTCTGCCTCTGGCAAATAAATCATCTGCCCTTTCAGCCTCAGACAGCTGATCTCCACCCCTGTCAGCTCATCCTCATTCTCCACAGTCTCCACATTAAGCAGGCCCTCCTGTCAGGAATACATCACACTTCTGAATATTTCATTACACTGTATGTTCTTTTCTAAATCTCCTTCAAATCAGCCAGCCTTTGTTTGAATTTTAGATTTTAATGCATACAAAACATGATGAACTCCTCCGTCACAACGCTGGCGTTTCATTTATTAATTTATTGTAATCTACATACAGTGAGTCTAACTGAAAGCCTAAACAGTTATCTTTATCTTGATAGAAAGTATTACAAAAACATTTTCTTAATCTCTGAATCACTTTTCTCTCTACTGCTTAAGTTTTTAATTTATTTATTTTTTTGTCAGAGTATGCAATAGTCACATTTAATGAACATTTCCACCCCTACTGTGAAGTGCATTCCAACATTTTCAGTTATTCACATAGATGTCGTCTGCATTAACGGCATCAATGAAACCCACTGCTAAATCCCATGATGTTGCTAAAAATATCCGTGACCTTATTAATATTTAAGATGACCCATTATGCACAGTTCAGCATCTTTATCTTTGAAACTATAACTCTACGCATGATGTGTGTAATTTATAGATAAAAACAAATATTTTTCTGGACTCTTGGTGTTTTTTTGAGATCCAGCATTCGATCCATCAACAGAAACAAGCTGTTATAACTCCAGTCCTTTTAAGGACAAACTCTGTTGAGCATCTACATTCTCCTGATAAGGAGGACTGAAGAGGTTCTTGTTTATTTCTCAAGTAAAAAAGAACAAAAAAAACTTTAAACTTGAAAGAGATTTTCCATCTCATTTCACAAATGTTCCATTATTTCACATCTCAGCAATGTTCCACTGACAAACAATTTGTTTTGACGTATGAAGAACAAGTTATGCAATATAACAATAGTAGGTCACAAGTTCAGTGAGTCCGTGGCTCCCCTGCTAAAGCTTTGCAAAAGGCCTTAAAATAAATTAATATGTTATTTTTGCAACATAACTCTCACTGTCAAAGATTTTGTAAGAAATACGTTTCTTTTGACCACATTAAAAAAACACACACACACAAAATAACTAGAGCAAATATTACAGTTAGTTCTAACTGTTGACATAAAATAATAATTATTGAAGAATTTTTAACAAATACTTTGCCTTTTTGAAATTGTCCAGGAACTTTAAATTAGTAATTCAGGACTTCTTGCTGTCATAGCATGGCATAGAGGACCATTTCTTTTAGCCACTCTTCAAAACAAGAAACACACGTCAAGCAAGACGCGTTGATTTATAGAAGTCATGAAACAGCAACCAATCTACGGTCAGCGAGAATAATTAAAACATTTAAAACCACAACTGCGGCTGAATGAAGACTAACGCTTGTCTTAGGTTGAGAACTTGGTAAAAAAAAAAAAAAAAAAAAACTCTGAAGCTCAAAGTCAGAAAACTGCAGCAGAAACTTCACACAGCAGTTTGTTTATTTATGTTTAGGCTTTTAATGCATAATTGCAAGGGGTGAAGTGTGTTGCAATTACAGTTTCACTTACATTATTTGAAATCACTTCTGCTATTGTAATAGTAATGATTCACAGAAGCTGAGGGCGGGCATGCTCACTATAAATAATTTTTGTGTGGTTGTCTCAAGATAACAAGAAAATGTGTTATTATGAGAAAACAAGAGTCATTACCTCCCTGTTGTTGGCTTTCCAAGACTAATAATTGTTTTACGTAAACACAATCAAATTATTGTTAAAAATCAAAAAGGAAAGGAAGATTGTTGAGGATTTAATGTGCTTAACTTCAGGTGCCTAACTGTGAGTCTGATGTATTCAGTGGGTTGATTATATCAGGCTTCATAGAAAAAGAGCTTCATACACTTGCACAGAATCTGACCGGGGCTCAGCGTAGTAGAGCAACTATTTCTGTACTTTTAGAGATCCAGTAATGAGCTTGGTCACCGTCTTTTTGAACCATCAGATGAAACAAAAGTGTGCATAACTTAATTTAATGAGCAGCTGGAAGATGTGACTGGCATAAAGTAAAAAAAAAACTAGTCAGGTTATATTGATAAATTGAGCATCAGTGTTAAAGAAAAAAATAATTTATCTATTTATTAGTTGGAGTCAAGAGGTTTAATTTCCATTTCAAACTGAATTTGACACAGAGAAAAATCATTCCAAAAAGAAGGCATTATTTGATCTTTAAATGTATTTAACCCATCAAGGCACCTTTTTCCTTTCTGCAATTTTCCTTTTTCTATACAATTAAAATTGTAATTGGATTCCTAATAATCCTGGTAGGACGCTATCCTTCAGAGGAGGCATAATAGACCCCTTTTAGTATGTAAATCTGGAATCCAAATTTATCAGAAATAACAAAGCCATGTTTTGATCATTAGCACATTTTTATGATTTTTCTGGAAAACTATCCATATTCAGTACCCAGCAAGAGTAGGTGGTCTGTTCAGGGTTATGTGCAGTTATGCTTCTCATCCACATGTAGAATTTTGCAGGCAACTAAATTTTATCTATAGGGGTGAACAAAACTCTTATTTGCATAAGTAATTGCAAATTGTTCTGTTCACCTAGCACATAAACTCCTCATAAAATATATGGTTTGGTTGCAATTTGTAATGACAAAATGTGAAAGAGCTGAATAATTTTGGAATGCACTTTACAAGCAAAATGTAGACATGTTTCAGAACAAAAAGCAGGACTCAAATAAAGCCCTATGTGATATCTGACGTCTACCTTGCTTCGCAGAACAAACACGGTGTTGATGTGGGAAAGGATGCCATGAAAGCTGAAGTCAATGTGCGGACGAACCAAAGAAAAAACAGAAGGGAGGATGCAGGCACCAGGCTGGAGCTGAGGAACAAAACAACATTTTCAATTTAGAGTTAGTTGCACTTCACACAAAGAGAAATGAAACTGCTATTGTGCCGATATATCAAAAGAAAACAACAACCAAGTGCTGACTTAATATCAAACTCCACATTTTGCAGTGGGATTTGCCATGTGGCTGGATGTGAATGCACACCTGCGGCAGGACCCTGTATATGGCATTCCCACACTGTGTGAGCATCAGGTCTTTATCAAACATGAGGTGAAACGGAAAGGCTTTGCAGAACGTGTACGGGCTGATCCGAGTCTCCTGTGTGCCGTTCTCCTCAAAACCGTCGAGATCTTCATAGAACGCCTCCTCCTCAGAGTCCTTCTCCTCAATCAGAAATTTGATGTGGTCACACTCCTCACTCTTTGGTTGGATCACCTGCAAAAAGAGCATCCATCACTTAAAGAAGGATCTACAACATAAAGAACCTTTGTGGGCTCTTCAACCATGTCAGCCTATTATTTATATTCTTAATTGGAGAAAAATATTTTTAGAAATGTCAGGAGTATTAATAATTTTGGCCTCAACTGTAAGAGTTAAAGATAAGTGTTGCTACATAACTAAACTGACCAAATAAAAAAATAGATTGAAAGAATGTAAAACTAAATATGGGGGTTCAGGGTGCATAAGAAGCAAATAAACAACCGGTAACACAATTAAAAGCTATAATATATCCTAACCATGCACATTTCTCCTTACAAAAACTAAATGAGGGAATCATTAATTTCATGTCTTCCATATTGAATCAGGAGGGCAATAAATGGCATTTCTGTGGGTTTATGAGCATAAGGCGTACTGACGTCGAGCTGCTGTCTCTGCACCCTGTTTCCACAGCAACGGTGGCTAATATTTTCAGAAAATTGGGTGTCACATTTGTAGCGTCTGCCATTTTCTGTTCTTTCACAGCACACACAACGGTTGAAAAAAATATTATCTTGTCCGCCCAACATGATTAGCTCTGGGAGAAAATGTCACTGTTGTAATAAGGAGAAACATCCATGCAAGCTCATTGGATGGAAAAAAGGAAAAGGACAAGCTTCTGGGACTGGATGAATGGGATCTGTCGGGTGAACATAAAAATACAATTAACAATACCAATACCTCCTAGTTGAGACATTAGGCGTGACAGGTGCTTATTCTTCTTTGTCAATGTCCAATTAGCCAGTCTAAATCTATTTTATGTGCAGTAAAAGTTAGTCAAAGTTAAACTAGACAGAGGAACAGGGAAAAAAAAAATCCCTGAAAAGACAGGCAGTCTCTTGCCTGTGACTCTATAACTTAGATCTAAAAATATCCTCTGACTCACTGGCATTAGCCAAAAACTGAGCCACATTTATCACAGGGTTTCCGTTTGAGTATTTCAGGGGGGGATCTTATGTTTAATCTCTACATCAGATCCTCTTCAATTATATTCAGTCATAAATTGTCACATTCTTATACAAAGCACCAGATACTTCAAAGCCTTATTGAACATTGTAGCCATAAATCAGAAGGGGCTTTAAGTCAGCTTCATTTATCATCATGATCAGCAGCAGCAGAAGCACACTGGACCATTAGCGGTGGTGTCTTTCACCAGCGCAGGAAAATAACGATGCTGACCTTCATCTCTATCTCTGTGCCATGGATTTGTTGAGCGACTGTTTTAATGATGCCAATCACAATATCCTGCAATCCTTCTCTCTCTGAGTAGTAGTGAAGGATCAGGTTGTTTCCCTTCTCTGCGTCGGTGCAGCGAAACGACGGAGCCCTCATTCCGGGGTAAATGGTGCCCAGGTGGTCGTGTAGGGCATCCAGGTTCTGCAAATTCAGATGAAAAGAGTAACATTTCCACAAATAACCACAGAAAACTAGAGGGACATAATGGTTTACGAGGGTTTTTTCTGTTTACAATTCCTTATGGAATATCTGTGTGAGATCTCAGTCCTCTCTTTGGCTCTGTTCTCTTCAGTTCACCACATAGCTTTTCTAGTGCAGATGGCCATAAAATATAGTTTTTATAGAAAGATAGCTTTTATATTGAACAAAGACAATATTCAGATTCAGTCTTATCTTAATTTGTGTTTTGTTTTGTCACAAAAAGAGAATTGATTTTCACATTTCCAAAAAGCAGGAAAACCTGGGTAAACGATTATGACACAGATTTTATCTTAAATGTAGCAAACACAAAATGTTGTATTTAAACAGAAGAATTTCTAAACATATTCAAGTATTTTAGCATCACCATGTAGCTGTGTGACTACTTCACCTCACAAAATAAGAGACCAAGCCACATAAAACATATAACAACATTAAGAGACATGCTCCACTTCCTCCACCAGGCTGTGACAGGAAATTGTAATCAACAAGAGGTTTTTATAATATAAAAACCTCTTTGTTTATTATTTACGACTGAACCGCAGAGGACATCCTGCGCAGAGGAGCAGAAAAGGAGCTGTTCTTTAACAGAATTAAACACCCTTACATCAAAATGATGACCTTGCATTGCTCTGAATTTTCTAGTTGTTTCTTTCATTAATTTAACCATTTGTGATGTAGTCTCCACATATATTCATCTCCTCTGCATTATTTGTCAGGTTTCTGCTGACATGAAACAAAGACTTTATTACTTAGAAACTGTTTCCCCTTCATTGGTGTGCAGCTGCGGCATTTCTGCCTCGCAGTAACTGCTGTGCAGTTAGTGGCTCACAGCATGAAGCATCTCCCAGTGAGCGAGATGCTTGCATGTGTAGTTGTTTTGTGGTTACACAAAACAGAAAATAAAGTTAAAAAAACAAAACAAAACATCTTAACTCTTTATAGATGTAAATTTAAAAGGTCTTTTAAGTCATTTTGTAAAAAAATAACATTATTATTTTTTTCTTGATGTAAAATGCAAAACTATTTCTGGGCTGAATTTTTTTTTCCCCATACAGCTCCAGAAAAACTTCCAATGGCTTTGGAAGGATTTGTAAGGCACCTTAATTTTCCCCAATTCAGCACTGCTGAAAATTTTAACTAAAAACCAAAACTTAGTATCAACTGCAAAGTTTTTTGTTTAATTATTTCTGGTTGCAAGGAAGACTAGCCTTTATTTTTTGTGAAGAGCAACATTGCACTTTAAAGGTGGAGGTTATGATGTAGGAATCGCTCCAAGAGTTACTGCTGCAGCTTTCATAGCTTCTGGGTAAATTCTCATGTCAGGGCTTTCTAAGTGGCATTTACAGGTGCGTCTGTGTCGTTCATTGAGGTTAAAAAGTTATAAAGCCTTAAACCAGCTTTACCCTGATGATAAAGCATCACCAAACCACAGAGAATGCTTTTCACACTAAGACCGTATTATTTGAAATATATAGATTTTGCAGTTTTTTACATTACAAAAATGTAAAAAAAATGTAAAAGGTTTTGCATTGTTTCTCTACTGTAAGAGCCTACCTGCAGGAACTCTCGAACATTTGAGCCCAGCACACGCAATATGGTATCATAGCCTGACTCCTGGCAAAATTCAAAAAACATCTTTCCAAACATCTGCAAGATTTCTCCTGCGTCGACCTCTGAAAAACAAGATGAAAACATACTCATGCCTGACCATGTTATTCAGTCTGCAAGTTATGAGTTACTTCCTTTTCTTTTTCATTCCCCTTTTAGTCACTTTCCAGCAAATAAAAAATGTGCGGTCACTTACTCAGAACTTTACTTGCAGCTGCAACAAGATCGTACGTTTTAGCATCCTCGTATATGATTCGAACAAGAAACTGACCCTCAATATCAAGCTGAGCTTCCCTCCTGCAAACACAGAAACAGCATCACAGGAAACAAGCAGCATTGACTTTATTTTACTTTTAATAGAATGGCTAAATAGCATAATATTTGCCTTCTATTGGAAAAGCTGGCCTAAACTAACATTATAGTGTCATTTTTTTGCTAGTTTCCCTTGAAAATCAGTGGTAGTGTTTAGATACAGCAAGGGAAGTTAAATGATTTACGGCCCTGACGAGCAACCGCAGTCTTATCAGAATGTGCTGCAGCTGCAAAAACATACCAGACCTTGAAATGTTTTGCAAAGAAAACAAGAATGCAGTTTTGCTTTGGTCAGCTTGTGATAACATTGAAAGAAAAAGAGGAAAATCTTATAAGCTGCACTTTAGCTAAAAGTCAGTCCCATCTGCAGACATCGCACACATCCATGCACATTAGTTTTTTTGCACTGGATGACTACTTTAAAAACATTTACACAAGGCAGCTGCTGCTCTTGTTTCAATTACCTTCTATTTTAGGATGGGTCAAGTTGAGTTCAGTCAGATTAAAAAAACAAACCTAGTCTCAGCCATATTTTTCAACACGCAGAAAAATGTTACTGTTATAATTAGTTGTTACAATAATCACACAGAAATTACCTACATGCAGCACAACATATCAGGCTTGCAACAGCAATACCTAAACCAATTGACTTACATGGAAACATTTTGAGGCCAATAGTTAAGGGGTTAAATTGTTCCACAGCTTGCATTCCAAGTAATGATAATTATATTTATGTTTGATGTCGAAACAGAAAGGTTTTTTTCTTGCTAATTAAGTAATCGTAATTACTTAATTTGCATCTTAACACCAGCAGTACAATATTCTCAGCTGCTACCAATATATGTTCAGTTTCTCCTGACAATTGATGCAGTCAAGCAACACTTACGTTAGCATAGCATCACATACATTTCTCTGTCATTTTTTTTTCTAAGTTGGATTTCACCCCATAATCTGATTCAAATTACAGTTTTATAATAAAAATAATTTAAATAATTTAAAATGACAAATGAAATGTCAAATAAAATGAATTTGAAAATCTTATTTCTAATGTTATATGCATAAGGCAGGGCAATCTTAAATAACCAAACAAAAAGAACAATCCTGATCTAAACTGTTGTCTTTTCAAATAACAAATGTAAAATCTATTCCTTTATCTATTCTATTCCACGAATGGACAAATATTGTTCTTAGGTAAGAAGAAATGATTTCCCTTAATGATTTGAGTCTCACTAAAAGTGTATTACTAGAGGGCTATATTTAATTGACAGAATTTACAGAAAATTATTAGGCCAGTTAACCTGTCGTTAATATTTTTAGACTGTGAGAGGAAGCTGGAGTACCAGGAGTCAACCTACGCATTCCTGGGGAGAACATGCAAACTCCCTGCAGAAAGACACCAGGCAGTGATTTCAGCAGTGCCAAAATTGTCTCCAACCTTCTTGAATGATCAACTAACAGCAAAAAGATCCAAAAATGAATTAATAACTGATGTAATGTTATAAAAATATATTTGGGGATTTCATTTAAATGATGGAATTAAGTGACTAAATTGTTTAAGTCAAAATAAATTTGTAACTTAATTAGTTAGTTTATTAATTCCCTTTCTTAAAAATACATATGGGTAGATACCAGAAAATATTTGTTTACAGTGTAAAAGGAGCCCTGAAAGATAAAAGAACATTGCTGTACTGTGGAAATGTAATTGGTTTCTAAGCCTTGTTCTGCTCTTTTTCCATTTCTTTTTGTCTTCTTGTTGTGTATTGATTTAACTGTTCAGTCATTTGTTTTATGACCAAAATGTTCAGATCATATGTTTACTCATGTACAAATACGTATGTGTATTGGGATTCATACAAACTTTGACTATGTAAGTTTGTCTTGTATTACTGTTATTAAGAACATAACGGATATACGAATGATTCAAACCTCAAATAAAAATGATATTAAAAAGAGAGCTCTGTTGTCAATTGAGTGGTCGTTATTTAACTAAAAAAGTAGAACATTTATCAAAGGGCATATACTGAACATTTCTCGAAATGTTTAAAAAAAAGGATAAAGATTATCCATTTCAAAATGCCGTTACTTTAGATTTCCAAACCAACACAAAACAGGTCGTTCCTATCATTTGACATCTATTTTAATTTTCAGTTATTCGTTTATTTGTTCTCTCTGAAAGACTTATTGTTGCTACAACATTAACTGACAAGCAAATATGTCAGTTAATATTTCAGGCACTGAATCTGCACGGATTCAGTGCTTTTGAGCCTGCTCTACACCGAGAAATCATGTGAAAGCAGCACATATACAACTCACTTGATGTCCTCCCATACTTCTGGGCCATAATTCCGTAAAACCAGGAGCTCCAGGGCGTGATTCACAAACCCGTACTAGAAACGAAGGGAAAACAGGATCAACGTCAATATTAAGCCATGTAATTAGTTTCCCACAACTGGGAATGTCTACATATGGCTTATGCGTGCAGGATGTCAGCTGGTAAAATATGTGCATACTGCATCCACCTGTTTAGGATAGCACTACAATGTTGTTCAGTTATTCGTAGCTTGTAACCGCTGTTCCCCCAACAGGAAATGTCAAACGCTAATAGGTTGGACTACGAGGCGAAAACCTAATTTTCTCAGCATTCAGACAGAAGAGAGAAGTCGATGTGTACCTACCATGGTGAGCGCTGCTCTTCTGCCTCTTTATTTTTCAATAAAAAACCGCTGAATTAAGCAAAACCTTCATGGTTTGGTCCAGATGCTGAGAGCCTCTGAGTCCATCCCAACTATTTTTGCCAGCGCTTTACGGACAGCGGATCTGTCCAATAGCGTAGCCGGAATAATATGACGTAAGCCGTGATTGACCAATCAGAACCGAGACGAAGGTAACGTACTACAAATGATGCTAGTCAACCTGCGATTCTCGCACGTTTGTTTGTCTTGGCAACTGCTTCATATGTGGATGTTTAATCTTGTAATAAATATGTGATAATAATTACAAGGCAGCCCTTCAGTGTAAGCTGAAAGATATTAAGGCGTAAAAGAATTGTTAGCAATAGGAATACCTTGCAAAACATGTTTTTTTTCTTTTTTTAAATATATTTTAATATGTTGTAACCTCATTGAGATTTTTGTGAGTTTGTGGAATAGACATAGTGCTTAAAATAAAAAATATATACCTGACAGGAAAAAAAAAAAAACCTTCACATTTGGTATGCTTGTATTCAGCTTCTCTAATCTAATGATGGTTTTTAGAAGATGTCCAATTAGCAACAAAAAAAGAAAGAAAAAAGAATCCATCTGGGTGCTATTTGATCCGAGTACTAATTGTTCTGTGGCCTCAAAGGTTTACAACAGCATCACAAAGACCAAACACTTGTTGTTCATTGATGAAGTTGTGAGGAAGTTTAAAGCAACGTTATCACTTTTAATTAATGTCCAAACAGCCCTGTTCAAGCCATCTCCTGGCACTGGAAAGAGTATGACACCTAAACTGACAGGCAATTATTAAAAGAAGTAGCAGAGGCCCATGATAGCGCTTAAGGAAACTCCAGAGATGCACATCTCATGTAGAGGAATCTGTTGCCAAGACAACCATTGCACTAATAGTTGAGATTGGCAATGAGGAAACGATTGTTGAAAGAAAGCCATCAGAAGCTGTGTTTGCTCTTAACCTGAAGTCATGAAGGAGACAAAACAAATGATTCTTGAGAAGGACAATGGATAAAGCACAAAATTTGAATAAAATATACATAAAATATAATTTTCTTTCAAATATCTGACTAAACTAACCTGGGCCATGTGAGCACAACAATGTATGTTTTTCTGGTGTTTGCTGAATATTTTTTAATTGAAACGTTGTAGCAGGTGGATGGTGTCTTTAAAATCCCTTGTCCTGGAACAAAACTCAATACATTATAACAGTTTAAAACAATTAAAGGAATACTAAGATAATATTTCATGACAATTAAGTAGATGTATTCAAATAAAGAATTATAAAAGTATCAAAAAATTGAATTAAAAATAATTTGTATATATTTTCCAACTCCATTGAAATTTGTCCCAGCTTTTTGTCACCACATAAAAAGAATGTCAGGTCCATTAAAAATGTAATTTTCAAAAAATGTTGCAACTGGGAGTCTGCACCTTAGCATCTTTACATTTCCAAAACATTATTTGTCATATTTGTATACATAAGCTTGAGGAATAATTAAAACAAATTTGGGAAAATTCAAACCGTCCCACTTCTCAAGCGTCAACGTGCTTTCTTTGGTACAATAACACCAAAATGAAAGCTTTATGGAAACATGGTAGCAGCACAATAATGTAGTAAGGATATTTTTCTTCACCAGTCATCTATATTTTCTCCTAGAACAATAGATTAGATAGAGTTCACTTCGCAACAGAACAATGTCCTCACCCTAAACATTCAGCCGGAGTAATAATGAAAGTATATGCATGAATTGGGTTGGCCCAGTCAAAGTACAGACCTAAGTCCAGTTGAGAATCTGCTTCTAATCCTGAAATCTGATGTTCACAGATGCTTCAAATCTGCTCTCCTTCAAGCTTGAAGGAGAGCAGATTTGAAGGAGAGAAATTATAAAATAAGAATATTTCAGTCTCTAGATGCACAAAGCTGCAAGTGACTTCAAAAGACTGTAACTGCTAAAGTATTGACCCTGTGAAACAAAATATTATTACATTTACTTGTTAGAAAATGTGTAAAACCTTGTATAACTTTACTTCTGCTTTACCATTACGCTGTACTTACTGCTTATGTATTTAATAAAACCCAAAATATATTTTCAAGAATCTGTTTTATAAGGGTTTGTGCAAACTTTCTAAATTCTTGAGTGAACAAAATCAACCACAATATTTCATGACAATATTTATTGCACTTTGTTATATAACAATAATTAAAGCACATTGCTGTGAGTGGTAGAAAGACATTCATTGAACTCGCCCTGTGTTATATTTCCTCTGTATATTAAAGGTGTGTTTACAACTCATGTAATAAATATGTTACAGATGTGCACAGTTGGATGAGTACAAATGCAAAAGCATATCTTATTAGGGAATTAATATGAAGACAATGCCTTGCGTCAACAAACCACACACAGATAAACACTTCTAATATTCTGCTAGTCGGAAGAAAAGTAATTCATATATCATTCTAGTCTATTTTAAAGTGAATTAGAATCTTTATATTATTATATGTGTGATTTAAAAAATCCTCATCTACTTGGCACATGTCTGTCGTGTTCCCATAAGGCACCTTAATCTGTTCTCCATTAACAGAATTTCATAAAAGTGAATTCTGAATCCTTAAATATCCTTTTTGGTATATATCTTTGATTGAAAGAAATATTGTCAAATATTTTGTCTTTGTACTTTGGCAGGTAGAATACATTTAACAAAATCCCATAATTATATAATCTATATCTTAATGTATTAGCTTGAGTTGGTGCATTGAATTTGTCATAGATCCCAGAACTCAGATACAGTAATTACTTTTAACATTTAGTTTTATTTGAAAGGCACAAAGCCAGTGCAAGTATTATTATGTGTACTAATGCTATGATTAGCAATTCATTCAAACATTAAAGGAACCTTCTCACAAACATAAATTGTCAGAAATGCTGTCAGAAATGCAAATTCATAGATTGTTTTTGCAACTTTGACTGTGTTTTGAAGAAAGACATTTTCTAAGTTGTAATTGGGAGTTTCCATTGCACTTTCCAACATGGGACTAAACAGTTCTGACAACTGAATACAAATAACCACACCATTAATTCATATGTCATTGTGAAGCACTTGTTAAAAAAATGTGCCACATAAACAAATTAGATCTTTGACCATTCATAGAAAAGTCTGTAACTACATCATAAATATATTTTATAAGTTAATAGTGTGTGAATTTTTGTGCTTTTTTAGTGTGCACATTTCTTAGTTTTAACCTGTGTTAAGACTTGTCTTGACTGTCAAGACATCTGATGCAAGCACAATCTGATGCAAGCACAATTTTTCCAAAGATCTCATCATGGAGCAATGACTCATTGTGGAAGAAAGATGAAACTGGTTTATCTCCACAACAACTGCACAAATGGATAATACTACAGAAAGGAAATGTTAGACAATAAACTGACATTTCTATGAGTTAAACAGCCGCTGTGACAGTTTCACTTGAAAACAATGAAAAACTCAGAATAAATTATACAATACAACTGTTTTCTTCACTTGACCTCATCTAATATTTTTGGACTTGTAGAAGTTTGGCTTTAGTTTGCCGTCGGTTTTGAAACTTTGAAGGCTGCCTCCAGAAAGTAACAAACACCAGGGATGTCTTCTGGGAAGTTGGCCGGAAGCTCCTGTCTACTCCTGGGAACAAAGACAAACTCTGGGCGACCTCTCAGCGATCTGGGACGAAGAACATACAAATAAACCATGAGTCTAAAAACAATGTGGCAAATTATTTGACACAAGAGAATATACAGCTCCCTCCTAAAAGTTAAGTATCTTGTCAAAAGCACTTAAAGAATTTTTTTTTTCTTTCCATGTCTTTAGCAAAAATAAATGATACACACGTAATTGTATATACAAAGCAATTACTTCTGGGGTTGCGGTAAGGACTCCCTGTGATCATTATTGCTTGTAACGCGTGTTTACCTGTGTGTTGTAGGGCTGACGTTGATTTTTCTCGGCTGGCTGCATGACTCAAACTTGTTTGCCAATGTAACATTGTTCCCAAAAAGGCAGTAGCGCGGCATTTTCACTCCAACTACACCCGCCAACACTGACCCACTGTGGAGACCAATTCGCATCTGGAAGACAAGAAAAGATCATTTCCAAATTACTTCTTGTATGAATTGGGCATTTGCACAGTGTCTCTTAGTCAGTATTGGCTTCAGCCTACTGCTTTTTGGTTACTTTTCAACACTCTGTGGTGAGTTTTTTTTTTCCATACATGAATAAAAACTGTTTTTTTGTTTGTTTGTTTGTTTGTTTGTTTGTTTGTTTTTTTGATGAAATAAATGAAATGGAGAGGACCTGAGAAGGCTGATGCCAGTCACAGATTTTCAGTTTTTCAAAACAACACAAATTTATGTTTTCATAAAATGCCTTTATTGGAACCATTCCATAGTGGCTCTGGCTATATGTTCAGAACCATTTTCTGAACATACACACAAACTTTAATTTGTAAGATCAAATAATTACTGTTGGGAAATTCTCCCAGCCAAGTTGTGGCTCTCTGCAGCTCTTCCAAATTGATCCTGGGATTCTTGGGTCCCTCTCTGATTAAGCTTCTCTTTGCCTCCTCTTTCAGCTTGAGTGGATGTGTTGTTTTGACAGGTATGTAGTTGTACCAAGTTTTTTTGGAAATAATCAATTATTTCACTGCAGTTGTACATTAGTGTGTGTTGGTCTATCACATAAAATCCCTGAAGCAGTGCAAAATTTGCAAAGACTATTGATATGAATACCATTGTAATGCATTGAATATGAAGAACCACATTTTTATACTTTCCTCGTAACCAAAGTTTGCAAAGTGATCCTTAAGGAGATTAATGTGAAAATGTAGCAAGTATAATTGCCAAATCTCAATAAAGGGAGGGTACATTTGATATAGATTTTTTGTTTGTTTGTTTCATAAAACCGGGTACAATTTGTTAGCTCTCAACAAACATGCTAAATATTTTTGAACAGCAGCTATGAAGGTAAACAATTTCTTAAATCTCTGACCAACTCCACTTAATAATCACATGGACATCATGTCCTAGTTAAACTGAAAACGACGCTCAGATCAGGGCTCCAGGGAGCTATACTGAAGATCAAACAGTATGTTTGAGGTCATGTTTATTCAGAGGGATGAAGATGGAATCGGTCAAACATTTCTGTAATTCTCTAATTCTCTTTTTTAGCCTTAAGTCTAACGTTTGCATTCTCATTTCCATATATTTTTTAAATCACTCATCATCCTAACTGTTTAAGGATGTTGGTATGTTAAGTGGACTTCAGAGGGAGTAATATCAACCACTAAAGAAATGTCAATGGTGACATTTAGGATAAATAAGTAGCCTGGGAAGAAGTGAATGTAAGAACTCATGTTGAATTTTTAAGTGGTCTTGCCTCTTCCAGGCCAAACAAAGTTTGTTAATATAATATATGTTGGTGGTAAGCTCTAGGACCACACAAAAAAGTGATATTGATGCTTCTTGTTCATGCATTTGGTTGCTTTAGTTAGCTGTCTGACTGTATTTAGACATACAACAGGCTACACTTTGCAGACCTATTACAAACCCAAATCAAACTGAAATATGTGAATTTGCATGTACAATCGATCTCAGATTCCAGTAACTATTATTTCCAATGAAGCTAATAGGAGTTAATAGAAATTAATCTCAGGATCATTTTATGTTTACATCCCAGAAAAAACATATACTTTTTGACAACCACCCTAGCGCTCCGAAAAATATAGAAATACAGCATGTTTTATTTGCATAGTTAATAACTATGGCAAAGCTGCTTTTGTTTAAGATAATTATTTATTAGCATAGAATTTTTTCCTAAATGAATAAAAGCACACAAATGAAATGCAGATTTCTTCTCCATTTTCCAGTGTGAAATTGGGTTCCCAAGAAAGACACATTTATTTTAAGGCTTTTAACATCATTTTTACCAGTGGAAGGCCCTGCATTTTATAGTTAACCATCGGAAAATCTTTGAAAGTATGAATAACTTATTCAAGGTACAATTTAATGTATTTTTCCAAAACTGAGAGTCTTTCAGTAATGACAGAAAACATTTCTAGATCAGAGAAATCCCTGTCTGTTTAAAACTCTTTACACGGACACTTTTCAACTTCACTGCAGTCTGCACAATTAGATTTAATGAGGTGTATTAGCAAGATTGGTGCTTGACCCTTACCTGTATCGGCTCTCCTGTTGGTGTCTTGACTTCATCTGACAGCTCCATCATTTTCAGAGCCATGTGTGCAATCTGGACCGCATGAGTCTCACTCTCCTTATGTAAGCCACCAGCCACACAATAGGCATCACCAATGGTCTCCACCTGAAGAGAGCCAAAATGCTGTTACAGTAATTCTGGACTGCTCTGCTGAGACAGAACAAAACCTCTCAGCAGGATTATGTGGTCTGCTCAAACTGATTATTTATACAATCATTATTGCTTGGATAGTTTGATTTCCCCCCCCACCCCCCCCCCCCCTGCCCCCATCAAGCTATTCAAGCCATTTCTAAAAACAATGTTTAAATGAAGAGAATGTAGCTTAAGCACATTGATTAATGTCAGGTGGCTTCGTATAAAAATCACAGCTTCTCTTGAAAAAAATAAAAGGTTGGCATACAAACAAAAGCAAAACCTTAGCAAATAACAGTACTTAATTCTTAGAAATGCTAAAAAGTCAAATGTTACTTCTGTCTTTTCTTCTCATCATTTGTATATATCTGGTCTTTAGCAACCTGGCCCAGATTAGATAAAACTATTCTAGGGTTATATGCAGAGTGGAAACAGGGGCCTTAAGCATCCTCAAACCATTACGTTTTACAAGACATTTGACAAATGTGCTTCTCTTTCTGTTTTGCTTATCTGACACTTTGATTATATTATCCAACATTGCTTCAGGTTAGAAGCCATCGGCAGATTTTACTGTTGTTATAACTAAACTAAGAGTTGACCTTTTAGTCAAAGTAGATTTGATCTATGTTTTTTTTTCCTTTTCTCCCGATTAAATGCTACCACTGATCGAACAAAAATAATCAGAGTAAACAAAAAACAAAATGCTTTCAAATCAAAGCTATATAATTCAACCTGGACTTTTGTGAATTAACAAATTGCATTCACTTACTAAATCATGAAATGACTGAATAGCCACATTTTCTGTCCAATTTTGCAAGCCATGCTAAGTCCAAATTACTGGGATACTTTTAGAGTCATGATATCCCTTAAATAGAACCAGAGCAGCATCATGAAGTAGCCTAAAATATCTCAAAAAGCAGCAGTATGTCCTGATCAAAGATGTTGAAGAACAGTAAGAAAGCAAAGCAATTAACATTCATCAGTCTGGAAAGGGTAGCAAAGTCATTTCTAAGAGTTTGGGGCTCCAATGAATCATAGTAAAAGCTCTTATCCCTAAATGGAGAAAACATGGAGTAGTGGAGAAGTTTCCCAGCAGTAACCAGCCTGCCAAAATTACTCTTAAGAGCCCATTGAGGAGGTCACAAAATAACACAGACTTGATCAGTGATTCGACAGAACCAGAGAGACTGGGAAGGAGTGGCTGACGACTGACCAAAACGAACACAAAGGTTTGTCTCAAATTTGTGCAACAGGGAAATTATCCAAAGCACCCCAGCACATTCACCTCTAAATGGCTGAGAAACAAAACAAAATTAAATGTTATTGATCCACTCTAAAATTTGAATATGTTCAAATATGTTGTGATATGTAATTGGTAAAAATGCTCCAATGTGGAGGAATTACACCAATCCTCAAAATTACTGCACAGGGATGGAAAAGACCCATTATTTATTGCCAGTGCAGGTGGAACAGGAGGTTATAATGTTTAAGGGCCATACATTTTTCAGAAAAGACTTTGTTTATTTTTATATCGTAATCATTAGTTGAAAACTGCTTTTTGTATTTACTAGGGTTATCTATGTTTGAAATTAATATTTGCATAATATTCCAAAACATTAAAATGTTGCAAAAAAGCAGTAACAGAGACAATCAGCTGGCAAACACTTCCACTGTACCAGAAGCAAGAGATTTAAACAGACATGAACAATTACAACAAGCACATTGATTTATGAACGTATTTTTTAAAGATCAGTATAATCACTTTCAGACTGAAGAGTGAAGTTGTTTGCTTATGTTTACATTTAATAGCATTTTCAAAATTGTTTGTAAAACTTGTAGAAAAATTAACAATTACTGTGCTATGTTTAATTTTACAGCCACCTAAACAAAATAATAATACTTGAGCATACCTTATACACGTCCAGCTCTCCACACTGGTGGTCAAACCTGGTGTACAGCTCATTGAGCATGGTGATCACTTGCATCGGTGTACAGACTGCACAAACAGCCGTGAAGCCCACTATGTCAGAGAACAGCATTGTAACTTGATCAAACTTCTTGGCCTGAACTGTTTCACCCTGCCACAGCTGCTGTGCCACTTTGCCAGGGAAGATGCAGTAGAGGAGGTCCACCGTCTTCTTTTTCTCCTCCTCCAGGGCTTGGTGAGCGTGCTCCAGGGCCGCCTTGGCTTTCCCCAGCCTCTTCTTCAAACCATCCTGAGCTTTGGCCTGCTCACCTACCAGGACCACATCCCGCAGTGCGTTATGGATAGGAATGTCTGACAGGTAGAGGCCGCAGCCCGTTAGCTCCTCCAGCTTGTCTACACACGGTGAACCCAAGAACAAGATGGCATTTGACTCTGAGACGTAAATCATCTGACCTTTAAGGTCCATGAGCTAAGAGGAAAAAGAGAAAGATGATAAAGATTGACGAAGGAGGAGCGTGGTTTACATTTTTGCAAGAGACATATGTAAAGATCAGCATGTAAGCAGCGCTCCCAGCACAGCTCCCTGTCATCAGGGGATACAACCACACCTCAAAATGATTCATTGACCTTGTATATTAAGATTTTACATCATTCAACCAATTGGTTTTATTCTGGTGGGAAATGAGACATTTCTCAAAAGATAATTAATAAATGTCAATTGGGTTTTTGTGCTGAAAACCAATCTGTATTTGTCTATATTTCATCCATAAAATGCATTGTCAAAGGTTGGAATTCCTACTTGGCATGTCCCAAACAGTTTTAAGTTGACATGAAGTTGTTAAAATTATTTCCATTCACAAGACACTTGCTGGTAAAGTAAAAGATTGTCATACATTTAAATCTTTAAGGGGTATTAATCATTTTCTGCTGAATTATAGCTATGTAAGAAAAAAAATTAATTTTCTCTTTTGGCCTCCATGTATTTAGATTATCTAACATACAATGTAAATACATTTCATCTTTACAACTGTGTGCAAATATAAAAACGAGAGAAACTGAACACAAACATGACAAATTCTAAATTTATAAAACCTCAGCTGTATATGAGTGTTTGTCATTCAAGCCGCAACTTTAGAGAGCTAAATTCTATTCTATTCTATTCTAAATCCTCGATTTATATCCTAATTCAAAGAACCTTATCAGAGAGACTTTACAAATCACATCGCAGCATTGCCGGGGAATTCACTAATGAACCACTGTAGTCCAGACTTTAAACCAGATTTTTGGGCTCAGCAGCATGTAAATGATTTGATGTTATATTTGGTCCAGACATCAAAAGTGGACATTAATAGTGCATGTCTGCTAGGAGAATTATACCTCTGCTTTTCATCCCTCTCTATCATTAAGGTTACATTTGCTCTGATGAAGAATACACTGGCATATTCTTCTCCTTACAGCCTGTGATGACTTGCAAATTTGCAATTTTTCTTGCTTTTTGTGATTTTTATGCAGATGAGAATTTAGATTTTTCCTCTTTAATTTTTTTCAAGTTTCTGAGCACATACCAATGAAAAAACATGTTGGCAAAATGACAACATTTATAAACCGTGTGCTATGTGGTAGAATTATAACACTAAATTTGTTGATTATGTGTTAAGGTTTGTTAGACTTTCTCATGGAATTTCCAGAATTGTCTCAATTTCTTGATACCCCTGAAGTAAAAAGACTCTAAATATATCCATGTTTTCCTGTATTAATCTTACATTGGGGCATTTGCTGCAGTTCTGTTAACAGCGAGGCTTTTAGATTTTACTCCTTCCCATTGTCTTCTTTCAGTCTTGTTTGTTACAATTCCAGTTGGTTTAAGAATTTTATTTCTGTGACTGTAGATTTAGGTTTTCATGAGCAAATATAATCTTGCAGCTATTTTCTGGCCTTTAACAACTGGCATGTCCTCTTGTCCTTCCTCTCTTGAAGAAAGGCTCAGAGAAAATGAACTTTATAATGCATTTCTTTTCCAATGTCTTGAATTGTGCACAGACAGACTGAAAATTTTCACTTCTAAAAATGTCTTTTGTTTTTGTTTTGAATGTCATTGCAAAGTTGCAAAACAATTATTTCAATCTCAGCATGAGTTATTTTTGATAGGCTCTTGTGTGGGTGGTGAAGCAGACCAGCGGGAGTGTTTTCAAATTGCAACATAATTCAGGTTAATTGTGTCACTTCCACTGACATCGCAGTCGTATTTTTACACTGGGGAGCTGCCAGTAACACAGTATTGACTCCAGATGAAAGTCATTGCTGTGTCTGCTCACTCACCCACTCACAGAATTTCCACCTGTTTTACACCACCATCACGTTTCCTCGTTGATGCCTTTTTTTGCTTGTCAGTGTGACCGATTGCTGTGCACTCTTGCTGAAATAGCACCAGCATGGCTCTGCATTTGATGGGTAAAATGCTTTGACATTTGCTTCTGATCTCCACTGGGGGTATAATGTTGATCTCCACCTCGGGACAAGTGTGCTCAAGTACAACATTAATAGGCTTCACTGCTTGTAAACAGCTCAATTTTTTAACCCTATGACTCTTTCCTTTTAATATCCACGTAATCGTCAGAAGGTTTTCAGCCTTATGAATCAAGAACGTCCCTTTTATTTTTTTTTTCAGAAATGCATCAATCAGAATCTTGTGGCTAATTGCTAAGCTCTAGTTCTTGTAAAGCTTTGACCTGATTATACTAAATTTATTGTGTTGTAGCTTCTCTTACAATGTTATAAGAACAGCCTTCAAAATATTCCCTCACAGTCTTAACTCCTAATAGCAGTTATTAATTATGTATAAGGGAGTAGGATTGTACCACACTATGTGATTACACTTTTAAACTAAAGTCTTCAGCATCTTAAACTATCAATTAGCACAGTTAGCAATGCTCAAATTATTGAAAGCGTGATCTCCAGGTATGCACAAAAGAAAATATCGAGCATCAACAAAACTTTCACCAAAATGAATGAGTTTCAACATATAAAAGTACAATATAGTTTTAAACAGCTTCTTACATCTCTTTGGTTCTCTGAATTCATTTTAAACATGACGCCAATCCTGTAAATAGCTACTTTTGATACTTCTTATCAAAAATAGATAAGAAGGAGTCTTGATTGTTATCACCTAATGCTTTCACTGATCAGAAAAGAAAGTATGGTTTTCATTTTGGATGGGACTTCAACTAGTAAGGGCAAATCAAACTAATTCCACTTAACAGTTTATTTCTAAGTGAATCTCTATCATTTAATTCATGTCTACATACCTTCCCTGTGTTGTCTGCAGTAGAAACTCCATGCTTGATCCGAATGATAAATTGTGCATTTAGCATGGTCAGAATACCCTGAAAGGTGCATTTGATCTGTGGAGAGACAATGGAGAAGTATTCTTGGAAGGTCGAAGACCGTCTCTGTCCATCCTTCCTAAACAGTCTCTTTCTGAGCCCATGTCCTATTTGGACCAGAACCATGTCTTGGTCAAGTATCAGGTGGAAAGGGAATATAGTGGAGAACAAGGAAGTAGGGAGGGTCCCTGCTGAGGTAGCCCGGAGTGGACTGGGGCTGAGAGTTTTAGCATCCTTTACTACAACTGTGTACAGGAGATTGGGCTGAGGGCTGGACTGCAGGATGGTGTCTTTAGCATTGGGGGGATCCTTCAAAACATCCACAGTAGTGTTGTACAGCAGGCGTGCAGCAGCTTTTATGACACCAGGGAAAAAAAGCTCAGTGGAAGGGCGGGGATTGAAGAAATAGACAGTAAGCAGGTCCGGATCCTTGTCTAAGCACAGCACCGATGGTTCGTTTACACAATCGTCTTTGTCCGGGTTGGGCGGCACGCTGCTCTGTTTCAACAAGACGTTGAAGCTGTTGAGGAAGTCGTGCAGAGCACCCCCCACCACTCTTAGAATGTGCTTGTCCTCCTCATAGCACATATTGAAGATCTCCTCGCCGAAAGCAATTTCCAAAGCTTCCATTGGGATTGCTGTCAAACACATGAGGAGAAACAGATGAAGATATGAGGCGACCAATCATTGTTGTGTGAGTCATGCTTTGTCAGGATTGTCAGTACCTGTTTTGGTCGAATAACTGTTCATCATCTCAAGCAAATGCTCCAGTTCATCACTGCAGTTCTGGTAGTGAGCGGAGCAAGAGGCTGGACTGAAAAGCCCACAGATAACATATTCAGTCAGTTGTAGCTATGCTCAGTAAAGCATGTTTTCACTGGCAAGTAAACAGACTGGTGGCCATCATCAAGGTATATAAAGCTTTTGAAACAAATATTTTCCCTCATACTGTTCCTGTAGTTATCTTAAGTCTAAGATCAAATGTAATATGGAGCATAAATTCAGATGTTTTCAGAATTCAAACAATCATGGTGTAGATCAGGGGTTTCAAACTAATTTTCATTTTGGGCCATATCAAAATCACAAATGTCTTCAGATGGCTGGTTCTGGAAGAGCATATTGTTGAAACTACCCACTAACAAATCCTTAAAATGTGAGCTGATGGATGTCAGAATTCAATGACATCCATCAGTAGAATGTTCAGCATACTATTAGTATGCTGAACATCTTTACACACTGATTTCATTTAACAGTGCACAGATCAAATTGGTCTTGATTCGAATGATAAAGTAATATTTAAGTACATTATTATTATCTTGAAAGCTCTATTTATGCCCTCCAACTTCTTCTTATGTCTAGAAGGCTAAATAAACTTTAAACAACTTTAGGTGTTCTTGTTGTTTTGTCAGCTGGGAACTGTGAAAGTATGAGTGAAAAGAGCGTGCTCCATAACCAGATAACACGTGTTAGTAATACCTTTTGTTTTACTCAGAACTGGAAAACTGTCAAATATTTTGAGAAGAATTAACTGGTTTCTTTTATCAGTCTAATATTTACTATTTTTATTAAATATGTAAATAACAATAGGCATATGCCATTTTATAACTGTAGTAATTAATTAGATGTTTTATTATTTAGTATAAATATTGCTTTTCCTGTTTTACAAAAAAAAGAGAAAGAAATCAAAGCTAGATGTAAAGCTAGATGTAAAAATACTGTGAATATTCAAACCCTTGTTGTCATTGTGTTGTCATTCAAGGTTATCAGATCGTGAGAATCTCGTGTCATTTTGTGTTTACAGCTCATACAATAAACACACTTTCAGAAATTTTTTATCAAATGTTTTTCCAATTCAACTCCTCCAAATATTTACTATATTATGGCAACTAAGTAGCCGTGCACCAAAACACCATTGAAACAGCGTAGCAGCTATAAGTCAGAGCTCATTGAATGTGAAGAAATAACACTTTCAGATCAATGTCCAATTCTGATCCTAATGAGTAATTTCTGTCTGTGTGTGTGCATGTGTGTGTGTGTTTCATTTCCTTTAAGTGGAAAAAAGCCCTTTCTTTTTCTATTCGCAGTATCCATAGCACCCCCAGTCTGTATTCCTCCTTATTGTTATTATGCTCATTAGTGCCAGTCTGTTAGTGACACTGAGGAGGAATTTGTGATGTGTTGGGAAACAGATGTTCCAAATGAGCTGCGGCTTCTTACACCGTGAGAGGTAAGAAGCTGTTGAGGTGGATTAGGCACAAAAAAACGATTTTTCAGATAGGAATGCATGCATTGAATACACTCCGCTTTGTTTTTCAAAAAATACATATGGAAAAATAAACAAGTTACCTCCCAGAGTCCCTGCTGTGATCTGCTTTTGTCATCATTCTTTGGAGAGCAGTGTGCAGCCTTTGAAACTGTATCACAAAGTGTCCAGCAAGTTAAAGGTTATAAAATGGTACAGACTTGAAATCAATTGATTTAATCATATCAGGATTGCAGAATTTCATTATTTATATAAACAGGCATTGGGGTTTTCTTTTTCTGCAGAAATGCGACACATAAAAAATAAAAAAAAATAAAAATAAAGACATTTACATGTTTTCTGTTTGGTTACGTGAGACGCAAAAATCATGCATGTTTTCATTAAGTTACCTCTGGACATGCCAATTTTCGGATGCTGTCTCCAAGTGTGTGCAGGTTAACTTTGGCTCTGCTTGTCTTCTGTCGAGGTACAGCCTGGCTTATTTTTCCATGCACGTCCTTAGAAATAGGCAATAAATCCGCAGCGTCAAGAGAGCGCTCCTCAAAGTCTCCGAGCTCATCGTTTTTGGCGCTGCCGGAGAACGGGCACTCTCCTGATATTTTCAGTTCTTTCAGTTTAGCGCAAAACATCTTCCCCCTTTTGTCAGCGAACAGTCTTCTGGATGCACTTGAGTATTATCTCCTTTCAGAGGGGGGCAGATGTGACCGAGCTGCTGCGCTCTCTCTGAGCATCCCCATCATCTCGCCTTGCTCATTTGGATACCTTCGTACCCGTCTAGGTGCAAATTCAAATCATCATCACCAAAAGCACATCCCGAGAGCGCATACAATATTCATTGGGAAGCTGCATGGGCAGCTGATGGCAGGGAACCAGCGTTGCCCAAAGCCAATGAGCAAGTAATGAAAAAGAGCGGCAGGCCAATCCATGCGCAAAAGGGGCTGGTGTCGGCTATTTGAGGAACCTATCAGCCATGAGAAATTATTTCCAACCCACTGGTCGCATGCAAGATTTTTCTGTTCTCAACCCAGATGTGCAATTGAACTGGAGGTTATCAAACTGGTAATTATTAACGTAATTGCAGCTGTGTGTTCAGCTAGGCTCAGAATATATTATTATTATTATTATTATTATTATTATTATTATTATTATTATTATTATTATTACTGATCAACATAGTAGTATTTTATTGTTTTTATTCCCATTTTGTCGCAGTGCAAAAAACATTTTATGAGAATTTTTAGGGCATTTTATGTGAGCAACATAACTGAAATATCCTTGTTTCCTTGTATCACAACTGTACCGTCTAATACAAGGAAATAATAAAAGGTTTCAAAAATATTTACAAAAAAATTCAGTATGTTTATTCATGAGTCACTCTCATTTCATCAATCCACAAAATCATTCAAAAAATTGGTCTTCAGATATCACTGGGGACATGCGTCATGTGGAGAGGTTCTCCAGGTCGATTGATAGAATTTGATAGAACTGGGAGATAATGAGTTCCTGTTAGTTGGATGTTTGATTCTTCTCAATCCCTGACAATTTTCTTTTTTTCTCAACACGTTTTTTGCTACCTTGTTATTGTTATTATTATTACTTAAAAAGTTTGCAACAAAAACTTTTGATTGTTCTGGGGTCACTCTCCACATCATTCGAGCAATTTCAAGAGTAATTCATCCTCCTAAGAGACCTTCAGTAATTTTTGACTTTTTAGATTTGGTCAAGTCCCTTTTTTCAATCCATCTGGCCTAAAGGAAAGAAGTAACCTAATAATTATGGATACTTTTATATAGCGTGTTGAGGCCACCACCACCCCTCCCCTAAAACACAAATAGACATCACCTTAAATCCATTAAACATTCAAATTTATCCAGCTGAGTTTAAATGTGCCTAAAAAATATACGTTCAAAATATTAGCTTGCCTAAAGCACCTGTGCACACGGTGTAATCTGTTGAGCAGGAAATGAAAATATCATTTTAATTTTTGTGAGGTTTAATCAAACAATCTTTGTGTAAAGCGTCTGAAATTCTCTAAAATGCAAATGTTTTGGACTGATCAGACCAGATAGGTGAATGAATGAATGAATGAATGAATGAATGAATGAATGAATGAATGAATGAATGAATGAATGAATGAATGAATGGCATAGTCTGGCCAAAGTTGCTGAAGAAGGGCAGTACACAGATGTCATCCAGTGTAGCAGGTGAATTATTCACGAAAAACAAATATTTCCAAAAATCCAACATTCATTCACTCAAAAGTTAATGGGGTGCAAAGAAACATACCTAAACTTGGAGCAGCAAACTTCAAGATGCACCTCAAGATAGACCTTGAAAGCCTTCAAGAGGAAAATGCAAATAAGAGGTTGATTTGCATCAAATTACCTGATGGAATGCACTGCAGGGTATCTGGAGGGTCTCCTTCTAGCAGAGGAAGAGAGATGTGAAGCTGCAAGAACATTTAGGCATTAAAAAATAATGTGCTTTGAGCTCATTAATTTGTTGAAAATGGTTGATTTTGCTAAACGAACAAGCTTGCTTAAAAAGGGGATAAGCAAGTGCTGAGTGAATAAATTGGGCTCAGTCACTGGCTGTTTGTGGGTAAATTTGTTTGCCTGGAGATAGCAGGAAGCTGGGAGATTTCTTTAAATACCACATGGTTCTGTTCTGGTTTCATTTAATCATATCAGAAGCATTGGTTTCCTGACCTCTTAAAACTATTCATGTCTACTTTAGCAAACTCCTGCGGGTTTCTGGGTAACTGAGGAATCGTTTTGGTCCTAGACGTCTACCAGAGAGTCCTGGTCAGTGGATTTACGTACTGATGCTTGTCCTTTGGTTATTCTCTCCTGCAGCATGTCTGAATTGCATTCTGCAAATCAGCAATGATTTAGTTTTTTACATGAACCAGGCTCTCATTCTCAGTTGATTTAGTCACATTTAAAATTTCATAGCTGTTCTGTTATGTTTTCAGACTAGTAGAAAAGTCATTGATGTTGCAAACCTTTCATGCAGAAGAAATGAAGATACTTTTTGTGTTACTCTCTAAAGTAATAGTAGATCTAAAGTATGCACCTCCTCACAGATTTCTTTTAGTTGTCACATTTACATGTTTCAGATCACGAAACACATTTTTATTGTCATAGAAAAAAAAAGACAAAAAAAAAACTTTTTAAATGATGAAGGGTGGAGGACAATGAGCTTTGCGTCTTCTCACTCTGTGTTTATTGGCTCTGGTGTCCCATAGTATTTGTGCATCCTTTAATTTTGATTTTCTGTTGTGAGATGTATTTTGTTATGCAACAAATGGGAAGCTAGGTATTGTGGGGCAAACACCTTTATTTTGCTTGTCTATATTTAATCATAATGGACCTGAGTTCATTTAAAACAGGTGTGTCAAACTCCAGTCCTCAAGGCCAACTGCCCTGCAGTTTTTAGATGGGCCCCAGGTTCAAAGCACTGGAATGAAATGGCTTAATTATCTCCTTCTTGTGTAGATAAATTCTCCAGAGACCTAATTATTCTATTCAGGTGTGAAACAGCATCTAAAAGTTGCAGGGCAGTGGCCCTTGAGGACTGGAGTTTGACACCTGTTGTTCAAGAGAATGTGGAGGGGCTGTTGGTCTGACCCAACAAAGGTTTTCAACCTACAACATATATTTGGGATTCAGTCAGTCACTGCTCTCACGTCTGCAACTGGTTCAGAATGCGGCTGCAAGACTTTTGACAGGAACTCGAAAGAGAGAGCATGTAACCCCTGTCTTGGCATCACTTCACTGGCTGCCTGTTTATTTTAGGATCCGTTTTTAAAAATTCTTATGTTTGTTTTTAAATCGCTGCACAATCTTGCCCCGGCTTACCTCACTGAGCTTCTTCACCTTACATACCTTAATTTTGTAAGGTCTGCAGATCAGTTGCTCTTGGAGGTACCGAGATCTAGAAGGAAGCTCAGAGGGACAGAACTTTCTCTGTCGTGGGTCCTAAGTTATGGAATGACCTGCCTTTGCAGGTCAGAGAGGCCCCTTCACTGTCCACTTTCAAAGCTCGTCTTAAAACCCATTTATTTCACTGGCTTTCAAATCCAGCGAGATCTAGTTTTATATTGTAAGTTTGTTGTTTTAAACTGTATTTGTTTTTATCTATTTTATGTACAGCACTTTGTTTCAGCTGTGGTTGTTTTAAAGTGCTTTATAAATAAAGTTGGTATGGTATGGTATGGTACAACATGGGCTAATGTGACAAAGTCAATCAAAAAGGGATTTAAAACAATAACTTCATTTTGTAAACATGTAACAGGTGAAAAATATTTTTTCCACCTTTTTAACCCCGTAGTCCAGGGGTGCTCAAGTCCAGTCCTCGAGAGCTACCATCCTGCAACTATCAGATGCATCCCTGCTCCAACACACCTGAATCAAATGAATGACTCTTTACCAGGCCTGTTCGTAGCTGAGCCTGGTCTACTGGAGTAAGGCTGCAACTAAAGGTTGCAGGACGGTAGCTCTCGAGGACTGGACTTGAGCACCCCTGCCGTAGACCTTATAGGATCGAAGCAGGCTGGTTTCTATATCCAGCAGTCATTGGGCAAGAACCCAGGAAGTCAGAGACCCACAACTGTGAATCTGTCCATTATCACATAATGTTCTAGAAGAGTTCATTGGCAAACAGATTAACTTTAATGACAAAATTTATTATTACTCAGGATGTAGTACTCTATGTACATTGTGACTTTATGATCAGTTGGTAAAAGCATGAATGTAGAACATTGGCTAAAATTACCATCAACATAAATGGACAATCTTGTTACTGTATTTAATGAGGGAATGATGAGCTCTATTGGCTTTCAAACCTGTGCAAAGCTTTGTCAACATAGTTCTACATAATCAGAGCTGTTTCTTATCGTTCTATTTTGACTAAAATCTAATTCTTCATATTGTAAAAGTTACTGTCAAGCCAGAAAAGGCCAATGTGCAATTCTACTGCCTCTTCATGGTCACTGAAGCCTATTTTTAATCACTTAGAGGATCTAATCATTATGAAAACATATCCTGAACAGTGTTTAATTGCCCAAATATTTCTTGCTCTTAAGATAATATTAAACTCACAGAGACTGGTCTAATCAGTGACATGATAACATGTGGTTATGATGGTTGATATGCTGCTCAAAGACAGATTTTTCCACCTTTTTAACCCCGTAGTCTAGGGGTGCTCAAGTCCAGTCCTCGAGAGCTACCATCCTGTTTTGCATTTGAGCAAAACAGCTAAAGGAGCACATTATGTAACGTGCCTTCAGAACACCATTCTTTTGCTTAGTAATGCCAAGAACACTTATAACAACCAAGCTTTTACAGCCAAACCAAAAAACATTACAACTAGTAGAAATCACTTCAAAATCAGATTTACCGGTAATTAAAAAATAAAAACAATTTCTTTTTTAAGTTGGGGGAAAATTGCATAGAGGGAGAAAAGAGCTCACAAAAATGCTTTTTCTGTAATTAAAAGCAGAGATATTCAGAGAGTGTATATATTAACATACAATTAAATATAGAGGCATTAATGTACCATAATTCAGTAAATAAAAATAACTGAAAAATTAAATGGAATCATTAATTAATGTAAGTTACAATTACATGCTCATAAATCATGGAATATGTCATTTATTTTAAAAAAGTGTACTTTCAAAAAGTATAGATTTCATCTTCATTTAAATGTTTAATCTAATGTAACACTTCGGTATCTTCACATTATCCAGAGTTTGAAAGACTTTGAAATTATTATTTTGTTTTAAACATCCTCAAAGCAAAGAAATTATTCTTTTCCTGGGTCATACTTGAACCAGAAATACTTGTATATATTAACTCTATATTAAATCCTTCCATTTGTCATACAAACAGAAGAAGGTTCAGCTTTGCTTATGTAAATATGATGAATGTGACTTTGTTTTAGCACATTCTGTTGGTATGTTTAGTCCCTGCAAACACTCACAAAGAGTGAGTGTTTATTGTCTCTGATTTGAACAGAGACTGTAAACTTCATCACAAATCAAAGCTCAGCATGCACAGTTTTCAGAAGCCATTTGTTTAGGTAACAAATCATCTTGGTAAGTTGGTTGATTTGTTATAATCTTTAAACTTGATGTAATGTTTTGTAACAAACCTCTGGCATCTTTATGGAACAGCTGGCCGTTGGTTGAACTGGATCTTATCCAGGCATATCAGCGAAAAGGGGACTAAACACAAATGCCTATCCCATTTTTAAGTTTATTTATTTATTTATTTACTGTTACATTTAAAACACTTCAAAAAATTATTGCTCTTACCCAATGCAATTATTATTCTGAACATCAATTACAACAGAACAGTTGTCAAAAGGCCTGAAACTATATGAATTTTAGCATATTCTTATTATTTATTTATCATTTATTACTATGTATTTTAAACTATTTATTAATCACATTCAAGAGTTCTTAATTTATTTGAAGCAGAAACAAAAAATAAAAGCAATACACACAGCTCAACAGAAGTGTCTTATTTTGATTTGAAGCAACAGTGGCACAACATTTAACACCAGATTCCAATAAACTCTCACAAAATATTCTCTTCTTTGTGTTTTACAGCACAAGATGTTATATTGTGATTTTAACACTCATAATTTTTTGTGATGCATTTACATTTTACACTGTATTACCCTTTATATTACTAGATAAGATAAATTAGACTTTTATTTCTGCAATTATACCACTATACTATAGATGTTCGCCAAGATATATTGTTAGTAAGTTGGTTTATTTTGTTTTATTTTATATAAAGAAGCAAAAAAAGTACGTTGCAATGTGTGTAGGAAAACGAAACACTGCACGCCAATGACTCTATAGGTGACAATTTGATGTCCGGGAAATATATATATATTTTTTAAATAATGCCGATATATAAAGGCAGGCCGCATTTTATTGCTCTTAAATGTATAGTTTTTATGCCGAGGTGCATTGAACGCAACATCTATGGGAGGAGCCAAACTGAGCCAATGGAAAGATGCGTTCAAAGACACGTTGAGCAGTTCTGGGTTGTAGATATATCAGCTTCCTGTATTTGGATCCAAGGAGCTGAATATATATTTTTGCATTGTTGAAGTGACTTAAATCATGGTAAGTCTGATGAATTCGTCTGTCTAGCCCTCTGTTTCTTTCTTTTCAGCTTCTCTTTTTGCTTTTTTTCGTCAATCGTTTGCAGCGGGTGGAGACTCGTCAGCATTCAGTCGGCAAATATCAGAAATTTGAGACAGAACGTTTATCGATAGTAAATCCTCCGCTTGTCGTGTGTTTTCTCAGGTACTTGCTGACTCTGAGTCGGCAGTCATTCTTCGGCTCAGAGGGCCGCTGGACCTGAAGTGTCAGCTGGACAGCACAGATGGTGCGTTCACTGGCAGGTTTTCAAGTATCTGGTGTGGCTGAATGTATCTGACTGACTTTTTTTGTTTGTTTGTTTGTTTTCCAGTAGTGCCAATGCAAAATGCAATCTCCAGAACATTTGAGGCACTTCGTTTGCAGGTCAAATCTGATGCCTGTGTCCTGGTAGTCTGCAACAGTCCTGTTTTCATTTGGCCAAACAAAAGGGTTTTTGAAGAAATAACTCCCGATGCACCATGCGAAGACATATTTCAGTTCATACAGTAAGTAGTGATTGTAACTTTTTTTTATTGTAAATGGAACAACTGCTCAAATTAGTTTGTTGGAGCCTTTTACACTAGAACTCCTGCTTGGCATGTTTACTTATCACAAAATGTGAAAAAGTTCATCTTATGTTAAAATGTTAATAGTTGAGAACTGCCAACGACCCAGAATAGAACCAGTTGAAAGAAACTTTCATTTAATGCAAGTTTAATTAAAGGGCAGGGGGCATGAATGAGGTCATCAAACTGGTGCAAACTCAATTTAAAACACATTAGGCTGTTAATTTTTATTTGGTTGGCTGTATTTGAACCATTTTTGATATCTTCTAGAGACCAAGAGACAAGTGGAAAGAGATCAACAAAAAAGAAAGGCAAAAAAGGTGTTTCAGCGGTAAGTTTAACCTATACACTATATATTGTTTTCAGGATTTATTTTTATAGGAATAAAGTGGAGTGGTAATGACTCGGGGGGGGTTCATGGTTCAAATACTATTTCTTCTCGGGGAAAGTCGGGTTGTGTCAGAAAGGGCTTCCTGCATAGGACATTTGCCAAGTATGTGTGCATGCAGCTGTGGAGCTTGCAGAAAGGATGGCAAGTTTCATAGGACCAAAATCCTTACGTATTAAATTTGTTGCAACATAAGCTATAATTTTTCTGTAGTATAAAGTGCCTAGCAAGAGTATTCAAGCATCATTTTAGATTAGGAATACCAGAGTAAACAAGAGCTGAATGTAAACATATGCCACAATTGTATAATTTCACTAGTTAAAAAGGATTACATCCTCAATTTTCTACCTCAAAGGGATTGAGCAACTTTGTGGATGTCACATAAAATTCTAATGAAATACCAAAACGTTTGTGGTCGTAATATAACAAAAAAGTTAACTTGGTGTAAGTGCTTTTATAAGACACTGTAAATGTATATATATATTTTATTTATCATCACTTAACCTAAAGCTAATTGCCTCAGTCCATTCTCTAACTTGTTAATTTAGAGATTGCATAAAAATAGAAAGCATGCTTTAAAAAATCATATCTGTGGACTGAAGAGAGCTTTTAACGCTGCAGTCTGGCAGTTTTTTACACCTGATAATACTGGAAACTGGAATGTTAATTAAACTGCTTCCAAGGTCATTCACCTCATTGACACAGATTATTTACTTTACTAGATTAGCAGTCCATGTGTAAAGGAGGATGAACGTGTATCATCCATATTTTATATTTGTTCGTAGCACACAAGTAGTAAATATCTTAGTCCCTGAACAAATTCACGTTATTTGGACAATTAAAAAAAAAAAGATTCCATATTATTGTCTGGATAAAAGGATCATCAGTTGGAATCACACTGTAGCTGCAGGTATCGAATCCAAAGTTACCCCACGTAAACTCTGGTTTTAACAAAATGTCAAGAAAAATCAATGCTAGAGTGTCCAGAACATCATTAATACCAGTCAGTAATCCAATATTATAACCTTGTGTATTTACTTAGTAAAGTATCAGGTTATGTCTATCAAATGCCCATTTGTAAATGACTTGTTCCCTTGTTGGGGACAACAATTCCTGATCTGGACCTCCCTAGACGGTATCTGTATCACAGCTGAAGATCAGGTTTTCAAATGTTGCTTTGCTCACACAAAACATACTTATTTTATTCATGTGGATAGAACCAGAACTGCTGAATAATTCAAGTATGTTCTTTAGAGTGTCATAAACCTCTCCTTGATGATGGAGGCCACAAAGCCAGGCCCTGTCTCAGCTCCAATCCTCACTAGAACCGTCCAGAAATCTCACCTTTTGTGTGCAACTCTTCCAATGGACTGTGCTATATGGAGCAGCTGCAGCGATACCATCAAAGAGTACGTCTTTATATATATATATATATATATATATATATATATATATATATATATATATATTATATATATATATATATTATATATATATATACACACATACATACATACAGACAGACAGACAGACAGACAGACAGACAGACAGAGAGATTTGCCACTGATACAACAATAGCCGGTAACTGCTATGACAAAAGCTTTATCTCACAATGAGGAATATCTTCTTATTTGACCATGCAGCGGATGTGAACGACTGATGAAGGCATTGACTCGCCAGCTGTTTGAGATGGAGAAAGCGGTTCTGCAGTGTATGAAGGGGACAACACTGTGTGTCCCAGAGCCCCTTCATTTTCTCCTTCCAGAGCCAAATGGACTGGTGACAGTGGTTTTTCCTCGGGGAGTACCGGATAAAGAACTGGAAACACAGCGGCGGGTAAGATCAAATTGATTTTTGCTCTTTTTTATTTATTTATTTAAATTATGTACCTTAAGATGTTTCAGTTAGATTCTCCATTGCTCTAAAAGCTAAAGTCTGATTGAATAGCAAATTAAAACAATTGTTCCTCATTCTTTTTGCACAAAACAGGAGCTGCATGGACAGTTTGAACTGCCAGATAACAGGCCTTTCTTCAGAAGAGCAAACGCTTACCACTTCCCTAATGAGCCCTACAAAGACGGTTATCTCAGAAACCCTCACACAGTTCTCACACACCCCACCCTCGATAACGGAAAGGTAAATTTACAGCGTCTATAACATTTGCTTATTTTTTTTTATTATTTTTTTTATGACTTTTATAATTTTGGTACACTGTAATAAATAAAAACTCTAACGAAGGTTAAATATTTTGTGCTTTGTCATATCTTAAGGTATACCTGGTCCAGGGAATTTACAGCTACCACCACTATATGCAGGACCACATGGATGACAATGGGTGGGGCTGTGCCTATCGCTCCCTGCAGACCATCTGCTCCTGGTTCCAGCAGCAGGGTTATGTGGAGCACGGCGTGCCCAGCCACAAAGAGATCCAGCAGGTGAAGCCCATTCATCACATATTGGTGATGTTCAATATGTCAGTTTTTATTAAGGGTCCTTGTTATACAGGCTTTGGTGGACGTTGGAGATAAGCAGGCGTCCTTCGTGGGGTCCCGTCAGTGGATTGGATCCATTGAGGTTCAGGCTGTTCTAAACCATCTGCTTGGAGTCACGTCCAAAATCATGTTTGTGAGGTGAGGTGGCATTCCTTGACAACCCTGAAGGAACTTATTTTGTCGATGAATTCGACATAACTTTGTCATCTTTAGTCAAGGTTCTGAGTTGGCATCTAAGGGAAGAGAACTGGCGAATCACTTTATGACTGAAGGAACTCCTGTCATGATTGGTGAGCTGATATTCCAGCCTAAGATTAGCATGAACCTGTAAATACTGTTTATTTTCAGAAATGTATGACAATTATTATTGTTTTTTTCTCCTGTTGAAAAAAGACATTATATAGTGTAATCTACTTTCAAAACTAGTTAGAATCCACTGCTAGCTAGAATTTACTAATATATTTGTGTATAGACATATACACAATGAGAACACATTTTCATTGGTGTTTTTTATAGGTGGGGGAGTTTTGGCTCACACTATCTTGGGCGTAGCTTGGAGTGAGACCACTGGTGAAATCCGCTATCTTATCCTAGATCCACATTACACTGGAGCAGAGGACCTTCCGGTTATCACAGAGAAGGTAGCAGCTACAGAAAGCCACCACTTCAGATATATCTGTAACATTTCATATGAAAGTTATGATCTTAATGTGAATGTTGACTTCCACAGGGCTGGTGCGGCTGGAAAGGACCAAACTTTTGGGACCAAACTGCGTATTACAACCTCTGTTTGCCCCAAAGGCCGAGAGTGATTTGAGCAAATGGACAATGACGAAAGGCTATAAATTTAAGATGTAACAGTATGGACTGTTTATTTAAAGAATTTTGGCTGAGCTGGTGATCGCATAGCCAGAAAGAAATGTAAATATTTTGTCTATCTCAAAGAATTTTTTCATTCTTTAAAAATACTGTTTTGCTCACTTTAATTAAAATCTTTAGAAAAAAAAGGATTTTCACTTTGACTTGTTTGTATGTCTCATTGTCTCCAGTAAGTCGGAAGTATGATCCTTGTTCAGTTCCAATTTCATTACTAAGGGCTTTCTGTTTTTCTATAAAAGTTTCTCTCAATCTATCCCTATTTCTACACTGGCACATAAAGGTTTTATGAGTTGCCTGGTTTATAGAACAGAGTCGTCCAGTACTATTGTTTTAGGACGCCAGTGTCCTATGACTGTATCACTTTCCTGTTTAACTATGTAGTAAATGGTAAAACCATGACAAATTGTAATTTCAGTGGATGCGCCTTCAGATAATCCCCCATCTTGTTAAAGGAGGTGCTCTCGCTACTCTTTAGCAGAATAGATTCCCAAGCAAAAATAAACAAAAAAAGTCACCCATGTTTTGCATCCTATGTGAGTATTCATTTTTGTCCAAAATCTTTTCTTTTGAATTTATTTGCTTGAGCAGTTTAATGTTGAACACACAGTGTCTTTAATGGTAAAACATAAATCTCTTTACATTGTAGATTCTCACATTTTTAAGGCGGTTCTGAACAAATATTTGCTAGTTTGTGATGGTTGAATCAATTCAACATACACATTAAAAACAGGTAGTTAATAAATATAATATCAACAGTAAAGACATTTTCATTGGTGGCAATACTTTGGCCTATACAAAAATATCCATATTTGCCCATTTATTCAAAAAAAAAAATTCACATTCGTTTAAGATTATATATGGCCTATATATATATATATATATATATATATATATATATATATATATATATATATTTTTTTTTTTTTTTTTTTTTTTTTTTTAAACAATCTTATGTATATCCAAAATTAGAGACATGAATATGTAGACGCCTCATGGCACAGTATAGCGGCACAGTGTCCGCTATATTGAGTGTGGCTTATCTGCCAGTAAGTTAACACAACTAAATAGACCGAAAGTGTCGTTCTACAAAGTATTTTAATTTAATGCCTGTCATTAACACTTTCTCTGTCTCACACAATTTAATAATCTAATAAAAGACTAAAGAAAAAATTTCTAACTTTTGATGTGATTATTTAATTGTTTTGGGAGGATTTCTGAATAAAGAGCACAATGTTTTTATTTGATATAAATTATTCAGATAAATAGTTTTTATATTGACATTGACGAACAGTCACGCACTTTTAGAGTGTTTTATTCAAGAACATATTTACATAATTCCATAATTTAATGTTTCAAGATATGAAGAAAAAAATAAAGATATTTCCTTTTATTTTGAAAAATTAGTCATCAAACATTAGCTTTTTTTTATGCTTTTTTTCAGAAAAAGCATAAAAAAATTTTTACTGTATGTTATGTCAATTCTGCTATAGACAGCATAGGCCGAGTGAAAAAAATAATTTTCATGTCATTACATAAGCTGTCTTAACACATTAACACTTCAGATTCAAATATTTCTCTTAAACATACACAAAAAGTGAAAGAATAAAAGTGTGCAATAAACCAAAAATGTATTTATTTCTATTATACTGGAAACACTGGCCACAGGCAGGGGTGGAGTCTGCTGGTCAATCTTGGAGAGGTCCAGTGAGTTCTGAGACGTCCTGGTACACAGGCTGAAGCCAAGAAAAAAAAGATAAATTCTCAAAAAGTGTAATAGAAAATGCACATGCGATTCCTTCACATTTAGAAAAAAAAACCAAAATTTTATTAGGGCCAATTTAACTACATATGAAATATTTCTCTGTTGTTTAGAAGCTAGTTTCTGGCTGCAAAGTCAAGTAATTATGCTCGTAAAAATTGCATTAATATTTTATTTCATCCTTATCTGTGAAAGGAAATGCCAATGAATCCGGTTGAAACAAGTTCACACAGCACCTCATTTGGGGAGCTCCGATAGCTCCGCTGCCCCATACAAGATGGCGCCGACGTAACGTAGGCGCCATTCAATGAGGTGTCGACGTGTTCATGTCTATGCCCAAACTCCAGTCCTATTCACTGTGTCACCGTTTCCAGGAAATGACGTTTCCTAGCTACTAACAGCGTCGTCTGTTTGTGCGCACTGGCGTCCTGGCGTAGTTTCCGGTGGTTTTAATATTTGTCAAGCGAAATGGATAGAGTAGGACGTCTGACCTGCATAAAGGAGAAACGTTAAAACCTGTGCGCAGCAGTTCGACAGGTAAGACGCTACGTTGGTTTTTAGCCAAAGTAAACATCGTTGAGTTCCTTACTATGGCCATGTCTGCTAACTGATATATGTTTTAAGATGTTTAGATGTGGATTTTAGCTTTATCCCATGTAAGATTTTAAAACGTAAGTTAACTCTACCGTCGTACAGTGATAACCACTATAACCAGTGTCTGACAACTAGAAACGCTTAGTAACTTTATGTTAACATTTTAGTTTTATTAAGTCGTGTCAACTTTTTTGAAGCGTTTCTGCCGAACCTTGGACATTATCCTAAATTTGAACAAGAGCAGTTTGTTACCCCTATGGCCGAGACTATTCTTTTCTCATGGTTACCTCCAAGGACAAGTGTTTTCATCATCACTTTGCATAAAGTGGGGTCAGAGGCAAGACAGAGGTTGGCGATAGTATTGCACTCAACAATTTATTGAATCATCCAGAACTTTAAAGAGAGAGAGAGAGAGAGAGACTCACTTGTTGGGCTTCAAGGTCCCCAAGAAAGTACCGCAAGTGCCAGGATTCTACAAAGGGATTGGATCTCTAAAGATCACCATTGTGGCAAAGTTGTTTCAGTTGACCTGCCTTTATCCAAAGAGGATACTTCAAAAATGGTTTCCTCTTTTTAAAATATTATCTCTCATACATACTACTTTTTGTGGTAGTAGCTAGCAAACACATGAGGGGAAGGCAACACATTCTAAATGTGTTGAAGTGTCATGCAAAGTTATTTAATCTGTTTCACATATTAAAAAAAAAAAAACTATTCCAACTTCAAATTAACATTGTGCTCACAATAACCTGCAGGTTCTGCGTTGGGGAAGGCTGCCATGTTCACCTCTAGTGAACTGGAAGGGGAAGTGGACCACTCCTTTTTTGACAGTGATGGGGACAGTGGAAGAAATGTCGAAGAGAAAAGAGAGAAGGACTTGAAGATGAAAAAGCAAATTTCAAGCACACTTCAGAGAGAATCTGTAAAACACTCTGGACATCTCGCTGTTGATCTGCACTCAAGGACTGAAAAGACTAAGAGACACTCAAAGGAAGTGGAAAACAAGAGTGGCAACAAAACTGATGCATCGTCGATTTCTTTTATACCAGATGAACCTATACATGAAGACAAAGATGAGTTAAATCTGCACTCTAAAAGCACCAGTGGAGCATTTCTGACTATACCAGCAGACATTCCAAATGATGGGGACAACCAGAGATGGAATGGCATGAGAAAAAGTGCCTTAGCTTTCCCAGCTAACTCAAAAGAGACAAATGAGCAATTGTATAGAAAACTGATCAAAAATCAGCATCCCAAAAACTCTCCTCCCACTTCAGATGAGGACAGTACCTACGCAGATTCAGAGAGTTCTTTCAGCAGTCAGAAAGGTATTTTAAATTCCTCTAACCTCTCCAAACCCAAGTCTTTTGTGCGCCGTAAAACAAGAGGGACCAGACACGGCTCAGTTGAACATCACAATTTGCCTAACATGAGCACAGATGAGTCAGATGACTCAGTGACAGATGTGAGTCCCCTCTCCTCTCCTGATTCTGGCTCACTCCAGTCATTAAGTTCAGAGGTTGAGACAGAAGGTCATGAAGTGCATCGGGAGCCGAAAACTCTGCCCTCCAGCAACATTCATCAAGCGGTGGACTCAAATCCAGATGTGGATGAGAGTGAGTAATGCTAGCTGTGTTTTACCTACCTGTCTCAGTAGGTTTGTACTTGAGGGTCGGTGGGTTGAGCAGCATTTTGTGAGGTGCTCAAAGCCGAGGATGTTGTGTAAACCCCCAGGAGGCTTCGACTTGTCAACTTGTTTCTGCTGTGTTCCTTGGACTTCTTGATGCTGTTTGCAACATCTGAGGCCTTCATAGAACAGCACGATTTATTCTGAAATTAATTCACACACAGGTGGACTCTATTTACAAATTAGGGAACTCCTGATGGCAAGTTTTATTTGCATTTTAATTAGGGATATATGAGATAAGTAGGTTGAGTACAAAAGCATGCAAGTGTTTGGATTTAGAAAAAAAAAGTAATGAGCAAGTAAAAAAACAAAACATAAATGAGTTTGACAAATCATGACAAAATGTAAAAAAAAAATAAAAAAGGGACTCTTGTTTGCAAGGAGTGCCTCTTGATGTACATGTTCTGTACTTTTATGTTGTTTTTTTTGCATGTATTATTGTTGTTTTTCAGTTAACCCAGCAGAGCATTCACAAGCATGTTAAACACTTGAACTAGACAAATGTGCTTTCTCCTCCTTCAGGTTTATCTGGATTAGAAAGACATCTTGAACAGAAAATGGTGCTCCAGATTTCTGGAGGGGTTGTTCGGAAGAACTTCTCATTTTCCAACGATGAGGTCCGCCGGATTGATAGGGAGAACAAGCGTCTCCTTCAAGCACTGACAAGTATTTCATCAGGGGCCAGAGCAGAAAAATTGTCAAAAAAGAGCTCTTGTCCACCCAAAGGCTCTTCAGTGTCTTTTTACCCACATAGTGCAGAAAGCAGAGAACGACAACAGTTCCGTATTCATCAGGAGAACCTGGTGAGTTGTTTTACATTTTGATTGGCATTTTTCTGTCAGTAACTGATTCACATAACCTTGTACTATGTACAATAATTGCATGCATATCTGTAGCTTGGCAACATATGAGCTGAGGACGTCTAATACAGAATCAACAGTTGTGTTATTTTGAAACCTCAAAATAACACACGTTAAGAGTACACTGATATATTTTTTGTTTTTATTGGGAGGATTCCAGTTAATTATCAAGCACTTCCCCTCTTAATTCAACATGTGAGCTGTTTGTCTGCTAAAAAACAGAGTGGAATGGTGTTTTGACCTGTGTCATATACTGTTGCCTGTTCAAAAATAATGCAGAACAACCTTTTCATTAAATTCAATCAATCAAGTTTATTTGGATAGCACATTTCACCTGCTCAGCCATTCAACATGCTTTACATAACAAAAACACAAAGTTATAAAAAAAAATAAAAAAACAACATAAAGTCAACAACTGAACAACCATTACATTAAAGTGTGTGACTGTTTCAAAACAGGGAGCGATGTAATTCTTCTAGGTTGCTCTCAAGTGATCTGAGAACAACCTCAGATAAACATCCTGTTGCTAGGTGCACAAGCTGTGCGCCTAGCAGCATCCTGTGACTTTTCCTGGTCTCCACTGTATCTGCTGTTTTACCTCAAAAATAAATTAATTGGAGACACTTGTATCTTCTCAGTGTTTATAATTGTGCAGTCATTGTCCAGGCAGATGGTGCTGCTGTTCAGGCTGCAGGCTGCTCATTAATATAACTGACTTTAATGATTTGGAGGATTTTATTATGTTGGCCACTGTTAGTTACTACCTGACTCACCTTTCCTCTGCAGCCAGCTCATTCTCATGACAATGGAGTAGGGATCCCCTCTTAAATGTATCTTGCTGACTGGATGTTTTACAGTGTGTAATCGCGATTTCATGAAATATACCCATCATTAAGGTTTAGTTGGGGTTGGTCTGAGAACACACCCCTGAAAGCAGATACTGATTAACTTTGATAGATGGCAGCAGATGTCCGACTTGCGGCCATACTACTGAGGAACATTATGAAACCTTTCTGCCTGCAGATTTTTCCACTCTTCATATTTCTTCCTCTATTTATTGTCTTATTTATCAAAAACACTCACATTTAGATGATCAGGACTGTTAAAAAATCTGTCTGGATTGAATTAATTGCTGGTAAATAACAGTGTGCTGCAAAGTTATGATTTTTGATATTTTCAGAAGTTTGTTAAATTTTTCAAATATTCAGAGTTGATCATAGTTCTGGTAAATACTGTCAAAATAGGAGGCGCTTCAGTCACGTTCAGGACAAACTGTTCACTCTGAAGTCCGTCTTGGGAGGAGTGCTTTTCGCCTTCTCTATTCTTAGAGTAGAGTAATTGAATCTGCCTTGTGGTCAGAATATTCTCCGGCACATCACACTTGTAACACGCGTCATTTGGTTGATTAAAAAAAACTTAAAAAGAGACCGGAGGTCTCTTTTTAACTGTAGGAGGTTTTTAACTGTTACATAAGTACAATTGAATGAAAAATCTTATTCAATTTAATGTCCATTTAATATATAATATATATGTTTTTATGCTGGAGCTTATTGTAGTCTATGCACATTGTTTCCCAAGAAACCTAATTGAGTAGTCTTTGTTTGTGTGGTCTTGGACCTAAAGCATACAATATTATGTCATGCAATTGAGTTGATGCTTTTTGTTTTGTTTTTAATTCAAGTTCATACAAAATATTATATTTCTGCATAAAAAGTATCTTGTGTTTTAAGTTAATTTTCTATATTTCTTTTAAAAATCATTTTCAACAATTTGACACAACAAATGTTGATTTAAGTGAAATTGTTTTCTTAATTTAAATTTTTAAAAATGATCATTAAACACACACACTATACCTGTGAATATCAGACATGTTACCTTGTTGGAAAAAAATATATTTTATTCTCTGTCAGACTTATTTGTTGTGTTTTTCATGTTTGCAACTAAGCTAAATTAATTATCTTGTCTTTTTAATGGTCAGTGAAATAGCTGAGTCAGCATTTAAAACTGGCTGCACCCTAAACATTGATAAGGAGTTGATTACTTGATTTAGGAACCTCATTTTAGTGATTCACTTCAATGAAACCTCAGTCATTCTTCAACGCACTAACACTGTCGTACATTTTATAATTTTAAGTCGGTTGGGGTCCTAAAAAATATTGCTTGTTAAAGCTAAATGTAAGAAAATAAACAATGGATCCAGACTTTAGATCAGTTCTAGATGATCTGACGAAGAGCCCAAATTCTACATCCGTCAGCAATTTTAAGAACTATAGGATGACTGTGAAGGTAGATGGTATTGCCAGTAAAGCCGAAACAGATGAGAAGCAGCACTCCAATGTAAAACTTATCTAATATAATGGGTAAAAATGCAGAATTCAAAGACACAAAAGTGGCTCATTATAATAATTTGTGCAAATAACACAATGAGATTTCTGGTTTTCAACTGTAAACAGTCAATTACATAGTAAGCAGGATATTTAAATTTAAAGTATGACACAAAGGTGTTGATGTGTTTCACAGGTTTTCCTAAAGAGGCTGCAGTCCACGCAAGCCACACCTGGACTGAGGCGCGTCGAACAACTAGCAGATCACCAGCGACTGACCTCAATGCCCATCTACAGGCCCTATAGTGGTGGGTCCAGCAGAATAGCCTGTGGTAAGTGCTTTTAAATCTGCAGAAGCTAAACTCCAAAGCTTTATTAATGTCAATATCTTTGTATATTTCAGGTACAGCAGAGTTCATGCAAGGTTCTCAGCTAAATGCATTGTTTTAGGAAGAGTTTGCTTCCTATATGATCTTACCATGTGAAAGTATTCCTGCCATTTGAACTTTCCTCAGCATTTCACACATTAATTGCTTTTACAGCAGCGAGTCTTTTGAGGTCCTTACCAGCTTTGCAGCTCAAGAGGACAACTTGTCAGTTATGTTTTTTTTGTGTAAAAGCACAGTAATATCGTATGACTTTGACATAGATCTGAACTTTGACTGGGTTCTTTTAAAACATGGATATGCTCATTCGCAGAGGTCCTTAAAGGATAGTGTCCTGGGACTGTTGCGTATCTGCTTCTACACACCTTAAACAATACGTTTATTAGTTGTCGTCTGTGGTACATCACTGTGTACAGTCTAAAAGTTCAGGGAATGGGGTTTGACATCTGTGCTGTAAACCATTCCAGTGCAACTCTGACCGTTTCTGACCCTGACTTTTTCCTGTCGGAAATATTCACAGAAACTTGTATTTGTACAGAGTTTAAACAGAGATGGACTCTTGTTTATTGGATAAGGGATTTAAGACAGTTGGTTGTATTGGATTCTACTTATCAGATTAACAGAAGTCTGAATCAAGACGGACGTCACGCTGTTTAAATTATATTTTTGTTAAAGACTACATTTTTCAGATTTTTTCACTTCATAATTATGCAGTATTTTATGTTGGTGTTTGACACATTGAAGTGTGGTCATAATATAAAAATTAAAAATACCTTCAAGAATAATTAATAATTCTGAAAAGTACTTTGAGCTGGTTTTATGAAGACCCAATAAAGTTATGCAGAAAATATAATGTGAAGGTTTACCTCAGACAACATCACTTTTGAGGTAAATTTGCACCATTAAACTGCTGCTGTGCATCTATATATCCATGCCTTCAGAACTTTGTATTTACTCTAGTGTTGATTTTCAATCAAAGAAAATGAGGATCAGTATGTGGTAGTGAGCGGCACTTCTCTTAAACTGATGCTGCAGGTTTTGTTGCACGTCTGGACTGCAGCTTCCAGATGGCTGCAGAGATTAAACTAACTCAAAAATTGGAGCAGCTGCAAGCTCTTGTTGGGAATCACTCGTTCATTTATGAGTAAATTGCTTAATCTTCCTGTTTCCATCATTTCGTTGCTTTTTAATGTCAGTTGTTTTTTTACTATGGTGCGAAAAATCAATACTTAAGTTGTAATAATAAAATGAGTTGGTGAAGCCTGTGTGCCAAATGACTCGCTTGTTCCAAAACAACTGCCGTCTGTGCCTGAGTTACCTGAGGGAATTTCTCCTGTCTTCCTCTCAGAGTTTATCAGACCCAGGCAAGGCTCCTCCAGCGCAGGTCTCATTAACACCTACACCAGAAGGACAACTGTTCCTGGGATCGCTCCACGAAAATCTAGCACTCCATCCTGGCATTAAGACCTCTGCTAATAAAGAGCAATTTCTTTCGGTTACAGCATATGACTGTCACTTTTTGATGTTGATTGTTTTGTACAGTGCAAAGCTTAGAACATATTTATGCTTTTATTATTATTTCATGTAATTTACTCATGCTGCTGTTTGTTTTCTGCTCTTCATCAATTTAGCAGTTTATGTTTTCATATCAAAGCCATTTGTAAATAACGACACTTACATTGACCTTTTAATTCAGTGAGAAATTTTGGCTTTTAAATATTAATTGATGCTGTGGTTTGATATTGTCTGCTGAGTAATTTTTAAGCAAAAAAGTGCAAATATGTTTTGGTATTTGTTGCTGTTTACACATGTGTGTGATTTGTGATCTAATAAAACATTGTTCTAAACCAGAAAAAAATTAGTTGCGTATTAATTATTGGTTTATCCTGTTGAAGAAAAGATGTCAAAAATTTTATTCCAGAAAAGGCCATAAAAATGGAGTTGCGGAGCAGTTACGTTTTCTCATTTTTGTGGTGCAATCTATCTTAAAAGTGTCCATGCTCCTTGAACATTAAACTACAAACCTCAGTGTGTTTTAATTGTACGTAATGGAACACAACACAAAATAGAATGAGTTATGAGTTTGTAAATGTTTTACAAATAAAAATCTGAAAAGAGTGACATGCATAGTTATAGGCCCCTTTACTTTGATACCTTCAGAGCAAAATCAGTTGCTTTTGGAAATCACCTGTCATGTAATCTTATGTCTTTATCGTCAGGAAGACTAAGAGCCACATGACATGTCAGGGACAAAGTTATGGAGAAATTTAAAGTGTGGGTTATGAAATAATATCCCTACCTTTAGCGATACCATGGACTACGGCTCATTTGATGATTTAGCTGTTCACATCAGCCACAGTAAAACGTGATAAAATAGCTGAGTTTTGATATGTGAGGGCATGACACATTTTAGACTTCCCAACATTGTCGTCATGGTCTATCACACAAATTGTACATAAAGTGGGAATTGAACAAAAATAAATGATTTGAGGTGTGTCAGGACTTTCGCAGGGCTCCTCTTTGTGGACCTTGTTTCAATAAAGACACCAGGAAAACCACAGATGGCAATGAATGATGTTTTCACTGTAAGCTTTTCAAGAGTTAGGCATCTGTGTCGGGGCACACTCGCTCCATAAATACTGATGTTAAATGAAACCGGGTATTCACATCAATGACACAGTAACCCAAACATACCAGGGGAAAGTGGTGTTATTAAGGACAACAGAGAGACTGGAGTATAGACTGAGTCTTTATTCTTAATAAATTAATGTTTAAGGTGGTCACAGCGTATCATAAGGGCCTCGGCCCCTCCTTAACACTAACAGGAGGAACATTTGGCCTGTATCATAATCTGTTCTCACATCACGTCCACCAGCTGTTGAAACCTAGAGACTTCCTTTTTGCAGATGGTTGATAATATTATATATACACATTTCTGATGAGGCATAAACCCAGGTCAAGTACACTTATCCGTTCTCCCCCTGCTGCTGCACAGGAAAGATAACCTACAAACCCAGATTCTTAATTCACCAGGTCGGTGTCACCATATCACAAAAAATAATAATAATAAGACTTGAACAAAGAATGGATTTCCTTGAGGTTCTGGGAGAGTGTGCTTATTTGGTGAACTTCTTAATCTCATCATACAGCACCAGCACAAAAGCACCACCCATGCCTCTGATCACGTTGGACCAGGCTCCCTTGAAGAAGGCCCGACCTCCCTCATCTTTGAGGATCTTCTTCCAGCAGTCAATTGTGCCCTTGTACATAATGTCAGCTGTGGAAATTCAAACATCAGCGTTAATATCCACATGCTTGTGTGTAATTCTCCTGTTGTTGGTATGCGTGTGGAACCTTCACAAGCAAAAGAGACACTTGCCTCCTTTACGTCCTGACTGCATCATCATACGACGTCTGACGGTGTCAAAAGGATACGAGACGAGACCTGCTACAGCCGTGACGGTCTGGGCGATCATCCAGCTGACAATGATGTGTGTGTTCTTGGGGTCTGGCAGCATGCCTGCATGAGGGAAGTCAAAGCAAATAAATGTATACACACATCTGCTAAAACGCGTCTTTCAGTTGCACCTTGAAAAAGTTTCCTATTGCTTTCAAGCATTTTCAGTCTACAGGAAAGTTTGTGCCCCTTGCTTGATGATGAATGAGACTAATGAACTTAAATTTTGATGATTTCATGCATTTTGATTGATCGGGGCAGCAGTTTAGGTCGACCGGGTTTGTTTGTGCACCTTTTGCTGTATCAAAGCATCCGAAGTAAGCCGCCCTGTAGATGATGATGCCCTGCACCGACACGTTGAACCCGAGGTAAAGACCCTTGAGGCCATCGGTTTTGAAGATCTTGGCAATGCAGTTTCCGAGTCCGGTGAACTCCCTCTCCGCTGGGCCCTTGCCGATGTCGGCGGCCAACCTCGTCCTAGCGAAATCGAGTGGGTAGACGAAGCAGAGCGAAGTGGCCCCTGCGGCGCCGCCCGACGCCAGGTTCCCAGCAAAGTAGCGCCAGAACTGTGTCTTCTGATCCACGCCACCAAGGAAGATCTTCTTGTACTTGTCTTTGAAGGCGAAGTTCAGGGCTTGGGTGGGGAAGTAACGGATCACGTTGGCCAGGTTGCCTCTCCAGAAGGACACGAAGCCCTGCTCCTTCGGGATTCTGACAACACAGTCAATGATGCCTTTGTACTGCATATCGGCGGTGATCTGTTTGCTGGCATGCTGCACCTGCAAGGGAGAAAACCAAGATGCCGCCTTTACACCTGGCTTGTTTCAGGAGAAGTGTGAAGAAAATAAACGTGTAATTTTGACCTTTTCATTGAGCAATCTTGTTGGACACCCTTCAGCTTGCCAGACATTATCTAGTGATCTGGTTTAGTTTGTCCAGCAGTCTTAAGGCACATCCTAGACACTGGAGACTTCACTGCGTATTGGATTACATCTTTTAGGTTAAATTTAGCAATTCTCTTCCACTGAATATTACTATGTTAATGTGCTTTAAGCGAGCAATAACGAAATTGGAAAACATTGACAGAATATCATGAATAAGTGCTTAACTGTTTTATTCTGATCCCACGTCATTTTAGCTTCCCACCATCCTTTAAACCTGTGCGTAAAATGATCTCCAAGTTGACCCTCGCGTGCCCGTTGCCATTACGCACACGATTATACGAACCTCCCTTGTTCTTAGTTCAACGTCTCCTCTTTTAAAGAAATTTCCTATGAAATTTAATTCCTTGTTTATCAGCGATCCATAAATTACACACACTTTACGCACAAAACACGGCATGACCAACAGCTGGCTAAAGCCGTTTACCTGCAGCAGCAGCTTGACTCTCTCAATGGGAGCGACAGCTGTTTTGGAGATGGCAGCGGCAATGCCACCGGCCAAAAAGTCCTTCATGAAACTAATCACCGCGTCCGACATGGCTGGTTGATTTCTGGAGTAGTCTCTCTCTCTACTTGGCTGTTCCAAACTCGGCCTAAGATCCTCAAGGAAACCTTACGCCCGTCCAAGTGGTCGAGGCACCCCCTCAGCAGTTCTTTATATAAGAAGGCCGTTTATCGCGAGACGTTTGAGTGACAGATGTGCAGTCTGTCGAACAGACGAACGAGGCTGAAAAAATATCCGAGGTTGAAGTTCAGGTCGTGCGCCATATTTCTAGATCCAGGGGATTGGGGGTAGGGGTCGCCCAGAGCCGGGGACATTTAAAGGGCATATTGTGTGTTGGCAGATAAACTCTAAAATTAAATTTGGTGTTAATAATTAGATTTTCTCTTTCGGCATTCCCCTCAATAACGGTGGGGGAAACCAAGTCATCTTCACTTTTCAGCTGCAGCACAACAAGGAAGGTGTTAAAGTGCATCTTAAGGAGCATACCTAATATATTACTTGTTTAAATGTGTATATGTTTCACACATTTATGCTCTTTGAAGTTCTAATTAGTTCACAGGATCGTGCAAATCAAATTACAAATCTGGTCACAGATTTGTGCTTTGGGTGAAGCTGTGCATGAAGATCATCTGTGAAAGCAAATGTTCACCTCAAAGAAATTGTTCAACCTGGGAGAAACAATATATAAAAGGCATAAAAGGTATAGATTTTGACAACTAGTTCAACATTTCTGTAGTTGTCAATTCAGAATTCACAAGTATTGTTCAAATGATAATGTTATGAAACAGTGGAGAACTGCTTGGAATCATGTCAAAAATATTTGTAATCTGTTGGAACTATGAAGAACATATAATTATTTTGGAAGTTAGCTATGATCATTTTAATTCCAATCAGAGAATGCTCCAAAGAAAATGCAGAAAGTCTGTGATTACACACAGATGTTATTAGCCTTTATTTCTGTTCATTTGAATGAAATTCTGATTCTAAATGATTGGGATGTCACACCAGAGGATCTTACATCTGACCAATAAAAACTTTATAAAAACATTATCAATCACAAATCAACCTCATACAGAAAATCTTCATAATGTCGTTTTTACATATAATTTAAAATAAAAAAGTGATCATTTTATCCAACCTTGAAAATATGTATTGAGCTATCAAACAAATAGAACCAATTTTTTCCTGTTCTGCTCTACATGAAAGAACCACTAGATGGGGTCAATCGACTATGTGTATTCCTCCATAAAACTGCAAAATACTGGCAATAAGTTTACTGTACTCCAGTAGCATCCATAATCCACAGATCTCAGTCAAACAGAGCACCTTTGGTGGAATAGGAAAATTACATTGCAGATATAGAGTTGGCAAATCCGCAACTTTGTCAGTTCAGAGCAAAATCTCTGTTTCTCAGATTTGGCTGAAACTGTGATGAAAAAGTTGAACACTGCACCGGTACAGATGGGGCGTATCTAATTCAGAGAGTGAATATTGGATTGATTTCAGATTTATTTGACGTAAATGTAACTTATTAACTACACACTTCTTTCAGTGGAATTATAATACATTGAAGAAATGCTGATGAGATGTTACAATTGTACTTTTTCTATTTTTTATTATTCACAATTTAACAAAGAAATACACACAAAAATAATGGATGTAGTGTTCTTTCAATCTGAAACAGATAAAAATCATCCACACATTTTCTAACATTAAATTTAACATAGAGGTTTGTTTTCCTAGTTTAGCTTTGTCAACAACTTTGATTAGTTTTATCTCAAAGGGTTTACAGCTGTTTGTGTATTTGCTCTGGGGCTGAAATGTTTAATTGACTCGGTAGGGGGCGATATTGAGTTGAGTAATAATCAACATCTTCATTGGTCTCCCCAAAGAGTAAATGTGGTACCCAATAAAACAGGTGCTTTTCCTTACTTACCACACAACAATAACAATTAAATCAGTACTTTAATTGTTCCACACAGGGTGACATTTTAAGTAGCTCCCAGCAAAGAGGTCATAGGTCAGTTTCGGCTTCAGTGTTGCGACCCCAGAGCTGGTTAGGAGTTCAGCACCTGCAGCTTATGGCCAAGCAAAAGTCACATGATGTGTAGCTATATATATATATATAGATAGATAGATAGATAGATAGATAGATAGATAGATATAGATAGATAGATAGATAGATAGATAGATAGATAGATAGATAGATAGATAGATAGATATAGATAGATAGATAGATAGATAGATAGATAGATAGATAGATAGATAGATAGATAGATAGATAGATAGATAGATAGATAGATAGATAGATAGATAGATAGATAGATAGATAGATGGAGTTTTATTTTGTTTTTGTTGGCCATTGTGAGTTACCTGAATCTTAAAAAGTTAAACAGTGTTAAGCATGAATAATTTATTTTTAAATTCAACTTTTTGGCACAAAAAAATCTATTGAGTTTTTTTTTTGGATAAATAAACATGGAATCATAAAATCAGCTTGCATTAATGATTAATTATTTTTGTTTCTTAATGGTATTTTGTTTTGTTTTTTTCTTTATCATTCTTGCGTCAAAGTAAAGTTACCTACTATAACAACCAAATATGGAAATATCAGAAATACATTTTAATAATTTATTATCATTATTATTATTTTACTCAAAACGTTGATATTTTATGTCATCAGCCTCCAGATATAATCTAAATCTGATCTAGATTTCTTAAAGCCGTTGCCCGGTAAGCCCAGATCTTTGGGATTGAAGGAGGGGTCACGGTGTGGGTGGGGTGAGCATGGATTTGCATTTTGAGTATGAAGACCTGCAGGTGTCAGACAGTTAGCCCCCACTAACACAAACACACAACCGTTACGCATCATTCACACACACTAATACAGTCACTGATTTTATCAGTTCAGAAAATCAACTGTGACAAACTTTTTATTCTCCTCAGAGCTCAAAAAAAAAAAATCCTACTTTATAAATGTCTGACTGGGTTAAAACCACTAGAAATTAAGGACAAAACATGTATACACAAGACTGTAAGTTCTTTTGAATTTGTTCCGTTCCTCTTTTGGTACATGATAAAATTACATTTTTATGTTTATAAGCCAGAAACCCTTTATTTTAAAAGTGGCACAGAAACATTAAAACCAGTGAAAGTAAACTTTGTAAACCAAATTTGTTTTGTTTTATCATTTTTCACAGGCTGTCAAAAACAAGCCATCAACATCTCAAAGTGATCTCCTCCAAATCATTTTCAAAGGCAGCTCATCTCTTTGGACACTGGCAGGCTTTTAGTTTGGATAGACAAACATTTTTTAAACAAGATCAGTTCAGCAGCGAATATTTACAACGAAATATGTGCAACTTGCAAACAGTGGTTGTTCTTCAAATAGTTGCGTAATCTGTCTCTTTTACATTATACTCAGACACAATAAATGTCACACAAGTTCAGAGAAAAGTAATGTCTTTGTTATAGTTTTGTGTCTGCTGAAATGTGGTTTGAGATTATCTTAAAACCTTGAGAGTAGATTAGATTTGAAAGGGCCTAGACGCTGTTGATAAATCAATTTGTTTTCATGCATGCATGCGTGCGTGTGTGTGTGTGTTTGTTAGTGTGCCTGAAAGTGCATTCCTGACCCTTTGATCGTGGGATAAGTCCCTGCTTGTTGGTCCATCTTGATTTTATGGCTGGAGAGAGAGCCGTTTGACCTTTCAACCCTCTTGTGTGGGAGTGGAGCTTCTCGGTGTCCGGCGCTCCTGTCAGCGGGTTAATAAGAGACGGCTGTTCATGGCCACGCTGAGCAGCCAGACCGGATGACCACCCTCTGCTGTCACTCTGCCGGACACCCTTCATCCCATTTGGGCCTTCTCAAAGTGAGGCTTAAACTCAGAACTTAAGCTCAGGTTTGCACAGCTGCTGCTGCAGCTTTCACTGCCATGCAACAGGAAAGGTGACCCGAACTAATGCTGCAGTCTTATACTACATACATTGGATTTATTAAGAATCACTTTATTCTGTGTCTCCTGCAGCCTGGATGTTAGGTTCTTGAATATCAAGATTAATTTATGACTGCAGTAAAACAATAATTTTTTTTTCACAAACTTATGTTCAACCAAAGATTGACAGGCTCCTCCAGTGTTCCTTGTTTCTGTGTTGGAAATATATATATATATATATATATATATATATATATATTATATATATATATATATATTTTTTTTTTTTTTTTCCAAACTGATTAATTTATGTGCAGTAAAGCAGTTGAAACAATATGGATCTGTTTTATTCAAAAGCAGAGAGTAGGTTTAAAGTCAAAGTTAGAAAATTGAATATTTTACTTGGCTTTTTGAGTCAGCATTTGTGGCTAACAAAGGCCACAGCAATTAACTCTAACAAATAAATGTTAGCATTCAATCATCATTCTTTTGATTTTCCATTATTCAAGGTCTGGATTACAGGGGCCTTGTGTTCTTCTCCACTGACTAAGGAACTAAAAGGGCGAAAGAAAACCTGTTAATGAAACAGCTGGATAACAGACTGTACCACATTTATAGTCTGTTATGCATTTTCTATGTAAATAGGTGATCATAGTAATTTATTTTTGTTGTAATGTTTTTTCATTTAGCATTTTTAATTTTTTTAGTTTTTGTGTTTTCACACTTAAAACCTTTGTAATATAACCAGATAATCACTTGATTAAGCAAGTGATCATTCATTGTGACATTTCAATGTCAAGTAAAGACATAACCTGAACTATTGTTGATGGCGTCAGTTATGAGCAAATCAGAAAATACCTTTATTTACAAACGTACCACCATTGCGACCTAAAACATAAATCAAATCTATTTTTCTGATCACATGAGAGCTGGTCATTGAAAACTAATGGCTCAGGTTTTAATATCACTTTCCTTTGCAAACTTTACACCTGGTGTTGCTTTCTGATCTCCATTGACCCTATGTGTGTATGTGTGCGTGTGGGTGCGTGCGTGCGTGTGTGTGTGTGTGACCCACCATGCAAATGGACAGGCTCCTGCCTACCCCACATTAAGTCTGTGGCCACAAAAACACGGCTGACAGCGGCCAGTCCCAGTGTGTGCTCCGGTTAAAGCGAACAGGGTAATGAATTTTAAACTGCTATAGTAACAGCTCTCAGACATGCGGTTTTAGTGTGTGAGTGGGTGGGCGTGTGTGTGTGCTGTTAGGATTTGCAGTTGTGTCCATGTATCAGTATGAATGTAGGGGATATGTGCATAAATAGGAGTTGGGGGCTGGGAGTCCGTCCTAGATGTGTGAGTTTATGTGCTGAGGATAAAGACCTAGCAAAGCGGCCTAGCTTAGCTGACAGGTGACAAGGGTTGTTTTCAATGGGGATTTTGTAATACCAACAGTGAGGAAAAAGGCCAGGGAACCAAGGGACCTCTGAAAAGAGAGAAAGAAGACTTTTCTTCTTGCAGTGAAGGAAGAGAGAAAGAGCGTCGAAGGCTCCAGAGGACTTAGGGATCCTACTCATCAAACTGCTCCACCGTCTAGCGCTCTCATTTTCATTCAAAATGCAGAAATGCTAAATCATTCCAATCGGATTGATCCTTGTGTCAGTCCCTGTGTGGCATTCTCACTCTCTTCCCTCTGTCTTGTCTTCAACTTTGACATATCAGTCAAGCAAGGACAGAGGCGTTGATCCACAGGCAGACTGACGGTGAAGAAGTGGTTGTTTAAATGTTGTTTGAAAAGTTGTATGAATTAACCAGTTCCTTTCATATTAAAACCTTGAAGTCAAGTTGTCTTAAAAGTGATTTTCTCTAAATTTAGGCTAAAACTGCAAAGGTGCACTAAATATGTCTGTGCTGCCCAACTGAGTGAGCTGTTTGTAGAACCAATAGTTGAGCAATTAGCAACAAATCTGTCATTACTAGCATCGCACGTCTGGAGACTTTATTAGGTCAGAATCTCAGAAGGCCAGTTCAGAGTAATGCAATCTTTTGTTATTTGCGATTCTTTGTTGTTTTTAGCTGTATGTTTTTGATCATTATCCTATAGCAAGACCCATGACCTGCGACTGAGACAAAGCTTACTGACACTAGACTGCAGATTTCTCTCCAGAATCTTTAGATAGTCTTGAGATTTCATCACCCCCTGTACAGATTTGCCACACCTTGCAGCAGATGCAGCAAAGAAGCCCCTAAGCATGACTAAACTCACCCTGTGTTTCACAGCAATGTATCACAGTCTGCATAATAATGTGATTTTAATTTTAATTAGTTGTTTGTGCTGTGTGTTTCTGTGGAGCCCTGTGTTGGCCTAGCTACCTGCCCAGGGTTTATGCAAGGAAAAGCAGGTGACGTGGATGAATGGGCAAATATTATAGATTCTAGTTGTGTAAACTTGTAGGGTGGAGACAAATCTTGAAAAACCTTTAGCTGTAAATGTAGAGAAGGTGCTAACAAAGAGGCGTTAAACATACCTACACACCACACTTTTCAAACTTTAGGTAAAAACTTTATAGCTAAATGCAAGCTAGCTAAACAGTGTCCTTCAATCTGATGAAATAAATTTGTTTTAGCTGCCAAGGTGTAATACTCTGCTTATGCAAAGGTTTCCTTAATGTGTTTTAAAGATGACTAATGTCAGAGAGAATTAGCAAGGTGACTCAACACATAAATCTATAATTGTAAGCAAAAAGAAACACATTCTAAGGGTTAAGCGCCCCTGCTGTGACCCAGCCTGTCCAACAGAGAACATTTACCCCTGCAAACACCCCATTCACCCCTCCTCCATCTCCACATCCAGCCCAACACACCCACCACAGAGGTATAAATAAAGAGAAGAACATCAGCTCAGCTCTCATCCTTTCCACAAATTTCCGACCACGGCTTCATCATGAAATCATTCTGCGTCTGTGTGGTCCTCTGTCGAGGAGAAAGGATGGTTTGGGCTGTGAGAGAGAAGCGCTCAAGTCAATGTGTGGGAACCGTGGAGGAAGAAATCCCTGGCTGATCCTGGCCAAGGCACTTTGTTTTTCTGCCCTCTGCTCCCAACCCTTCCCTCCCTCTCTCCTTGTCCATCCATTTTTGGGTTTTCATTTTTATTCATTGGGTGATCAGTGTGGAGGGATGGGTGACAAGTATGTGTGTGTGTGTGTGGGTGTGTGTGCGTGGGTGTGTGTGTGTGTGTGTGTGTGTGTGTGTGGGGTGTGTGTGTGTGTGTGTGTGCGTGTGTGTGTGTGTGTGTGTGTGTGTGTGTGTGTGGGTGTGTGTGTGTGTGTGTGTGTGTGTGTGTGGGGGTGTGTGTGTGTGTGTGTGTGTGTGGGTGTGTGTGTGTGTGTGTGTGTGTGGGGTGTGTGTGTGTGTGTGTGTGTGTGTCTGTGTAGGAGGAAAGGATGTGGATGTTGGTGCAGACCTTAGACCAGGTCTGGCAACAATAGCCACAGTGTTGTTTAGGTTGTTGCGTCCAGGACTCTTGGACATTCTTCCCATGTCAGTAGAATCACTACTGGGAGGTAGCTCCATTACGGATTAACATATCATTAATAGTATCCATGACTTTTGTTCAAAGGCTACTTGTGTAATGTTGCCTTGCGGATGACGGCTAATCCGCTGAGCTGCAGCTGTAGGAAAGAAGAAGGGTCGGTCCCACCGTCCGTCCTCTCTGTCTCACACATACATGCACACGCGAGCGCACACATGCATAGACACATATCGATGTATCTCCCAGTCCCAGCCCACAGGGATCAGGCCTCTGAAAGACAGATACAATCAACAGTCAAACACAAAGTTTTCCCCCATTGCGAAGAAGAAACATCCATTCTGCACTTCCCAAGTGATCCCCTGAGTAAAGCCCCCCGCCCCAGTTCTCTCTCCTCCCATCCATCCGAGTTGGCTGTCGTCCTCCCATTAAAGCCCTTACGCTCTCTTCGCAGCCCTCCTCTCAGATGGTGGGCCAGATTAGGAGGGGAACAATAACAGTTTTCAATGTAAAATGTGCATCTTGTTAGTCCTTTTCTCTCGTCTCCCGTCTCAGGATGGGAGGAGAAAAAGGGAAGAATAAGCCGTCATTCAGGAAAATTATCTGTGGGTGTCTTCTCGCCACAAAAGTTGGCGAGTTGTGTTGTGGTTTTAATCCTCCTATTTCTTTCTGTGTTATTTAATTTGGCTTTCTTTTCTAAGATTGATATGTTTGTTAAAACAAACACGACGGCTCAGTAAATGGAAACTTTTGCAATTTATATATCTATGTACTACCAAACTGCTTTAAATTAAAAAACGTTAATATCAAGAGTATCAATATTGTAAGAATATTATTACAGATATGTAAAAACAAAAACAAACATATTGATTAAGGATGACTGAAAAATGTCTTCTTCATTTTTGCAAAACATGTTAGTGCCTTCTACAAGATACAATTGGATCATCTAACATTAACGCTAACACACTTTTTTGACAGAGTATCATTTATAATAAAATTAACAATACCTGCCCAATTACTAATCCTGAGTAAACTTCTATGAAAAGGTTCAAAGCAAGAAATCAATGTTCATTTAATTTAGAATCATTTTCTCACAAATGAAGGTTGTAGCAAGAGTTTCTTGGTCTTCTTGTCAATTATCTTTATTTCCCAGTGTAAAAAATAAAAAGAAATACTAATCAGAAACACTAAATGGAATACAAAGGCTGAAAAACTGACAATGTTGCTGTCAAGAAGACGGACTGCAGGTACAACTTTCTTTTTTCTTTCTTACCATACTGACAGTGGTAAGCTACCGGATTGTAGCCACAGCTGCCCTGGGGCAGTCAGACAGAGGCGATGCTGCCAAACGCTGGAGTCACGGCGCCTTCTGACCACCACCAGTCGGCAAAGTGGGTGAAGCTCCTCCAGTAATCTCTCTATCCACTAAACATTTCATAGAACATTATTTTTACCCATTCTTATTTCCAAAATAGCCCAAGCTTTCTGTAAATATTAGTTTTTCAGACTCAAATTGACTTAGGTCTGAACTTTGACGGGGCCATTCTGACACATGCATGTGCTTCAGTCTATTCTGCTACAAGCTGTATTTATAGAAAATGAACTTCCACCCCTTTCTCATATTTTTCAGCCTCACAACGTTTTTCTTCCAGAACTGCCCTCCACAGAGCTCCACGAGCGTTCCAGTTTGGCTATAAACTTTCCACTTTTAGATGATTGACTGAACAAACCTAAGTGAGATATTATAATCTAACTCTGCTTCAAATTTCATGATGCTCTTTGCTCACCCATGTTCTCTAACAAACCTCAAACTCATTCACAGAACATCTGGATTCATGCTCACATTAAATTACATAGAGAAAGACTCTTTATGCAACCAGTTTCTGAAAAGAACTGGCTGCCCTGGAGTTTTAGTTATGGAGATCAGAGTTAAGGGAACATGGCATGCTCTTCTATAGCATTATTTGTAAAAACAAACAAAAAAATGTAAACCATAAACTCAAACAAAAAGCTCATCGAGGTTTGTTGTTTTGTAAAAATGTCAAATAAAATTCCATCTTTATGAGTTTCTAGAGTTGTCGCTCATAATATACTAAGAATCTGAGCAAAGAACCAAAAACATTGAAAAGTGTACGGTATGTAGAGTATTAACAACCATAATGTGGTTGGTCATAGTGTTCATTCTGTTTACTTCTGAACTTAAGGAGATTAGGTTTTCACTATTATTGAGTTTTGGAATCAATACTGCTCTCTGGTGGCTACAGAGATCTAATCATTTCTGCCGCTCCCTCTTTACAAAACACTTTAATAGACACTAAGCCTAGACTTGCGCAGCTGTCGTCGCTTTCGGAACGTGCCTGTGTCGTTACGGTCACTGCCTGATTGCTGTTCTCTTACTCTAAAATATAATATTTTTATACATAACTAAAGTTTCAGCTTAAAAAAAATGATTTTATTGTAGAAGTTGGATTTATTGGCAAAAAAGAATATTAAAATACCAACTTTAATGTTTGTTCAATGGGAAACATAATCTTTATTGTGTGATAGAGATTGTCATACTGTTGTCTCCTTGTGCTATGCTCATAAACTTGAAGCTCTGGTTTACTTTGTGCTTTACTTTCTGAAATTGTTCAGAATTTCAGAAACTCTTTGAGAGAAATATTAAAATGATTAAAAAAAAACAAACTCACAGAGAACTGCAGCAAAGCTTGGCATTTGGGCTGAAAAATAAAGTGCTAAACTTTTCTGTTTTTTCTGTTTTTCTGTTTTTTTCTGTCTAAACCTTGGAGAGTGTTCTGTCTTCAGCGCTGTTGGACATGGTGTCCAACTGTGAGGGCGCAGTAACGTCAGATATGTGACTCCAGAAGCCAGCAAGAAGAAGAAATCTAAATTGTAAAACTCCTGCAGCTGGTCAACAACAAAATCAGTCTTTCAGCAGACAGTGTCATGATTAGGCTCACTCATTCTTCAGCATGTTTCTTCTGCAGAATTTCATGGTTCCTCCCTCTGAATACTTTGTTTCTTTGGTCACATTATAAACTTCACTCCTGAGAACTGGTCAGCTGAATCTCTTTAAGTCTGGTGACACCCAGTCATTCAGATGAAGTCCATGAGTCCAACTGGGTGCCGGTCTCACCGCTGCTTGATTTCCTTCTCTCCACTGGTTCCTCACATAGTGACCTCAGACGCTGACCTTAGGAGCCCCGGGGTCCACCCTCCCTGGCCCCCAGGAGCAACTAAATGCAGAGGAGTGTCCGTCATGTTGCCGGACAAAAAGGCAAACACACTGTGCCCGATCCTTGTGAGTCCAGCCAAGCGCACAGGGAGCACATTAGCACCTCTGGGTTTTATTTACTCTTTTTTTTTTTTGCTCTGGAATGTGTTGATAGGGGCGTCAAGATTGTCAGGTGCTTCATCTGTGACCACTTGAACCATATCACACACATACACACACAGAGACTCCCTGCCTTTCAGATTTGTTAAATACCTCTTGCATTCTCCTAATTCACAATGTCAGATTTCATATCCTCCACATGCCACTGAAGCATCACTTTGTAGCTGTTGTGGACCAGCCTACTAGGAGCTTAAATGTTTTCTCAAAGAAACTTTTACACACCTGGGCAGTCTCACAAGCAGGGATAAAAGCTGAAAAGAAAGCAATCCTCATCTTGCTCATAGTGCACAGATGTGTTTGGGTGAATGTCATTTTCAAAGTCCCAGCGTTTATTTCGTTATCAGTACATCAAAGTTTTGTGACAATTTAATTTCAAGTGTTTTATTTTCTGTTTTGTATTTTTGAAAATGGGTTTGCGTTGGTTAGAGGAACAACAGCTCTTCTTTGTGCTTCCCCTAGGTGGCAAAGTTTCTCTCCTCCAGACATCTCAGAAGAAATTTACGAATTTCATTGTGCTCACATCAATATAGACCAATTCAGCTTCCATGTTCGGTGAAGAAGTGAGCGGATTCATTTGTTTGTTTTTTGTACCGCCTTGTTCTGTCCAGCGTTTCCTGATGCAGAAAAGACAACTGCTTGTAAAAGTGAAAGGCAAAGTGTGGCAAAACTGAATGCCTGTTTGCTTGTTTAATAACTTTATCATCTTTCTTGTCTTTGACATATTCTTCCAAATTTGAATAATTCATTGGCAATGTTTAACAACAAAGGTCTAGATCTACAAAGTATGCCACTCCACTGACGGCATCCTGTGAAATTACCCACACTGATTTTGTGTTTGCCTCCATAAACACGGGAACTGGTGGTTTGTGTGTGTGTGTGTGTGTATGTGTGCTGTCCTTTGTCTATCTACCATGCAAAATTACCAGATTTATCTCAAGCACCTTCAGATGTCACACTGTCTGTGCTCGTGACAAAAGTGTCCCTTGTTGTGGCCGTCCAGATAAGCAAACAACGGCAGCCTAAAATGCTCACTCCTCTATGCTTTGTCCCTCAAAGCACAAAGACCTTCACTTTGTCTTGGCAAATGATGCCTTAATTGTGCAACTTAACAAGCCTGCTTTTTCCCAATGAATAAAGAGTTTTGTGCATTTTGTTTTTCTTATTGTGTTGTTATTTTGGTTTCTTTCATGCTGAGATCATACAGTCGCCCACTTGTTGGGTGGTTCCCATGCTGCTCTGTTGTATATGCCAAGATGACTGAAAAACTTCACTCCCCAACGAAAGACAAAGAGACAGAAAGTTCAGGGCGTGACAGAGATGATGATCCCCAGTGGGGTGTTTTGTACAGTATTCATTATGCCGCTGTTTATTTTGGAAGTGTCTTTAACCCGTCTCCGCTCTCCCGCTTTTCAAACACTGCCCTATTCATTTTCTGGCTCACATATCTTTGCTCTAAAAGGTGGTAAGTGATGAATAGAACATCTCCATGGATTTGCATAATCTGATGGCATGGCTGGTAAGCACAAAGAGGGTTGTGCCAAGTGCAGAAAGGTGAAGCCATCATCCAGTAGCAGGGGGTACAACCAACAATAAAACAGCCTTCTTCAGGAAACCAACTTAAAATATTTGGGTTTGAATCTTTTTTGCAGTCTTCCGTGTTGAAAACCTCTTTAATTTCTGCTCTAATATGAAGTAATATGAACCCTTCATTTGAGACATTGCTCCCAGACAATCAAAGCGCATTGATAAGTTTAGTTTTTTTCCCCCCTCCTGAACAGACTCCATTCATGTCCTCTTACAGTGGCCGTCATTCTTCAGACATGACTGGTGCCAAGGCAGTAGGATGGCTGCCTCGCTCTGATGGGAAACTGTTGCTCATGTGCTGGGTTGGCTGCCAAGTTTTGGCATTATTGGTGCGGGAAGAAGTGGGGGGTTTAACAGGGGCAGGGGCTGTACAGAAAGGGGGCCCTTTAAACCCTGTGAGATAGTACTATCTGCTGTGGGAATGATCTTCATCCCTTCTCCCCCTGCTCTCAGACTTAGAGCCTCTCTCTCTCTTTACACTGACTGTTTCTGTTACTGTCTGCCTCCCCAAGGCCCCCAGCTTTACCCTCCGTCCCCTTGTCTTTTCATGCTGTAGATCAGACAACCATCCTGAGGTGAGCTGGCTCTGGACCTTGTGCCACTGGGGCACTCTGATTACCAACCAGTGCTGACTGTTGGCTCTCTCACAGCTTGTGTTGCGTCTTTGGCCTTGCTCCAAACGAGCGACTGTAACCCGCAGCAGTAGGGCGTTTGCTGTTGAGAAGCTTAGGAAAGTCTGAATTCGGGGCTTGCACAGATGCAAAGATCAAACAGCAGATTTTAGGCACTTGCAGTTCAAGATTTTTTTTTAAACTTCTTATGCCCTGACATCTTAAACTGACCAGATTCAAGAGGAAAACACACATCTGCTTGTCTGTCTTGAAGATTTACATTACAAATTATTTTCATTCAATCATTTTTTTTTTTTTTGTAGAAAATCTGACATTGTTCAAAAAACAAAAGTAAAAGTAGAACCAAGTGACATACTTACTTGTTGGAAATATTCTTGTTGGCATTCCAGCCATCAACTCTTCTCATTTTTGTTAAATGGATTTTTTTTTCATGTTTTCAATTGTAGTTTTGATGATTTATCTTTGGTAATGAGCTCCAGGGCTTTGGAAAGGCTTCATGCCGTCACCCTAACCTTTAGCTCTCTGCACAGATTCTATGTCAGGTTCATGTTGGGACTCATGTTAGTTGAACAACTCAGTCTGAGTGCAATTCAGTCCACAGAAACATGTTGGTTAAATCAACAAAATTACTTTACACCTTAATCTGGGAGGTTTTTGAACAATTTTCCCCAATGAAGCTGTATCAAGCAATTTACCTTGCTTGAACTTGAGAATTGAAAATAATTTAATTTTCTAATACAATATATACTGTATCACATTTTGTACATCAACAGAACCTGAAACAAAAAAGAGTAAAACTACAGATTTTTTTTTTCAATTAGAAATGTATCAGTTTGGAATTTTCAATCATTTTCTTTAATAATTTTTTTACGAATGATCACACAACATACCTCACTTAACCTTTTCAAATACAAGAATTGCATGAGCATAAATTTAATGTATCATTAGATGTTTGTCATTTTCAACATTTGTAATATAGAATGTTACATTTGTAACATTCTATATTACATATAGAATGTTACATTTGTAACATTCTATATTACAAATGTAACATTTGTAATATGTTACATTACAAATGTAACATATATGTAACATAATGTAATATAGAATGTAACATTCTATATTACATTCTAAATGTAATATAGAATGTTACATTTGTAACATTCTATATTACAAATGTTGAAAATGACATTCTATTCAGTCAGGCTTCAATACAGCATCAACAACTGCAGGAAAATGTATTTAAGTGCAAGTTTAACACCCGTTTTAAAGCTTCTTGTCCAATTCTAGCAAAATATTCTAGCAAAAGGGTGTGTCTATTGCTCACCCTCTGTCAAATTGGCATATTGTGAAGTGCACAATGTTTACATTAGTTATTTCCTGACACAAACCCATTTTTTTGAATCACACATCACACACAAAATACAAGATACACGCATATCGTTCGATATGGCAATCAAACGGTATCTGTAGTTATCAAATAAACTTTTGCTCCTGTCCAAAGATATTCTGGCCCACTCTTTGCTCCAGTTGTCTCTGGTTTGATTCGGTGCCTTCTCCAGATTGAATATTTCAGCTTCTTCCACAGATGTTCAAAAAGCCCAGTTCACACTAGTCCAATGTCTTGTTCTTAGGCATTCTTGATCGTTTTTACTGTGTTTCGGGTCATTATCCAGTTGGAAGACCTATGAACCTGGGAAAGTAACAGATAAGTTACAGGAAAATATCTGAAAAGTTCATGGTAAAAATCTCCCAAGGCATGGGATTAATTACTAAGTTCCAAGACATATATCCTCTTTATCACATTTTCTGAAGTTCAAGGGAGACAAATTTAGAGAAGTTCAAAATCATATGATTAAAACACAATGTGAATCAATTTTATAAATTATTTGTGACTAAAATTTTAAAACAATGATTAGGATTGTGCGTGAGGTAAAACAAAATAAAAATAAGATCTAAGATTTCTCAACGCCCCAACTGTTTTTCTAGTTTACAATAAAATCTTGCCATTCAGTGAGTTTTCTTTTAAACTTGTCTGACTTCATTCCCCTCAGAGTTCATGTAGATGTAAGTTTTTTCATCTCTTTCGCTAAACTGATGAATATTATTGTTGATGTTCACCGTTTGAGTTTAATGTGGAAGATAAACAGCCAAAGCTTTACCACTGTGCTCATTTTACATGACAATAATGGTCCTGACTCTGTTATTACTCCTGCTTATTTTATTATTCATGTGATGTGCTTCTGCTAGATTTCTCTTGTGTGGCTGCACATGATCCCCTTTATTTCTGTTTGGAGTTCAGATTTAAACCAACATTGTGTCTGTCGAGATCCAAGTATTCTCTCAAAGACTCGTTTTTTTTTTTTTTTTTCCCCCTTATCTTATTGTCACTTTTCCATCTGCGTTCACACTATCTTCCATTACTTTCATTTGCTCTCTTGTTGCCCGTCTTTGAGGTCAGAGACTGGTTAATGTGGGTTTATCCAGCCACCGAGCCGATTAATGCGGCCTTATGCATCCTCCCTTATTCCTTCCCTTTTTACATCTAACAATTCACATAAACCAACATTCATGTGAGGACACCTGCAAATTGTTTAGATTTTTAAGCCTGGAACTGGAGCAGTGAGAGGTCTGTGTGGTGATTTTAACGTTGTTTCTGAAGGAAGGAGCATGGAAACTGTTTTCTTTCTCTCCTCCCAGAGAAAAACTTAGATTTCATGGTCTTGATTATTGTTCTTCATAATCATTCAAGGATGAAGCTCGGGGACTTTGAGATTGTTCTCCATTCAGATGCACCACAATGGGGCTCCTTGGTTTAGAAAACAAGACGGTGTTTCCCCTATTTCTTCGTTTCTCCCTTTCCTTTCCTCTTAAATAAATTAAAACTTGACCTATGAGTAAAGAAAGGAAGAAAGAAGGCTGAATGCTATTCATTAAGACACTCTATTATGTATTGAAGCAATCGGTGTGCCAAAGACAAATTTCTTCTGATCTGAGTCAGGTTTTTTAATTTAGTTTATGAATTAAACTGTGACTGGTTCTAGTAAGTCAAGAGAAGAATAGTGCTGTGCACTTTTCAACTCAGATCACGCTTCAAATAATACATTCAGTTCTTTTTCTGTAGCGTTTGTCGTTGACTGAACAATCAACCAATCTTTACATCTAAAACAGCACCATGTAAAAATATTCCCTCTGAAATACATCATGTTAGTTCACTTTACCACAAAAGAACCTCAACATATTTTCAAAGGTTTAAATCGATAAACAGTCTCAAAGTTGTGCCTAATTGCAAAAATGAAGGAAAGGATACATGGTTTCCAACATGTTTTACAAATAAAAACTAAAAATTGTGGCTTGTGGATCTGTATTTAATCACAATACTGTCATGATGCTTACAACAAATACTCTGACACCCATAAACCTCAACATGAGAAGTCCATTGCTTCCGTGTTACCTTTAGAAACCGTCAAATACGTTAATTGTGAACTCTAACTAATCTAGGTATAAGCGGGGCCATTCTTTGAAGACTTCAACGTAGAATGATGTGAATAAAAGAACAGCATCATGAAGATCATGATGCTGCTCATAATCAGCAGGCAGATCCGGGACAAAGTTGTGGAAAGGATTATATCACAATAAATTATTTCAGCTACATTCAATGTTTTGTGTGGCAGCAAGCAAACACAGAATATCACATTGAAATCATCATACCCTTGGTGAAATGCTATAGTGGCAGCATTATGCTGTGCTAAACATGGTACAACACGCAAAACACTTCAGACTGTGACAGAAGTTCACCTTCTTTCAGGGCAACAACACAAATGGATGTGTGAAAATAGCCTGGACTTAAATCCAACTAAAAATGGGTGGCAAGAGTTGAACATTGTTGTGCAAGGATGCTCTCCATTCAGCCTGAATGGAGAATGATAATTTAAAAAAAGTGTGTCACATGACACACTTTTTTTAGTAAAAGAAATAAAAAAAGAAGATGCCTTGTTTTCTTTCCACTTGTCAATCTCTACTTTATGTTGATCATCTAAAATTAAGTAGTTCAATGGTTTTCAGTGTTTTGTTGAATTTGGATCGAAAGATGTTACTGAGGCACAGAAGACCCATCCTGAGGTCCCTGGTTGTGTGTGAACAAAACACTAATCTCTACCCAACTCTCCCATGCAGGTGCAAGACAGCTGTGGCAGGATTAGCTGAAAGTTGTGGCTGAAATTCTGCCTCGGGCCTCATACAGGTTGAACCCTCTCATTACCGTACTGTCGGCTCAGACGCATGCACTTTTTCCTGCCCTTTACAGTTATTACACTGTAAAAACCGTGCAGTCAGACCAAATAACTGCCTACCTTGGAAAGGCGCACAAACTCAGACAGAAAATCAAAAGAATCTACTTTCTCTTTAGTTCTGGTAATAAGCGGGTGAAAAGCGTTGGTTTAGTGATAACAATTTGCTGGGTTTGCAGACTTGATCTCACCTCTTTGCAACACAGGGAAAATAATACATTATGAGGATTTTCGCATGTAGAATCCAACTTCTAACACATGAATAACAAACACAGATTTTTAGGGAGAAATAGTGTATTTATTCATATTGTATTTACATAATCTAAAAGCATAAGTTAAAATAGAGCTAATTTATTTTACATGGCGTGCTGAGCGCTATGCAAACTGAACGTGTTTGCGTGCGTGTGACCTATAAAGTTGAAGTAATGGTGATCGAGTCCCTGCACCGGCGACAAGTATCCTCCGTGCTGCTGCGTGTGCGCAGAGAGCGGCACCGCCGGATAGGAGATGCCCTGACCGCGTCCGGAACCGTGCCACGAGAAGTGTCCTGTTGGGTTCGGCTGGTACACTGAGTCCGAGGGGCTGTGGTTCTGGTGCTCCGGGGAGGAGTGCAGGTGGCCAAGGTAGTCGGGCGGGTCGGACATCGAGGCCACGGAGCCGAACACGGGCTCGGTGACCGCACGAGATTTGGACTGTAAAAAGGCGAGAATCCGCGCGTACTTGATGTCTTTGGTCTCGGCTCTGTCCTCCGTGGTCAGGTAGTGCACCAGGTTCTTCATGCACTCGTGGTATCCATAGTGGAAGTAGTTTGCGAATTCAGCCAGCAGCTCGCCTGGAGTGAAACAAAAAGTGAGGGGGGATCTTTACCCTCCTGACAGATCTGCGTAAAGCTGAGCAGAAGATACTCTGGTGCTGCTGGATAAGAGCGATGCAAGAGGTTCACCCACCTTTTTCTCTCCCACGGGGAAAATCCGCGGAGTGCAGAGCTCGTAGGTACTGGACAGTCATCTCCAAGATTTCAGCTTTTTCCAGTTTTCCAGAGTTCTACAAGAAATAAATATTAAGACATGTAAAGTCTTACAAAAAAAAAAAAAAAAAAAAAAAAGTTTAAATTAAATCCAATTTTAAATTATGTCTTCCTCCAACTTTTGTCTTTACAAATTTAATGAAAAAAAAAAGATAACTAATCATACATTCATAAAAAAAAATACCTGCTTAGCCAGCGCCATCGGTACGGTTTTTCCCAGTTCGTTTAAGCATCGGTTAATCCGGTCCCGTCTTCTTTTCTCAATAACTTTGTGGGAAATTGGAGTTCTCTGTTCACAAAAATAAGAAATAAATTTTAAAATACAGAAAAACAAGATTAGTATACACTTTAAACTTTTCAAATAATCAGTGGAAAAAACTCTACAATTAAAACGGTTGAAAACTTGTAAAGTATCATCTGGGCCGTGCGCTTTGGCGCGCAGAAGCGGGCACTGTTCCACAGAAAAATCATCTTATCAGATTGGGTATGTTAGAAATATATCATGTAGCCTACCCATATCCATTTGGTAGACAATTTTTTAAAATATATATATATATACTTGAAACGTTTAAAATATTTTATCTACATTATTAGTGCGCCAAAGTTTACCCAGAACGCTCGCACCGAGTTAGTTCACCTCATAACTTTGATGGAGATGATATCGCCTCACACAGCGACTCTACTTCATATAGAGTGCATGCAATTTTTTTTCTTAGTATAAAACACCCAGAACACGAGTCATAACGAGTACAAGAATCATGTTAGTCCGCAAAATGTGGAGCGCACAAGAAGCGCGTACCTTCCTGTCCTTCATCTTTGATGCCATGGACGACTGTCAGAGGAAAAGTCCAAAAAATGAGTTCAGCTGTGAATCAGAGAGGTGTGAAAGTCTCCTGGCAGATGAAAAAGACTGAAATTTCAGGGGAAGCTGTCCCCTTATAAAGGGACCATCCTAGGGGACTCCGGCATTCACGGCGTAAATTATTCCATGGGATTAAAGAGCTATGCGTTCGGGTAAATGTGTGCGTTTAGGATCAGTTAAAGAAATAGAAAAAAAAATCTGAAACAGGCAGGGGGGTTAACCTGTTTTGTTAATCCACGTGGCTCTTCAAAGGACACGTGATTATGTTTGGAATATTATTTGCATAGTAACAACCCAGGCGGGAAATAAGAAACGGGATCGGCCTGATCCGGTGGGGCGCACTGTGCGCACTCAAAACAAAGCGGCAAGCAAAAGAAAAAGACGGGAGAAAAAAAAAACTTTCTGTTCCACCTCGCGTTTCTCACACGATCGCCTGTTTACAAATCCCAGCAAGCGATCTTAACTCCCATCCAAGCCCCGGTCAGAGTTTTAAGGCCTGTCCAGTACCATTAGAGTAATTAAGTAAGCCTTTAATAGGCTGTTCCGCCGAGTTCAGGGGAGATCTTTTGGAGACGGAGTCCCCCCCGTTTGTTCCCGCCGGTTCTCACACGACTTGCTGACACGTCCATCTTTTATGAGAGATGGCAAGCTTTTTGTTTACGCCTCTTTATTTTTCGCAGGACTCCTCGGCAGGTGTGTGATTAGCGCTGGCACACGAGCGTCGTCTGCGTCGAGGCCCGGCGTCTCCAGCAGCCTCTGGCACACGAGGGTTACCCACCACTGGAGACTCTTTGGAGAGGCTCAATTTGTATCCTATTATCCTATAAGAAAATGTCTATTCAGTGGAATGAATAGTTTCATTGGCCTAAATTTTAATAATGCAGTGAAAGAAAGGGAGAAATAAAGAAGAATGCAGCTGGTGCGAGCGCGCATTATTCCCCGTCACCTGCGAGATGCGTAGCCTGGAGACCCCTATTCATTTGCCTAATTTCGGTCAACTTAACAAACTTTGGGAGAAATTATACTGCCATTGTTGCGAAGGGTGAAGCTTTCTGATCGAATTAACAGCACGTTTTGATCCGGTAAATGTCATTAGAAAGAAAGAAACAATCGCGTTTAGAGGGGCCTGAGTAATGCGCCAAGTGGAGACGCCAGAGCGCAAAAACAGCACAAAGGCTGCTGGTAAATGCCACAGGGGGACTTTTGTACCCTCACATTGCTCAAGTTTTTTTCCCCCAAACAAAGGGCATTATTTTATACTTGAATACATTTCATACAACAATTGGCTGTTTCTTCTTCTTCAAACATATTTTCACAGCAAGGTCCACAACAGGTTTATTGTGTGCGCACAGATTCCGACCGCTCTCATGCGCAACAACAGTTTTACTACTTATTCTTATTTTGTGTGTGTGTTTATTTGTGTGTCTGAGAGCGTTTTAATCTGGAAACTTTCGACATGCTAGATGTATATTTGATCCCGTTGGCGAATTAGGGGAAAGCAAAAGCTCACAAGACATCTGAGGCTTTTGGAAAGTTTTGGGAGCACCATGGAGAGAGCCTGTCGCGAGAGAGAGGGACGGGGGCAGAAAATCCAATTACTCCAGTGTGGAGTTTTTAACACTTGTCTTATGTGTTTGTGCTTTAAGATGTAAAGAGATTTGTGGGTTGTTGCTTTTGTTAAGGACTAAATTAAACACTGAACGTTTTAAGCGTCGGACTTGGTTACACTGCGTGTTGCGTCACAGCGGAGCTAAGCCGGGCCTGTTTTTTTTTCTCCCGTGCTATTCCCACTATAATGTGATGTTTCCATTTCTTTATTCTAGTTATCTACCAAACATTTAATAAAAATCTGATTAGATGAATGAAACCGATTTTTTTCCCCTCATTCGTTGTTTAATATTAGACTTAAGTTGCGTCTTTCTCTGTTTATTTAGGGGGTTTCCGCTGACTCATAAAGTGTGGTGGATGTTTTATTAATGTTTTAACTTCAGAAAACAAATATTCCCTGGCGGCTAAGTTAGTCTGCACATATAGCACTGCGCAGACGACATAGGAAAATAGATTTGCGCATTCAGGATGAGCGTCTAAACTGGAAACTCATCCTTGTCAGTGAAAAAAAGATTTTCTTTCATGCTAAGCATCAAAAATACATCGTAGAGCATTTTTCCCCCCATCATAATGTTATTAACATTGTTGTATTTTAAAGTATTTGCTCAATCTGCTGTTTTTAACTGCAGGTCGTCCTGGGAGCAAAGACCCATCTGAACACTAAAGTTCAGATGGAAACCTTTCTCTGTGAGGTTCAATTTTAAATACAACTTGAGAGCAAAAGTGTCAGTTTTTGCTCTCAAGTTTCAAACACAGACTTCTATTAAAGAAGGATTATGATTTACGTGATGCACATTTGTACCTATCTATGGAAAGTTGAGCGAACAAATATTATTGGCATAAAAATGTGATTAATGCTTTCACAACTGAAGAACTGGAATTTATTTTTTTGCTTGTTTGATTTTCGCATTAGACGTGTATCAAGTTGATTTTTGTCATTGCCAAAAACCTCCTGTTTTTTTTTTTTTTTTTTAATTTTACTTCGTTCATCATCTCAGTTTAGGATCTTCACACATTCAAACACTGAATCACAAACAAGCCTACAGTCCTTCAGCCTTTCAGCGCAGCGGCGGCCCTCGCTGTTGTGGCCCCTCGTGTTGTCAGGCGCTGCGCTCTGACCCGTGGTGACCACCGCTGAGGGCCTCAACGCAATCCTTTGGTCTGGTGCGCCACCCTCCGCCTGAACCGCGACAGTTCACACGGTCCCCACTGAGTCCGTTCAAGCCTCTGAATAAGGCTTGCCCCCTGAAAACGACGCTCAGAGCTGAGACTCGAGAGAAGCATGCGTGAGGTGTTTTACCAAAAAAAAAAAAAACGCGGAATAAAATTAATGTCATTCTTGTAACGTTAGTTGGATTAAAAAAGAGAAATGATTTAGCTGTTCAAAAATAGGCAAGCAACTCCTCTGATCAGGATTTTTCACAATTCATAATTTTTAGCATTCTCTTCATAATCATAGCTCACACTATAAACCATATGAGTTCTTAAAGATCACTTTTAAACAGAGCTGCTCAGTATTTTTTTGTTTTGTTTTGTTTTGTTTTTGAACAAGGGCTCTCTCTTGTGGTGTTTTGGGAACTGCAAAGGCTGTGACGTTTGACCAAAGAAAAAGTATCGTTAGTTTATTATGTGAAAACTTTATAAACTTTAACTACTTTTATTGTGGAGGAAACCAGCCCCTCCAGGGGTGAGTGAGAGGGTCGGATGTTTTTTTTCTCTCACCAGTCCCCATCTATCTCAAGTTTGGGTCTATGAGAGGCAGGAGCTTGACGATTCACCTAAACTGAGTCAGATCTTTCTCCATTTCACTGCCTTAAATGCATCTCAATGTACAGTGCATCTGGATTTTTTTTGTTATTTTTTAAGTTTTATTGAAAATATAAAATAAAAAAATAGCATTAACATAATAATTGACACGAACCACTAACTGAGCTGACTTCACACATTGTTCTTTGCAGAACCTCTCAGCCCCTTTGGGTGAAGGATGTCTGTGCAGCAGTTTTCAGTTTTGTCCAGAGATGTTCCATCAAATCCACGTCTGGACTCTGGCTTGGTCCCTCCAGAACATTCACAGAGTGGTTCTGAAGTGTCTTCTGTGATATCTTGGCCGTGTGCGTTGGGTCGTTGTCCTGCTGAAGCATCGCCCCATTTTGAAGTCAAGAGTACTCTGGATCATGTTTTCACCCAGGATGTATAACAACATCCGATAGCATGAAGCTGCTGCCACGCTGCTCCGCATTGGCCTGGTGATGAGCTTTATACCAAAGAGTTTGATCTTTGTCTCATCAGATCAGGAAATCTTGTTGCTTATGGTCTGAGAGTCCTTCAGGCACCTTTTTGCAAAGGTGCCTGAAGGTGCACCTTTGTGACTTTAATTAAAGAGTGAGTTTTGGCATGCAGGAATGTTTGTGAATTTTTGCAGAGATGGTTTTCCTTGTGGACGGTTCTCCTCCCTCTACAGAGAAATGCTGCAGCTCTGACAGAGTGATCTGGATTCTTGTTCACCTCATAAGTGTGATTTCTTGATTTTCTATTTTCAATAAATCTGCGAAAATCTCAAAAACTTTTTTCCGTATTGTTCTGATGGGATATTTGTGTGTAGAATTTTGAGGAAAGGTTAATGTAGCAATCCTGTTGCCAGTTCACCACAATTACTCCCTCAAACCACATCGGACAGACGGACAGAAACTGACAACTGCAGATCAGGAACACCTCATCATTTTGCCATCACAAAAAACCTGCATGCTTGCCCCTCTTTCTTCCTTCCCCCACATCAGCTATGAACTTTTCCCTTGCTTCCTGACCAGTTCCACCCACTTATGCTGAAGCAGTAACAGGAGGAATCATCTCTTCCCATAACATTATGCTCAATTTGTATAAATTGTAATGTTAAGCAATAAAAGTCTGCAATTTTTACTTGTAGTCACCTCTGACTAATTGCTTTATTTCTAAGGATGCAGAAACAAGCAGCCCAATCCAGTCCAATGGAGCTGGTTCTGCAGTGAGCCCTGGGCACACAGATGATGTGGATGCTGCTGACACTCTTATCAACTTGCCTGTCCCAGCTTAATTTATCAAGTTAAGCTGGGACAGGCAAGCATCTGGTGCACCGACACCAACATACTAATCGCTCTCTGGTTCATATTTTCACATTTCCCATCATCATTATGGAGCTTTGTCCTCAGTTGGTTCAAAACACAGCTGACTGAAAGCTAAAAATATGTTTCACAGAGACTGCAGAGGCCTTCTGACTTCAGCAGACACGGTTATATGTGCCACATATTTTTTTGGAAATGTGTGCAGCCGTCGCTATCACGACCCTTCGGCCAATGGGTGAGCGCCACTCTCAGTATTTTGGTAACGCAACATGTGACCCCGCCTGTTATTGGCTGAGAGCAGCAGCAGGGAAACTAAAACGCAGGCTTCCGCCGCCGCTGCTGCTGTTGCTTCTTCTGGAAGAATCTCAATAAAGTCTGCAGCTGCTCACAGGTTAGTTCGTTGAGATTTAAAAAAACAAACACACACACACAGGCAGCCTGTGGAGGAGATATGAGATCAAGATGGCGATTTTTCGCCTCATAAAGCAGAATGCGGGCGTTTGAAACGTTGATGTTATTGTTGTCTTCATAAGAAGTGAGCCACGTTTTGTTCCCCTTTTTTTTTCTTTTTTTTTTTTTGACGCATCTTCATTTGCGTTTTTTCTTCACATTAACCTGCGTGTTCAGCTGATTGAAACCACAAAACGCGGCGATATGAGCGAAGAGCCAGCGCGCGCATGAAGGAAGGAAGGCTATGAAATGAAGATAGATGCGGATGGACACGTTGCGTCATGGATGATTTGGTACACAGTGTGCAACTATCCACTCCGTCTGCAAAACTTTGCTGTTTCTTTCTGGACCCGTTTCCATCCGGCTTTGTTGCATAAACGCCGTCCATCTGTTTGCCGTTTGGTTTAATACTTGGTACCAGGAGTGTGTCGGAAGATTAATGAAACCTTTATCTTTCAGTTCATGTTCTGGCATCCCGCCACTTCCATCATAACTGTGTGTGTGCGTGTGTGCGCGCGCTTGAGTAGTTAAGCATGACGTCCTCGCATGAGGAAGTAAGTTTGGTGATATTAACAGGAGCTGTGACTGCGTCACAGTTTTTTCTTTCTTTCTTTTTTTTTACCTGTTTTATATCAGATATTATGAGATGCCAAAAAAATCTTTACATACACATCTCCGCTTACTGTTTAAATTAGGTATTTTATTTTGAAATAAAAACTGGCTTTCTGTAACGATGTTTTTTTTATAACTGTAGGTTACAATATGGCAACAAAAAATGTATGTTTTGGTTCTTTTACTTTGTTTTGCCATTTCAAATAGTATTAGAGGTCCTTGACTATTCTGTCTACCTTTTTTTAAAGCTGTGAATAATAACATGAGGAACAATTATTTGCAACAATGCGATGGTAAATATCTAAAATGTGAGTTTGCAATTGGTATTCTCAAACGCACCCCAAATGCGGTTAGGTTTAAAATAGGTCATTTGATAGTCCTTTGTAAGCTTTAGACGGGTGTGGCTCTGTTGACTTAATACAACCTGTTTTGGTTATGGGTTTGATGCTGCATACAAAGGTTTAAAGTTACAACTCTCTGACCTTATAATGTCCAATAATACTTTAACTGAAAAACTGTTGCAGCTGAATATCAAAATATATATTCTGTGAAAATATTTTCAAAAAAAATTCTTGAATTTGTTGAAATATTGCCGGGCTATTTTGACTTTGTAATCAATTCTTTGGTCAAAAACTAAATGTTCAACTCAGTTATCACTAGCTTGGCAGGTAAAGCACTAATTACTAATAGAATCAATGTCCATAAAACAACTCGCTGACTTTAATGCTATTGTAGAGCATCATTTCAGTGTCTTTTCATTGCATCATGTGGAAGTACTTTGATGTCTGATCTGATCTGGTTGTTGGCAGTCTTTGAGGATGATGATGAAGCTCCTTTAAGGTTCTTCTCTCACCAAACCCAAGTCTAAATGTTTCTGGCATCAGCATCTTTATTCATGAGCTTGAAAAGTCTAAATGAATTTCATGTTTCACTTGACTGAAAGGATGCTGATGCAAGTAATGTTCAGTTTTCAGGGTCATTGTTGCATCTCATGGTGAATACAGTTGCCAAGCAACCAGTGGAAATCCACAGACAGTGGTGTGTTTAAATTCAGGGGCCCAAACCGTCTAACAAATCCTTTTTTTTTGACTGAAGGAGCTCCAAAAAGAACTCCCCAATTTATTGTTATTATTATTTTTTTATTTATTTTGCAGCTGAATAATTTAAATTTCAACAAATCTTAGCTTTACAGAAAAACGGTGCTTCTGCTGTTGCAGAAATTATAATTGGTGTTGAATTATTTTCATTTCGTCCTTCATTGTTTGGGGTAAATAAACAACAAACAATTATCTTTTTAATTGTCACATGACAGAACAACGTAGTTTAACCATAAAAATGTAACATCCAGAATGGAGAATGTTCATAATATTTCACACCTCAATATATTTACTGATAAATTGTTGGGTTAGTGTTGTTTGAACTATGCTGGCCTGCATTATCAGGCCTGAGCATGGTTTGAAACATTCTTTGTGCTGCCAGAAATCCAATTTGAAGGCGTCCTTGAAGCACACAAAGACACACAGAAAGTCAATCTTGTGAGATTTCTACCACAGAAAAACTCTGTACAAGAAGCAATATTAAGGAAAAAAATAATTGTATATTTTTGTGTTCTGCTGCTTGGAAAACCTTTACTTCAGTTTGCAAATGCCAAGTACAAGATAATTTAATGTTTGTTTTTTATTTAGGTTCGGTATTGATGGTTGTATTCTATAAACATGCAGAAAACATAGGCGGTTAAGCCCGAAATTATTCATAGCAATTGCAGATTTAGATGTAAAACCTATTTGATTCAATCAACAATTTTGTTGCTGACACCAATGAGACAGACCTCTTACAGAGGAGGATAAAACAGCATGAAAGGACCATTAAGTTTGAAAAGAAACACATGCATATGTTTTTATTTTAATTAAAACAAATTAATATCCTTGTCAATAATTAATGGAAAAATCTTGACAAGTTCACCAGCTTTTTGCATATTTTCACTGGTATGTTGGGAATTTATCTTTGTCGATGAACTCCAAGTGTTTGAGGTTGGAAGGCCTCTTAACCATCATCCTAATCTTCATCTCCCTCCAGATTCTACAACTGTTAGATTCAAGTGGAGACTCTTTTTGGGCAAGTACAAGAAATTGATATTACTCCCTGTCAGGAGAAACAATTTGCTATGTCTAATGCATTTTATGAGGCAAAATGTGGAGATTCCTGCACCATAAAAAAAAAAAAAATCTACAATACACTTTAAAGAAATATACTTTTTGCAGAAGCCCTTCTGTGAATGTCTTCAGCTAGTTTTAGACAGATTCAGGCAGACAAGGTGCAGACACTGCAGGTATTTTAAATTAAACTTCCTTTTACAGGAATCTGCGGAATGCAGACTGAGTGAGGTGTCCTTCTTTTTTCTTCTTTTCAATTGACCAAGCAGTGCAGTTTTTCCACATCCGTGGTCAACAGAGAGACAGTAAAATGACAGTGGAGAAGTCACATGTTTTCCCTTTGAGCACAGGAGCAGATTTCTTTATAGCAAACAGAGGGAGAGATTGTGGCTCTGCGACCCTGTTATTACGGCGTTCTCTGTCATTTGAGAACACCAGCATGACTCTGTCTGTTGTGGGACTTAGAGCAGGCTAAAAGAGCTGATGTTGACAGCACAATCAGCTTTTTTGTGTCACCTTCACAGCAGAAAAGTAAGATCATGTTTTAAGACTGATTGTCATCGTCCCAACAATCTTTAACTCTTGTACCTTGACTACAATAAGTTGGAAAAAAAAAAAAAAACCCTTGTGAGAGCAGAAATTACCTTGCAGGATAAACAAATCTGATCTGCATGGTTATAGAGTGGAATGACCTACCTGGAAGTCCTAAAAAAAAACTGTTTTCTTGTTCTGCTTTTTTCAGTGTTGAACCAAATGTCATCTCAGGTGCTGAAAGTTGACTTGAGTGCTCAGATCAGAGATACCCTTTGGCTGATTTCTGATGTAACACCCTCACCTATTTAACTGATTTCACTGTAAAAAATTATATCTAAGCACATAACAAAGTTTGTACCTCTGGTAAAATCTGCTGTTTTGCAATAAAATTAAAGCTTTCCTGAAGCATCCTTTCTTTTTTTTCAACTTTTAAAGTTGACTTGAAATGGTGTGATGAAGCTGAAAATGGCTGACCTTGAGTTTCATTTAGTCAATTCTAGTTTTCCCACCAAAGACTTTTCGTTGCCACCTGATAGATCTTGGGCATGCTTTGTTTACAAGATACCATTTTTAGCTTCCAACCAGTTGATCACCAGCCAGGGCATAAAGGCAGCCGATTCCTCAGTGCACCCCTAAAGCAAGAGCTCCCTCTGTTCATCTGTCATCAGTTCTGAAAAAAGAAACAGTTGAAATATGTTTGATTACAGTGTAATCAGTGTGATGGTACTCTCTCTTCGATTTGCACTAAGAATGATGTGTGTCCTGGCTCTTTGCTGGTTGGGAGCTCTTGGCAGACATGTGACCTTTGCTCTACTTCACTAACCCCTCCTCCGACCTTCCCGCTCTATGCATTTCCAGGCTGTGCCTCATGTGAGCAGCAGTGTGAGGTTTCATCATTGGGGGCAGGACCTGCACTACTCGGTGTGGTCGTCTTGTCCAAGGTCAGCCTTTGGTTCCTAAAACCGGGGCTGAAAGTGATTGGGTGTAGGGTGGACATGAGTCAGGAAGTGCAGAAAAGACATCACACTGCGGCCACATGAGCTTCACCAGCCATCTGACAGCCACACAGTGACAAGCAGCAGGCCTCTCTGTGTGACTGGTTGCAAGGTGTCAGCTGTCCTGCCATTTTCAGACAGTCTCTGTTCACTCACCTTTGGAAAACAAGCTCAACTGGTCTGGCTTTGCCTTGAAGCATTAGCCTGTAAATGTAGATGGAAAGAGATTTATATAGCAATTTGGTCATTTTGTTGGGATGTTCCTTATGGGGCAGGGTGTGCTGGTTGTGAATTAATCACTGAGCCAATGGGTGCATCTTTAGTTTCAGTAGTGTCCCTACTAAACCACAGTGTGAAAACCTCATATGCTTGTTGCAAAAAAAGGTGGAGAAGTCATCGGTTAACATTGGTGCACAAGATGAGCTACAGTTTGCTTCCAGTTTTGTCCATTTGGTCATGTTTCACACTGGGATTTCTACTGTGTCACTCAGATATTTTTGTGCGACTTCCTGTAAAGTACAGATATTTCTCTTCTTTGCAAGAAGTGAAATATTGTAGAGGAAATCAAGTGTGTCTGACTACCATTGTGTCATATCACTCTAACTTTCTGACTGCGTCTGAAGTGGCTCTTGTGTTAACAGCGAAGCTACAATGTGCCTTCGAGCTGCCAGCCTGTCTTCATGTTCTGTGTCAAATGACCTTTCTGCCCTCCCCCCTGTCCAATCCCAGTGTCTTGTGCTGGAGTGTGGTGTGACTTGTGAACTTGCTCTGCCATTGGCTTGTGAGTCTTCCAGGCCAAGTATGGAGAGAGGAGGTGGGTGGGGAGGTTTTTTGGACTACCTTTCACCTCCAACAACTGTTAGCACATGTAATCTGCAGGATGCAGTCTCTGACGGTTGCTTGTATTTTCATTTAACATCTTTGCTACAAATTTGTCTTATCTCACTTGAAAACGGTCAAGTGATGAAATTAAATTGTTTAGATTTTTGTTAAATTGTTAAATTCTTAAGGAGCAGAATTTTTTGTTATCGTATCATACAGCGATTCACACACTTCTTGGACAAAAATTTTTTAATAGATAACAGAAAAATGTTGAAAAATCCCATCTTTCAGTTTTTTAGTGGGTGAAAGAACTTGTTTTTTAATCACTGATGCCAAAACTAGTAGAAACACAAATGCTTATAATTTACACTTACAATTTAGTGAAATACTTTTTTGTGGTCTAACTCTTATTAGTACTATTATGTGATATAGTGATCGCTTCTTACTTACTCTTCAGAATGACAAATGCATAAGAACATGCCTTTAGGAAGGCAGATGTATGGCAAAGTTCATATTTTAGTGAATACTATAAAATAAAAAAATTTAATTTGTTCATTGTACAAACAAAGGCAAGTCTAAAGCAACATATAAAAATATGTTGTTCTAAAACTTTATCACTTTAACACTGCTGACAAAAAAGTGGTGTCTTTAATACATGACTGACATTTTCTGATTTGTAAGTTCTGTCATCAAACTATTGATCACATATGTAAAAAAAATGTTTATAGATATTGTTTTTATCAATATTCTACCTAATTAATGTAACATAATAAATGGACTCCTGCTCAGTTGTTCTACGTTTCCTGATACTCATCTGCTTTCAGTCTTTGCTTTTTCTCCTAGAAAATATTTGAATCAAAATATTTTTTTTTCTGTAAAACCAAAAATATTTCACTTTTCACATAGCTAATCTGTAGATGAAGTAAAAAAATGTTTTCCAAACTTTGGCTTTTTTTTTTTTTTTTATAAGTGAGGGAAATATTTATTAACTGTCTTCCAGCCAGCTGGCCAGCAGTGTGCAGCAATAGGCAGGAAGGGAGACCCCCATCCCTTTAGTACCTTCTCTGACTTCTTCTTAAAAGGGATTTAAACTGCAGGAAAAGTTTGGTGAATAATTCTAGGTATTTTGAAACTACAACTTTTTAAAGGCTCCAGCCTTCAGTTTTGACAACCAACCCATTCCTTGCTAACACCACCTCAAGATAGATGCTTAGGCTAATTGTCTTTGTTGAACTACTTTCAGGTGTTTTGGTATCCCCCAGCAAGAAGACTACACACAGTGCCCAAATAATGCCTCATGTTTGTGTCACACTCCGAAACATCTGTGGAAACAAGTATTTAAATCACTGTGGACATCATCACCTTTTTTCTTGCGCTGTAAAATTGCAACAAATGTAAACAAACACCCAAAGTTTTGGATGTTATTCTAATTTTTGGTTTAAATTTGAGCTGAGTGGGACGAAAATCTGACAGCACGTCTGGTGTGTTTGAGGCGAACAAAAGGGGAATCCAATCTGTGGGTTTGCTTCAACCTGTCAGCTGCGTGACTCTGCAACGAGCAGCTTGCTGCGTCTCACGCGTCTGTGTTTCTGTTTGATGAGGGGCGTGTTTCTGCTATTCATAGTTGTGAGAACTTCAGAGGTCTATTAGAGGACAGCGCAAGTCTATCCAAATAGCAGCCGCAGCACTGCCAGGCCTTTCAGATGACAGGACCTCTTCACTCTGAAACACAGCTTCGGCCCGTCTTCATTTACGCTCTGTGAGTACAGACAGGAATTAAATGTCAGCGTGTCGATAATCTGAGCAGCGCTGTCTGATAATCTGTTAAAGTGAATTTCAGTTCAAATGAGTTGACTTAGTAATATGATCATACATCTTTCACATTGGGCTAAAAAGTAGCAGGTGTGTGGGATTTAAAAAAAACATTCATTAGTCCTTTTATTTCTTCTGTCTTCGACAAGCTAAACCATTTTCAATGGCTTACTCCTCTGTTTTGTAGTCAGTAAATAAAGTCAATTGATATTTATGTTTTATTTATTTCAGCATTAAGTGTTTAATCTAACTTTTGTTTGGCATCTGCTCGGAAGTACTTTGCTCCAGTTGGCACTAGTCTCATTTGTCATGTGCTTCAGGGTAATAATAGAAGTAGGTGAGAAGTCATTTGTTACCTCTATGACTTCATTTACCTTCACTGCAGAGGTCAGGTCAGTTGACCTGAATGTCCTCAGAGGTTTATAACAAAAATAAAGTATTAGAAATATGCGTGAGTGCATTTCTTTAAAAACTCTGAGACGGTTCTTATTACCAACCGTATTGTTTCTGCTTTAAGCTCCAGAGCAATAGAGCTGTCTGGCCACAAGTTCTGCCACGTCTGATTTGAATATTTCTTTCTTAGCTCTGCTGCGGAACATTAGCGGGGCCGACTTATTATTTAAAGGAAGTTTCAGCCCAGTGACTTCACCTCAGAAATATTCCAAGCAGAAAGCTTTCATCCCCTCCTGAAGCAAGTGGTTGAACATCTGTGGTGGTTTCCTTATATCTCTGTGGAGGCTTGAGAGCAGAAAACGTGTGTGGAGTCGGATTTCCTTCCTACGCACAGCTGGTAAACAAGAGGTCACATCCTTCCTTTCGTAAGCAGCGATTGAAAAGAATCAGTGTGAATGAGAGGGCTTTAGATGGAGCTTTAAAAAGTGAAAGACGCTGATTATGTATTTTAAGATCTTAAAACACATAATGTCACACATAAAGTATGCATACATCATTGGAATAATGGAGCTACAATACATATATATATGCATCAAAGCATAGACCTAACCTTTTATTCAAACATGTTTATTCATTTTAAAAACAAATTGCTCACCCAAATTGTCTGATTCTGCTCTGACCGACACATTTCTGGGTCATAAGAGCATTCCAGCAGAAACTCAAATATTTCAGTGCATGATTGCTGTGAAAAGGGAGGACACAACAAAAGTTTGCATCATTGGATGTTCATGTGATGAGGTATTTCTAAAAGCCCAAGACCACAGTGTTGAATCACCACTTAGTCATTAACGCGGTTCTCTGTGGATATATACCCGAAGCTCAATTTTATCCTGTTCTGTTCTTTTGTGTCTCCTGGTTCTTGTTTTTCCATCAACATGTCAGGATTAGATATCCATGTCATAAACAGAAACACAAACTTAAGAAATGACTCAAACATTGAGGGATTTAGATTGTAGCACCTACGTCAAAGCACCAAAAGAACACAATAGACGTCATATCAGGTAAAATGCAATATTTCACGGAGCCCAGAGAAAAGGAAAGTACTTGTTTAGCTCAAGCCTTCCTCAGGATGTTTCTACCAGAATTATTATTTTAGTGCAAGCCAATTACAAGGTAGTTGCAAGTCAATATATGTGCACATAAAAGCTCAGTAGCTTTAGAATAACATTTTATTAGTACTACAAGATCTACCTTAGTATTAAAATTGTGTCCCTCCTAATTGACTTGCCAAATATATTTCAAGAGGTTGTATGTGCTAAGTTAGCATCTTCTCAGATCTGAAATAGCTCTGATAAACTGAGATCCAAATTTTTTCTTTGTCCTTTTTCATTTATTTCTCTTTAAATGGTGCCACATTTGCAATGAAAAATAAGAATAGGTTTAGCAGTAGATTTGATTATGTGAGTTGGATCTATCCAAGTGTTATCAATCTTCTTTGCCAATAGGAAAGTATTATTGCCACAGGAAAGCCGAGTGTTGCAGGCAGTGTCACTTCAGAAGGCTTTATCAGAGACTAACAGCAAAGTTTGGACGGACCGTCTTGCAGTCCTCACTTCAACTCCATTGAGTACTTGTAGATCTGCTTGGGTGTTCATCAAATTCAGGTCGAACTGGCCAGCTGTGAATTGTTCCCAAGGATGAGCCAGTATTGTGCAGCTCCACTTTTTCATATTGCTTAGCTGATTTCTTTTGACTTTACCATTGTGTCAAACAAGAAAGCAATGTGTTCCAGGTGTGGCCTTAAAACACCTCACAACAGCTCTCCAGCACGATAGTGAGGGGTTGATAATTTGTCCTTGCTTCGCCGCTAAGAGTTTGCAGTCACTGAAGTAACAATAACCTCCTTTGTATACAGAAATGTTGTGGTGTCAAATGAGACGCCATCTGCTTGACAGCTGAGTTTTGGCCCAGACTGGCACATCAACGGGACAATGACGCTGCTGTTTATTGAAAACTGAGTTTTTATTTAGACAAATTTCGATTCCAGTGAGGAGCTGTTGCTGGTTGTTTGTGTTGTTATTCTGGTTTTGGGTGAAAGTACGTTTTCCATTTTATTTCCAGAATTACTTAGCAACCTAAACTAAAGCAAAAAAAACAAAAAACTGGTATATTACTGAAGTTTTTTTTTTCTTTGAAATATGAACATTTTACAGTAACACTTTAAAACAAGTGTTGCTTGTTTTACAGGGTACTTCTGGTTTGTATTTGAAATTATTGAACAATATTTATGGAACCTATTCATCTTAATTACCAACAAATTATCTGACTTTATTTAAACTGTGGTCGTGTTCTCAGTTTAAAAGACAGAGTTTAAAAAGATAAATGCTTGCTCTATTAGGATGAAGCCATAATTACTGTTAGACGTGTTTTTCAAAAATCTATCTGTATGAATAAAGAACACTTTAAGATCCACTAATAGGTCAGTGGTCAGTCTGAATGGCTTCCTCTGTGTCTGTGCAGGTTCAGTTCATATCAGCCATGCAGGCTCAGGAAGTCCTCAGACAGCTGCGGATTCCAGAGCTGGACGACTTTCGACAGTATGTCCGAGGCTTTCCTACGAATGCCCTCATGGGTATGGGCGCCTTCGCCGCCATCACCACCTACTGGTTTGCCTCCAGACCGAAGGCTCTCAAGCCACCATGCGATCTTACAGTGCAGTCACTGGAAATACCTGTGAGTTTTCACAAGTTTTTCTTTCCTTCTTTGTTTTGTCACCATTTTTTTTTTCAGTCTGACGTTCTTACCAGTAGGGTGTTCTGGTACAATCAATCCTCCGCCCAGTTATAAGAGTGAGGATTCATAAGCAGCTGATCTCATACTGCAGGAATGAGGAACAGTTTATCTCGCAGCTGGTGACGTAATCTCTGCAGGAAATTGGTTTCAGGGATCTTTGGATTTCCATCAGCCAGGTTTTTCTTGGCTGATATCGATTTCTGGTTTCTTCAAATCAGTATTGCTGATTTTATTTGTAAATCATAGCAGAACATTGAGAAGAAATCTACTGCAGTTTCTTTTATTATCTTGAATTTAAGTGAAAACAAGGGCAAGATTATTCCTATTTATCCAGCTATTGTTGATTGGAACATGTGAAACTGTAGCTGGTTGCCAGTTTTGATGCATTTAAAGACTAGAATAAAACAAATCTGAAACTTTATTTGACCAGCCAGAAATGACCAGAGTCCGGTTGGTGCCTCTTCTCTAAAAAATGTTGCCAGATATTGCTGACAAAAATGTTTATAGTCTTGATTGATTGCAGGGATGCAGGACTCATCCTGTCACGTCTCTGTGGATGTTATTTTGCTCTTCTTAGGGGGGAGATCGTGCCAGAAGGTCAGTCCTAAATGACAGCGACGGCGAGTACTTGACACATTATTACAGTGACGCACAAACAATTTATGAGGTGTTCCAGCGAGGACTCAGGGTGTCAAGTGAGTTTCTGTGCTAATATGTTGTCTCTGAAAACACCAGAAGAGACCAAACGGAGTCAGGATACCACCTCTGTTTTCTGTGGTAGATAATGGACCTTGCCTTGGGTCGAGGAAGCCAAATCAACCGTATGAGTGGCTGTCTTATCAAGAGGTAAGCTGCAGAGTGCTGCTGAAAGGAAACGCCTGCTTAAACTCAAATGTACTTTTTTTTAATGTCCTGTTTTTGATAAGGTTGTGGACAGAGCACAGCACATCGGTTCTGCCCTTCTTCACAGAGGTCACCTTCACACAGGCGACAAGTTCATTGGCATCTTTTCACAAAACAGACCCGAGGTAACGCAAATGTTTTTTTTTAACAAGTCATTGCTTTTGTTTGATTTCCATTTGATATCAGTCTTCTTGTACATGCAACAATCTCTTTTATTTATTCATTTTCATTCAATTTATTTATACATAGGGACTCTAGTGAAAAATATCTTCTGGCTAGTGGTAAAGATGTAATACTTTTTCAGCCTCTTAGCTGTGATGTATGGCAAAAAGCTGCTATAATGTGCTGTAAGTCAAATATTTAGAGACTGTAAACTTTAAAATTGCTATCATGTTTTGATTATTCACGTTTAACTTATTTTCTCTCCATCCGTCTTTCTACAAATAGTTGCATACTGTGCTTCTGACATGGCAGCCTTTCTTCAGTGCAATAATAATATTGAATTAAATTAATCAAACCCATCTGCTCTGTTTTTGCCACAGTGGACGATTTCAGAGCTGGCCTGTTACACATACAGCTTGGTTGCAGTCCCGCTGTACGACACACTCGGCACAGAGGCCATCGGCTACATTATTGAAAAAGGTAAAAAACAAATTCCTCCATCACGTGCTGTGGACCAGGAACTGAAAAGTTCAACCACTCAGTATGTCTCTGTTTCAGCGACCATTTCAACGGTGATATGTGACGTAGCCGAAAAGGCTCGGATGATTCTGGACTGCATCGGCGGACAGGGGAAGACCGTGAAGACCATCGTTCTCATGGAAGCTTTTGACGAGGATCTGGTGAGCCGAGGAACACAGAGCGGGGTTGAGATTCTCAGTCTGAAGGAGTTTGAGGTAAGGGTCTGACTTGTTTCTGTCCCATAAAAAAATGTAAACTTCTTCACTTACGTTGAGAGTTTTGTTCTGCTTGCTTTTCAGGCCATCGGTGAAGCCAATCATCAGAAACCAACGGTGAGTAGAAACGGTTCTGACCTGATAAGCAAGACGGAGCTCCTGATTCTGAAGATGCTAATATTATTATTAAAACTCCATCTGTAAGACATTACAATGCACACTTTGATCCAAAAAATGAGCAACATCTGTCATCTTAACTACAGCCTCCCAAACCAAATGACCTGGCAATCATCTGCTTTACATCTGGAACTACAGGTAAGCCCAGGAATCAGGCTACTTGGATGCTTTTCACACTACAAGATGTATTTTTCTGAGCTTTTATGTTTTTAATGCAGGAAACCCTAAAGGTGCAATGCTTACTCATGGAAATGTAATCTCCAACACCGCAGCGTTCATTAAAGTAACACAGGTAAAAAAAAGAAAAAAAGTTTGTTCCCCTTGCAACACGACAGCAGCTGAAAGGTGCTGTCAGAGCTATGATCAAATGATTTAGATCAAAGCATATTCACGTTAGTCTCCATAAACTTTTCACAATTTTAATTGTGAAAAATGCCATTCCACTTTCTACCTATGCACTGCATTGTGTTTTACCTTTGAACATTACGTGGTAACGGAACAAAACGTCAAAACCTTCCAGGGCTATTAACACTTTTTGCAAGGCGTTTTTAGGTGTGGCTGGATTAGTTTGATGCTATTTGCCTCTGTTTGACTGTCTCTGATTCCCTCTCCGTCCTGCGCCCCTCCACTGCCCCCCTGAACCCATGTGACCTGTTGCTCAGGGCACACTGAAGCCCAGTCCCAAAGATGTGCTCATCTCCTTCCTCCCTCTGGCCCACATGTTTGAGAGGGTGGTGGAGGTACAGTACCTGAGTGATCTGACTTGCATACCTGCATGTGTTTTCTTTGTGTCCCCTGCAGATACACTGCATGCTGAACCTCCATGACATCCATATATCATATCTCCCGCTAGCTCACATGTTTGAACGGGTTGTGCAGGTATGTTGTGGACCTAATGTACTGTACTTAATATTTGCAACAATTATTTGTTATTAGTGGAGGACTACTTTTAGCTTTATAGCAAGGTTAACAGAGCCTCATTTTTTTTTTTTATCCTTTTAACCAGTGCAGAGATGTGAAGTCTGTTTAATTTACTTTTGGGGTTAATAAAGTGTTTTTGAATAGAAAGCTGTAATATTCTGGCAAATGAAGCATCGGTGTGAGCGTACGCAAGCAAATAGTTTATATGCCACTTCATATATTTAAAAGATGTACAAATAAATGATGTTGTTCTTGTGGGAAAGATTGGTGAAGAGTTTCATACTTAAGATTTAGGAGATCAACTAACTGGGGAGGAGAGCAGAATCACAGGTCAGCCGCTGTGATCACATGTTTAAGAAATCGAACTTTCTGCCATTTAGAAACTAGAAATAGTTTTAATAATTCTGACAAAACAGGAAAAGATTTAGTCAAATTTAACTCTAGGCAGTGATGTGAAGAAAATGGTTGTGTGTCTTTTCATCCAGAGCACATGAACAACTTTTTCCAAGCGTATTTTTACTCAAAATTATGAAACCTTGAGAATCTCATGCCAGGCCGTGCTCACTGCAGACCAACTGCTTTGTCTTCTGAATCCGCTGATGTCAGCTGTCAGCCAGTCGGCATACACGCCTGCATTTGAAAATGTTGATATGGAGCAAGTTAAAACAAAAGCAGCAGTTCCTTATTGCACCACATCAGTGATCAGTTACTTCCAGGCTTATCTTGAGCAACAAACCCATCCTGTTATCCAAACATCAAGGGGAAAAAGCAGTGATGCCAGCCAGTTGATGTAACTGCCTGTCAGCTCTAAACCATGCCGGGTTAATTGCTTCCTTCCCGATGACACCGCATTCGGTGCATCCTCACTCGCTCAGCTGGATTCCTTCTCCGGAGCTGCATGTGCAGCTGAATTGTCCAGTAATCAGCTTTATTGGACAAAATTGTGTGTGCAAATAAGAAATTTGACTTCTGTTTCAAGCACTCACAACGTGTAGACATTAAGGACAGATACATAAACTTTACAGGAAGTAAAATAAAGGTTAAAAGGAACAGTGCATACATGTATGTGTCTGCACAGCCATGGCTCCTCTGCCAAGTCATGAGGTCTCCCTATTGCGCTGCCTTTCTTGAACCATTCATAGCGTCTGTGTTAAATGAAGTTTTATTTCACGATAAGACCAGCTGAACAAAATTCAAGCAATCTGTATTCTTCACAAGTTCTGAAGTGGCTCTAAAACTTGTGGCAGCACTAGTTTACTAAAAGTTAGAAATTGGGTGTGATGGAATAATGTCCACTAACTAAAATTGATGTGTAAAATGCTGCCTTCTTGTGGCCAAAAAATGTAAGATTTGATTCGCCACAGAAATAAATAGAATGTTTTCTTTGTCAGGGTGTCGTCCTTATCCACGGGGCACGGATCGGCTACTTCCAAGGAGACATTCGACTCCTAATGGATGATCTGAAAACTCTGCAGCCAACAGTTTTCCCCGTCGTCCCGCGTCTCCTCAACCGCATGTTTGACAAGGTCAGACAACGCTTGATGTCTCTTCTATTACTCTGCCTCGCCTTTATGTATCTATTGTGTTGCTTTATTTAGTTCGTTCACCTCAATGATGTGGAAAACCTGAGATATTCTCATTTCTCGACAGGTGTTCAGCCAGGCCAACACACCTCTCAAAAGATGGCTGCTGGATTTCGCCTTCAGAAGGAAGGAATCTGAGCTGAAAAATGGGGTGATGAGGAAGGACAGCATGTGGGATAAACTCATCTTCAAAAAAGTACAGGTTAGAAAATAGACACATTTTGTTCTGATGAAACCATACACTTTAAAAACATTTCGCCAGGTCTCAGGACACAGCATGCTCAGCAGTAGATTGTCAGCACAGCTTGATGTAACCGTCTTGATCAACAATAAGGTCACGTTCTTTGAAACATTTACACTTCAGCATGAATTTAATCTCCACAGATGAGCCTGGGCGGCCGGGTCAGACTCATGATCACCGGAGCAGCCCCTGTCTCTCCAACCATCCTGACTTTCCTACGGGCCGCTCTCGGCTGCCAGGTCAGTCACAACTTCTGTGTTTACCTGGATAGAAATATATTTCTCGTTCTGATTGGAGTCAAAGTGTTTTCACGAACTCTAGGCAGAGTGATTTGACTGGTTATAAGCAATATTGCAATAACACACACCTCAAAGATAAACATGGGGTCGGCAGCATCACGCTGTGGGAAGTATTTTTGTTAGAGACAGGGAAGTTGGAGTTAATGGGAAGGCGAAAGAAGCTAAATTTGAGCCAATGGTGGAAGAAAATATGGCCGATCCATTTAAAAGCCTCGGGGCTTTTAAAAATTCACAGAAATTATTTGGACTTTTAATTAATAATTTAATTTATTTATGGAGAAAGACACCAGTCCCCAAATATGATAAGTGGTCCATATAAATATTTCTAATAACTGATATCACTATTTACTGAACTAAAGAAGTTCACTTGACTTCATGTCACCAGTAAAATCTCTTCTTACAGTTTTACGAAGGCTACGGCCAGACCGAATGCACTGCTGGGTGCACCATGTCCATGCCTGGGGACTGGTCAGCAGGTAAAAGTTTCTTAAACTTTAAATAAGTTATGAGTAAATGTAGCATCTGAGGACAAGAATGTGCAAACAAAAATGAAACTTAACATAAATGTTGTGTCCTCAGGTCACGTTGGGCCTCCTCTGCCATGCAATGCGGTAAAACTAGTGGATGTGACAGAAATGAATTACCTAGCAGCAAATGGAGAAGGAGAGGTGAGGATTAACCTTTAACCAGAGTTTTTACTGGTTTCCAGGAAACTGGTATTTGATATACTGACAATTTTTTTTTCCCTTGAAGACTGTAAAACCTACAAACTCATTTGTGTAAGCTTTGCTTTAATTCAGCTGTGGAGTTTAAAAACTATTGTCCATTAATCTCAATGATGGAGATAAAAGTTTTGAATTCAACAGATTATGAATGAATTGCAAGATTATTCCCATTTACACATTAAAGCACGTGTCCCTAAATTTTACCCGGTTTTCATTAAGTCTAAAGTCAAAGTCCAACAAGGCACACACTGTTGGTTGAGGTATTTGTAGACCAAAATGATGGCAGTTCTCAGTTTTTATGGATTTAATACATAGAAAAAATCTTAGGCCTGAAAAAATAATTACGATTGGTACATTGAAGCATTTTTAGCATACTCTTATAGAAAGAAATCAACATAAACTGTGAAAACAGAAGATACCATAAAGTATGCGCAGTTAGATTTAATACATTAAAGAAGGTAAAGAAGTAGTGGTTTGTTTCTGAGTCAAAAGCCACGATTCTTTCGTAGATTTAGACAAAATTGTCTTAAACTGAGTGTTGGAGAGACTTTTTGCCTTTTGGCGTGAAATTTCGATCTGTAACCCGTGCTTCAATGCAGGTGTGTGTCAAAGGACCAAACGTATTCAAGGGCTACTTGAAAGACCCTGAGAGAACAGCAGAGGCAATCGACAAGGATGGATGGCTGCACACAGGCGACATTGGGAAATGGCTTCCAGTGAGTAAAACGCAATTGGAACATAAAATTATGATTCAGAAGATGTGGAAGTTTTAAGCTATAAAAACGTGTTTTGGATTTGCTGCAGAATGGCATTCTGAAGATCATTGACAGAAAGAAACACATTTTCAAGCTGGCACAAGGAGAGTACATCGCCCCGGAGAAAATAGAGACCATCTACAACCGCAGCGATCCAGTGGCTCAGATATTTGTTCATGGGGATAGCTTAAAGGTTAATTATTCATCCAGATGCATTACATTTTAAAGAAATTTACCTGTTTGTAATGCTACAACTATTTTGCTCAATTTAACTTTGGTCTTTCTTGGATTTTAGGCATGTCTGGTGGGGATAGTGGTACCGGATCCAGACTTTTTACCTATTTGGGCCAAGAAAAAAGGATTTGAAGGATCTTACCTTGAGCTGTGCGGGAACAAGGTTTGATTTAATAAAACGCTGCTGTCTAATCACACAACTCTAGATTTCAGGTCCGACATGTTTTTTCTTCCATTTAAGGATGTCAAGGCGGCCATTCTGGAGGACATTTTTATTTTGGGCAAAGAAGGTGGACTAAAGTCTTTTGAACAGGTATCTAATGTTAGCCAAAATATTTCCGTCAAATGTCAAAAAACTTTGTAGAAGTGATGCAGCAACGTATTTCACCAGTTTGAATGGACATGAAAACAGATGTAGAACCAAAGGTAAACCATCTGCTCATTTATTTTGATCCCTCTGTTCCTCTGTAGGTGAGAGACATCGCATTACATCCCGAGATGTTTTCTGTTCAAAACGGTCTGCTGACCCCCACCCTGAAGGCCAAGAGGAACGAGCTCCGGAGTCACTTCAGAGAGCAGATTGATGAACTTTATGCCAAAATCAAAATGTGAGCTGGAACCAAGTAACTAGCACAGCATGGCCATGCAAACAACCGCTTCTTGAGAAGATTCTGTGTATTTTGTCTACCTGGTGATAATTCAAATGATTTTCTAGTCGTGTCAAACAAATAGGGGAATGAATGTCAACTTCATACGTGAATAATTGCACAAAACTCTTGAAAATTGAAACCTGAACTCCTCATGTCTTCACTGCCAGAAAATTTCAGCAACTAAAAGAATGGTTTTGACTTTTTTTATTCTAGGAGAAAATATTCTGAAGTGCTTTTACATTGACTCAACCACAACTATTTATATGCCAAGCTATTTAATGATTTGGTGAGCTATTTAAGTTGGTATTTAATGTGATCACCATGCCTGTAAATAGTTTTTTTTGTCCTGAAAAACTATATTTGTATGCAGATTAGCATGTCTGAGACTCTGTAGTTATAATCTCCTGCATTCCTGTGTGTCTCAGCATTGAAGGCTGAAGGGTGGAGTTGGTTAGGATGTATAAAGAGAAGTTTAGGTAAGAGCCTGTTAGGGTTCATGTGCCTTTGTTTTTGTATAGTGCATGTAAAATAGTTAATGTAGCTGTATTATACAAGCAAGGACGTCTCTTTAAAAACAACACGACTGACTTAAGATGTTGGTCTTGATTAGCGCAGAGATTTCCAAAGATCAGGTTTGAAGAGGTTGAAAACAAAAGGATAAAAGAGAACATATTTGCTGTAATATGATCAGTGAAACTGTTGTCTCGTTCTGTCTCAGACATTTCTCAACATGTCCCCTAAAGAGCTTGTGCTGCTTCTGACCTTCATCTTGAAAGAAAAAACAAACCACATAACATGAAGCATGAAGCAACAATGACTATTTTTTTGAGGACTGATCATAAAATGATCAAATTTGGTGCCTTTGTAAATGTTCAGCTTCTCTTGTTCACATACAAAAGTATGAAAACGCAGGATAGTAGCATTAAACCTATTAACTCAAGACAACTCTGTTCACCTCAACAGCTTTACAGATGAAATGTTTTTAATAAGGAACAGCTTAGAACATAGAAATTATAAATTGAAATATCTTTAAAGGAAGAGATTTATAGCATTTCTGTTGATGTTGTTTATTTTGAGTTGGTGAAATTGGTCAAAACTTGAAATTGTGGTAAATTTTAAAGATGCGCTGCTAATATTTACTAAAATGGCACTTTCCTGTATCAATTTTAAAGTTTTATATTAAAAAAAATAGATGCCAGAGGTTTCAAGATAAGTTTTTTAAGCTTGTATATATATATATATATATATATATATATATATATATATATATATATATATATATATATATATATATATATATATATATATATATATATATATATATATGACATGTTTAGAAGGAGGATGTTTTCGTGTGATTTCCTGGAAGACGGCATAGTTAACTCAGAAGTGTTTGTGTGATGGTCTGAAATCTTCATGTTGCCTAAAAACAAAATGTCTAATTTCAATTTAGAGCCATTGTCTGCACAACTCAATATATAATATCTGACATTATCAGCTCTGCTGCATTTTTATGTCTCTTGTAAAATAAATTTTGAGGGGTGGAATAAAATTTTCTTTGTCAGAAGTAATTGGATTGTTGTCAAATAAAATATCTTTCAACATTTTTGTGAAGCTCTGTTGCATTTGTCATTTAATAGGACACTTTTTGATTACAAATCTATAAAAGATGCAATTCTGTTTGGACTTCAGAAACATTTAATGAACAGATTATTGCACATTAAGTTATAAGAACATTAAAGTGACTGCAGTATTATTTCTTTTTACAAAATGTGTCTTAATAGTCTTTTATTGCCATTTATCCTGAGTCAATAAGTTTGAGAAGTTGTTTTAAACTATGATTTGTTTCGGAGTACGTTCTGCTGTGGCGACTGGAAGCACCGATCTTTGTCGCCTGCTAGGAGTCAAAGTCTGCCACACATGTGAGTAGAAGCTCATCTGAGATCTCAGTACTTTTTTGTTCAAAATCATTCAGACTCTTTAAAAATTCACGCTCGTCCTGCTCATCTCCCCACACTTCAGGAGTCTCCTCTGTCGGATGCACGGAGCTGTTTGGGGGCTGGCTGGGTTCAATGTTGCCAGTGTCGTCCATTAGGTACGCCTGATCCTCCTCATCCTGTCAGGGAGAAAGAAGACCTGCTAATTCTGATACAAATACAAAAAGTCTTTCGTTTTTTATTCATTTGCTGTAACACATGTTGATATGGAGTCACCAGAGTCAGGATGTAGCTGACACAGATCTCTTGTGGAAGTGGGAAACCTGCGACAGAAAATGCTTCCATCACCACTTTACAACTTCTTCCTTCAAAGGTACTTTTATTTTGAAATTTTCCATTCAACAACAACAACAAAAAAAAAGATCAGGCATACTTGAGGACCTGAAGTTCCTGCAGTCTGGATCATGACACTTCTGGTACCAGACCTCCTCTTTAAGGTCCACAACAATCCTGCAAAGGAGGAGGCGGCCAAATGAGAACAACTGCAGCCCAGAAAGCACTCAGCTGGAAGCAAGGTGTCAAACTGACATGATGTTGTTGCTCTTATGGAACCTGCTGATGTTTTCACACCAGCGATATTTGGCGATGTCATAAACGAGAAGTTGGTCTGCAGCAAAGTAGTTCCATCGTCGAATGCCTGGTGAGTTCAGGAAGACAGATTCAGAGATCTGGGCCCCAAGTACGTCTCTGACAACAACTTAATGTTGAAAAACCTACAAAATGCTCGAATTAGAATATAGTGGTGCAAGATATGATTACAGAAGTTATAAACTAATGGTAAGAGACATTTCCCATCTAGTTTAATATAAAGGATTGAATTGAATTTCTGCTGAAATTGAATAAAAATATTGTTTGTTGTTTTTTTTGTTTGTTATTATTTGAAAAGAAAACAGGTTTTTCAGAAGTGCTGCTTGTGGTCAGACTTACTTCCCTGAACCCCATCCTTTCTGACCAAGGTAAACACAAAGTTGTCCACTTCTTTGTAAGGAGAGGACAGGCAGCCAGAAAATGTGCCTGTCAGAAATAAAAAAGCAGTTTTGAGCGAAAGTATTCAAAATAATAAAACATAACCCTTCGCACCATTTGCTCAGTGCTTTCTTGCAAGCTCGAAAACTTCTATGACATAAAACAAAAAATATTTACCATTTTGAAGGGGAAAGAATCTATCAAAGACTTTCCAACTTCACTGTTTAGCAGACGATCAACACAGACCAGTGCATAATGATTTGGAGAAAAGAAATGTTGTTAAATTAAGTTTGGCATTACCTTGATTTGAATCGAGACCCAGGTGACTGTGTGCTGTTGGATTTTTAACTTCTTTTGTTTCTGGATCGTCCCATGTAAGAATCCTCTGGCCCGTGAAACTAATAAAAAAAAAAAAAAAATTAAAAAACAAGTGTCGGTCCAAACGTCAACCACCTTTAAGTTTAAAACATTTCGAAAGCTCAAATGTACCTGATGTTACACACTAAAGATGCCAGGAAGACATTTTCTTCAGCAGACTTTCCTTTGGCAGGTTTGCCAGTGAACTGGTTGTCTTCAGCCACGGTGAATGCTGCGTTCCTCCCCACCTTTGAGGACTTGTACAGCCGAAAGTTCCTGTTCTTGGTGTACACACCTGTTTGTGTAAATTCATATGAATAAAATCCAGACATTTAAGATATAAAACTATTTACAAAGAGTCCGCTGGCATAAATTTTCCTTAGACTTATCACTCTAATGTTCATTCATAAAAAGAAATGAAAAAATGTAACAATGCTGACAAGATTCTTTTAAAGTTCATTTGAATGACTTTAAAGCTTTGAATGATCATCATCTGTTTTCACTTTGCACACCCGCCAGAGCTCTTTGGTCTTCTGGGAAAGGTTTCTTATCGTAATCTAATTTAAAAACTAAAACTTGAGGTGATAATTTGTTTTTTAATTTTGGCCCTATTCCCACCCATGGGTGAATTCACAAAGATCTGAGGGCCACAAAAGCTTTGATGTTATTAAAACAAACAAAAAAAAGTTCTAATCAATATCTATCTTTGGAAAACTTTAGGCAGGTTTTTATCTTCATCCGTTTTGTTCTCAACTCAATCCTAAAACCTGATTTTTTTTTTTATAAAAAAAACATATGTATAAATTTAAATACATTTAATATTGAGTGATTTGTTCATTTTGTTTTTTTTTTAAATAAAACACTGTGGTTCATCTCACCCAGATCAACAAAAAGGCCGTTACGACCGTCCTTGTTTTTCACCAGCAGGAAGCTGAGATCTCTCACTTCCTGTTTCTGCCTTTTCATATCTGGACTCTGAGCCAGTTCAGCATCAATATTTGTGCTGCAATGAGAAGAAGATTTACACAAGGTTATGATAAGTGGACATTTATTTTGACAAGTCTTAAAAAGAAAACGGACTGCCTGTAGTCTGTCGGTGAAATGTCCCCTTTATGAAGACGGCTGTCGCTTTTGAGCTTGCTTATTACGGGTTGAAGAATAGCATGGATGAATCTACCTAAAAGATAATAATAAGGAATATCAGATCAATAATCAATGGAAAACCCCCATTTTACGGTCTCCATCTGAGGCTCCACATACCAACATGGATGTTGTCTTTAAAAGCTGCATTTTGTAGCATGAAGATAAGATGTCGGCTGAACTTTTCCTCCGTGCTGGAGTCCAGGTTCAGCACATTTTTCACACAGCATTCAATCCCATAAACTTCCACCAACTTGTCACAGACATACTGCCAAGACACAGCAACAAAGGCAACGTTTAGGCAACATACTCAGGGGCCACTTTATTAGATACACCTGTTCATCGGTTTGTTCCCACAAACAGCCAATCACGAGGCAGCAACTGAATGCTGGGGAAGACAACTTAATGAAGTTCAAATCGATGAGGAAAAAATTGGATTTTAGTGCGCTTGGTGTGAATATTTCTGAAACGTCTGATAACACATGAGCATCACACTCAATTATTGGCTGGGTTTTATAAAAATATTCAGAAATCTTCAGTTGCATGTACGAGAATGCCATGTCAGAGGAGAACAGGGAGACTGGTTCCACATCACAGGAAGGCCAGCGAAGCCGCTCGTTCCAAATAACAATATGTGCAATAGATGCTCTGAACACACAGCAGGTCAAACTTTCAACCAGATGGGCTGAAGCAAAAGTTGACACAAATGTCTGATTATTATCATGAGCATTCAAATGTTGCCAACCTTGATGAACAGGGAAACCATAGAGTTTCCATCAGACCCTTTGTTTGAAGGTTTGTGAAACTCCAAGTCGAAGTACAGCTTACACACCGCCCCCTCTGGTATCACCTCATAACAATGCATCAAGGACTGCGGGTACACCCTAGAAAATGTAGAGGTACAAACTGTCATTTGAGGTCATTTTTAGGTGAAAAAGACAGAAACAACAGAAAGTCAGTGGCAAAAACATTTCTGAATATTACCTGTAATAATGCCACAGTTCGCTGTAACTTGTGACCAGGTAAATCCTTTGACCCAACAAAGCTTTTTCTTTTTCAAGTGCAAAAACATGAACAGCCTGTAAATCAAACAAATGACACGCGTTGGCTGCTTCCGCTCCTCACACAGAGTGAGCGACACATTGCTCATTAAAGAGGTACCTCTTTGCAGCTGTGAGCGAAGCTGATGGCCAGGTTTTGTCGAGGGAAGAGTTTCCAGACAGAGGAGGGCTGGTTCGGCCACAGCCGAGGTTTGTACGGCGTCGTCAAGGGGTTCTGCTGAAACGACAGAGCCAGCCGCTCCACCTTCTTCAGCCTCTCTCCCCACCTGCTCATCCTCAGGTCCTGGTAACCACTTACATGCAATTCAATGAGTCTGCAAAGAAAAAAAAAGAGTTTTTGCACAATTTTCTGTCTTAACAGCATAATCCAAAAAATTAGAAGAAAACCAAGTTCAAATGCCCTTGGAAGGAAATGCTAAGTGTTGGTAAACAATGACAATGTACGGCTTTGGTGAGTTAACCTGTAACATTTTAAATGTGTAAAACATTTTTCCTCAAGGAGAAAATGTATTGTTTTTACTTTTTAAAATGAGACTTTTAAAAGCTTTGATCCTATCCTAGTCTACTTAAATAACAAGACAGCAGCAAGACTATAAGACGTTTCTCGGATTAGATTTTTTGATCATCATTTCGCCTTTTTTGCAAGATTTACAAAGAAAAGCATTCATACCACCACTAGAGAGCTTATTTGTGAAGAAGAAGTAAATAGTATTCTTTTTTCTTTTACAAATAAAAATCTACAGAGTGCGGCATTCATTTATATTCCTCCCTTTTACTTTCACTCCCTACAATAAAACCCAGTGCAACCTGTTACATTCAAAGGGACCCAATTGTGAGTAATTTCATGAATCCAGTTGATCAGTGAAGATCTTAAGAGGAACTCATATTGAAGCATCATGGCACACTATGTTAATTAAGCATTCATTCATTCATTACGATAAAGTACATTCTGGCCATAAAAATACATTTTTTTATGAAAATGAATTCTATCATAAGGCCCGTTAGAAATGGGAACAAAAAAAGAAAAACTTGGCTTTTAGGATTGTAAAGGTTGCAGATTCATCCCTGCTCACCTTCCAGCAGGACAATGACCATAAAAATACAGATAGAGCAACAATTATGATATGTCAAAACCTACAGACTGGAGTTCCAGCCAATCTCACGGAGCTTTAACCTTTTTGCCTAGAAGAATGGGCAAAGATATCAGCGTTTATGTGTCATGATGATGGAAACTCACCAAAACACTGTGCCTGCAGCAAAGTGGAGGTTTTATCATTAACATTGGATCAAAAGGTCATGTTTCCTTCTACTTCACTGTGATGCAACACTGAATAAGACAACAGAGAAGAATGTTTTTTTCTTGTTTTTTCCTATGTAAGGTACATTTCAAGCAGAACTAAACCTATGTTTTGGTTTAATTAGGCGTGGGATTGGAAAAGTAAAAATAAATCAAACTGAAGCCTCAGGAAGAAAAACCTTCCTCTCAGGAACTGCTAATAAATTAACTTGTTAGCTTAGATAGGAGACTCTGCGCCTAGTAGCTCGGTTCGTTACGTTAACGTTGTGTTTACGAGAAAAATGTCCACCTGTTTCCACCGAGCCTCCGTCCAGCTTCTGCGTGCAACTCGACGTAAACAGACGTTTCTGTTTTGGCGCTTCGCAAACCGGAAATGGACTTCCTCTAGTCACGTGATTTAGCTCCAAATATACAGCAAAATAATGTTGCGTTTTTAATCGCAACCTTAACGTTATCATCTCTTACAATGCCATTAACAGTCTTGAAATTAACACACTGTGTAAAGTTGTATGTTATTCGGTAGTTCAACGAAACCATGGCCGTCCGCGCCCCCGCTCACATACAACTGATGGTCTCGTTCACGTTTTCCGGTGGAGCTTTTCAAAATAAAAGCAACTCTCCTAAAATTGATTTCTGACGTTGATCTTGATATTAGCAATTTCGAAAATGTTATTTTAGAAAGTTTTGTTGCATTTCCTGGACTGTTTTGTCAAACATTGTGTGATAAAAATATATTTCTGGGAAGGCAAAAAACAACTAACAAAAACTACGATTTGATGTTGTCAGCATTCGTCCTGGCATCTCTGAAAATTATATGTGAAAATCATTAAGTGAAATTAATCTTGTGCTGCAGAGACTATTATGTATATTAATATTTATATATATATATAAAGGAAGAATAGCTAATGCTTCAAAGTTCACTGAGAGTAGAGACAAAAAGTGGGACGGCTGTAATTGCTGTCAAAACATCTGGACATGTTTATTTCTCAACTCGTACCAAAGAACTTGGCATAGATCCCATATCAGGGTGTTGCCAGCTCTGTTTGTGTCAAATTGCTGTACGGTGCCGTAGTTGAGAACATGTTGTAATAACTTCGTGTCGTGAAAGGAAAAAAAAAAAAAGAGAAAAGAAAGGAATGTAGTTGATGAGAGCACTTCTGTTTAAGCCATTGCAATTTAATTCTTCCCTGAGAGTTGGCCAATAGCTACACAAGAGTTTTTCCCTTGATAGTCGGGTTTCCTTCCCCAGGAAGAGTGGGGAGCTGCATCAGTAGATAAGCATTCTCACAGCTCTGCAGAAATCACACTCTCCACTGCACTGTAATGTTCATGGACAGCCCCTTATGAGATAGCCTTGAATTTTTCTTGTACTTTCTTCGAGTTTGTCTCTTTGTACAGTTATCTGGAGCCTGCAAGGAGAAAATCAGATTTAGGAGGATTTGTAGCTCATCAGACTATTGCAGTTGAGCAGTAATCCTGGTCGTGTGTACAGTCTGGACCGAGTGAAGAGAGTTTTCTTTCTGTAACAGCAGTTTGAAGAGTAGGGCTCTAACATGTTGGGCAGGGGAACGTTGCTTTTGGACACACTGTTATTCTCATTTTTCTACAGCCAAGTAAGTATTTTTGACTATTTCAGGAAACATTAAAAGCAATCACATCAGTAAAAGTCTTTCATCCTGTGATTATTGATTTTAAAGGTTTCCCTGGGTGATGTCAAACTGTTGGATCCTACCTCACCTGTTATTGACGACCGGTATGATGGATGTCGTAAAGAAGCCATGGAGAAGTTTACTCCTGATCTATTAAAAGAAGAGCTTGGCAAAAGTGAGAAATTGCAGAAAGTATGGAGTAAATGGGAAGAGTGGAGAGCATGGAGTAACTGTACCTCACAGATCCCTGGTGGTACTGAAGACCACACTTCTGCCCTCTCCGTCTATCACTTCGGAGATGCAGAGTTTTTAGAGGAGCTGAACAATGCAGTGGAGACAATGATGGTGAATGTTACCACGTATGAAAAGGACTTCCATTTCAAGGCTCTTCATTTCCTGCTGATGGATTCCATGATGTTGCTGAAGCCAAAGGAGTGCAGAGAGGTATATGCCACCCTGAAAGCTGGAGAAAAAGTACCAGAAATAAACTCCAGAGTGAGATTAGCAAGTTTCACAGCAGCCAACTCAGATTTAAGCTCTATAGATTTGTACGACATAACCATTTTTAAAATAAAAACTTGCTTCTATGTCAACCTGGATGACCAACTTTGTCTGAGAAATATTGGGGAATTACTCCTATCTCCAGCTGAACTCTTCACTGTGAAGAGTATAATAAATAAAAAGTCTGCAGACGATGAAGAGTACACAGAAGTTGTTCTGAGCCAATCTAGTCTGGAAAGCAACCACAACTGTGTCATGTTTTCAAGGTGAGACACGTTGAGTTTTCATCAAAGTTCAACATTTAACTGAAGTTAAATTTTCCACAAATATTCACATTAAAACTACATGAAAACCTCTGATTCCTTGATGAACTCTTTTCATTGGAAAACGTTGTAAATGTGTTTTATAAAAGAATATTTATTTCAGGTACCCGTGTTTTTCAGTTATACACAATTTAATGAATATTGAAAGCAATGCATTATTTTAAGTGCTCTGGTCCACCAGCGCACTTGCGATCCAATCAGGCCTAGTTTAGCTTGTTGTATAGACTCAAATGTTGCTTATTCTTCAAAAATGTTTATTGCCCTAGCTTCAGTAGAAGTGAGAATACAGAAAGTGCTGCTACATTGTAAAACCTAACTTCTTTAAGCTTAATAGAAAACAAGGATTTCTGTGAATGTAAAATGACTTGTGACTTATGTCTAACTCCACCTTTTTTATCTCTACAGATCATCAGCTGACATCTCCACCCATTTCTTCCTTCCTCTGCTTGTGGCTTTGCCTTTATATTACATGTGTCTTTAGAAAAGCAACCCAGAAATCCCTGGAAGAGAAAAATCATGTCCTGCTTAGTAACCACAGTCATTTAGAAGAAATTTGTTATTTAGCACAACAATCTTTCTTGGACATGATTATAATAGTAGAAAACAAAATGTTCATTACAGAATAAAAATATTTGAAGTTGTATTTTCACCATTTGATAATGGATGGAGGAATTGTTGCAAAATGGAAAATGTGATCACAATATATTTCAAATAAGGGAAAAAATTTCCACATGGGAAATGCCTGTAGGAAAAATGTTGCATATGTGGAAATGTTCCCATATTTGAATGCTGCACATATGGCTATATTCATTTTTAACACATTTTTACTGTCACATTTGAAATTTTTGTCAACAAGCTTTGCATGTTTCAATATATAAAATACCTGGGAATGTTCCAACAAGTGAAGTGCATGTTTTTGAAGTTGTACATTTTGATAAAAAAAAACTATTTCGACCGTCCTTTTTGTCACATGTGAAATGTGTGCCAACATTTGCATGTTGATGGGTTGTGTGTTTGACTTCAGCTTTGCTCACAATTTGTTGAAGCATCTTTGAGGAAGACACATAAATCCAAGGTGCACACAAATCTGCAGACTGTTGTTGGAATGTACAACCGTTGCAACCGAGTTCAGATTACACATTTTACATAAAAAGCTTCAGATTTTAGATGCCATGTGCAATTACACATGAGCACCATATGTAATTGCAGCGGTTTCACATGTGTTTTACATATTATACCTTCAAAATTCACCAAAATTGCATTTGTCATGAGCATAACATGTATTTTTACATGAATCACAGGGTAGAGTGAGGTGAGTTTGTGCCAGTTTTTACTTGAAGTGACTTTAAAGAAGAACTTCATCATCCAGCAGTTTTGAGCTGACATCATGCCAGCTACATAAACTCACAGTGTAACCTACAAAAGCAAGAAACATGTAAAAAAAAGTTTTCAAACTTATCCTCGACAGTTCACACACATAATAAAAAACCCTTAATCCTAACTTATAATACATATTTTTTTTCTTTTAAATGTGTCTTCATCTTTTGAATGACGTCTATCTTCTTTTTAGAATGAGTAAAACAGCTGAGTCTTCGAAAATGAGAGGTCAAATTACCAATTAGTCCCATGTTTCCCTAGAAGCAAAGGATGGCACGACTTCTCCCCTGTCGCAACTCATCCAACTCTCCCCTGTTTCTCATGGTTAAATTTAATGTAACATTCCCACGAGTAATCACATTCACATGGAAACTTTCTGTTTTTCTTTAGCAAAGACATATACATATATATTTCTCTGCCGTTTTTATGCCGTGTATGCCCTTAGAGGAAAATCAGAAAATATTTAACTTCACCAAGGCTTCCTAGATGAAAAATAAAGAAAAAAGACTGATGGATGACCTTTCTCATATGGCAGGGGGTTATTCTTCTGACAAAACAAAATAGTTATTTTTAGTTGAGGTTACTACACCAATACACACTGTGCTTATTCCAGTGGAATCTGACTGGAAATGAGACGTCGACGTAAAAGAAGAAGCAACTTGTTACAGGAAAGAGGAATTAACCATTCCAGGCATGAACTTAAGGTCACTGAACCTATTTTCTTGGGTTCACTGAAGGAATGTATTTTTTCTCTTGTGTCAGCTTAAAATGAAGCTTTTCACATGGCTGTTGTCTTGAGTTCTGAAGGAAAATGAAGCCGTAAAACATCCGAACCAGGAGTATTTTTGGTCACTGTTTACAGTGACAGCTGACATGAAGCCTCTGATATAATGGAAATCTTCTTGTATTCTTGTTCTGTTTCCTCCTCTGTCAAGCAAACCACACTGAATGTGTGAAATTTGCTCAAAAATGAATAAAAGATTCACTGAGATAATTTATTTATTTAATTATTGCTTCAGACTCTGATATAAATGTCACACAGTCTAACGTGAATTGTGAAGGTGTGCTGAGTATTCACTGAATATCAACCCATTTACCTGAATGCTCTTGTTTTTGCTCATGAAGTTGCTGCTAATGGAGAGAGGATAACCATCTTTATGTTTTGATTTCATGAATTGCGACAAGTTCAATCACGCCAAAGTGAGTGAACGGCGTGCATCTTTGACAGTACATACTTACTTAGTGAGTGTGCATCACTTCCTTAAGATGCAGCCTGCAATTTATTAAAAAAACTTTGAGAGTAAAAGCCGCACCCTGGCAGCTTCCTCTTTTGGTGACTCTTGCAGTGCTGTTTCTTTTAGATTAAAGAGAAAAGGGAGCTCTGCATTCTAGAAAAAGTGAACTGATTTGTTTTAGAAAATCTGAGCCTGGTCGTGTGTACAGTCTGGACCGAGTGAAGAGAGTTTTCTTTCTGTAACAGCAGTTTGAAGAGTAGGGCTCTAACATGTTGGGCAGGGGAACGTTGCTTTTGGACACACTGTTATTCTCATTTTTCTACAGCCAAGTAAGTATTTTTGACTATTTCAGAAAACATTAAAAGCAATCACATCAGTAAAAGTCTTTCATCCTGTGATTATTGATTTTAAAGGTTTCCCTGGGTGATGTCAAACTGTTGGATTCTACCTCACCTGTTATTGACGACCGGTATGATGGATGTCGTAAAGAAGCCATGGAGAAGTTTACTCCTGATCTATTAAAAGAAGAGCTTGGCAAAAGTGAGAAATTGCAGAAAGCCTGGAGAACATGGGAAGAGTGGAGAGCAAGGAGTAACTGTACCTCACAGATCCCTGGTGGTACTGAAGACCACACTTCTGCCCTCTCTGTCTATCACTTCGGAGATGCAGAGTTTTTAGAGGAGCTGAACAATGCAGTGGAGACAATGATGGTGAATGTTACCACGTATGAAAAGGACTTCCATTTCAAGGCTCTTCATTTCCTGCTGATGGATTCCATGATGTTGCTGAAGCCAAAGGAGTGCAGAGAGGTATATGCCACCCTGAAAGCTGGAGAAAAAGTACCAGAAATAAACTCCAAAGTGAGATTAGCAAGTTTCACAGCAGTCGACTCAGATTTAAGCTTTACAGATTTGTACGACATAACTATTTTTAAAATAAAAACTTGCTTCTATGTCAACCTGGATGACCAACTTTGTCTGAGAAATCTTGGTGAAACACTCCTATCTCCAGCTGAAGTCTTCACTGTGAAGAGTATAAATAAAAAGTCTGCAGACGATGAAGAGTACACAGAAGTTGTTCTGAGCCAATCTAGTCTGGAAAGCAACCACAACTGTATCATCTTTTCAAGGTGAGACACGTTGAGTTTTCATCAAAGTTCAACATTTATTCACATCAAAACTATATGAAAACCTCTGATTCCTCAATGAACTCTTTTCATCAGAAAACATAGATGCAAACCTATCTCAAGTCATTTTTATTTAAAAAAAACGAACTCTCATCTATACTTAAGTTATAATAAATCATTGCCCCAAATAAAAGAAATTTTATACCTTCTAATCAGTTATTTGTTTTGTATGAAAAAATGATAATAAACTGCATTTACTTTTTCATGAACTTTTTTTATTTTGGCATTGCACTATTCATTAATCTGTTCTCAACTGCATTCAGAATCAATCCACTATTTACATGCAATAATCATATTTATAGTGCAGTTGGTCAATGTATAAAGTAAGAATGGCCAGACTCCTGCATGATAAACAGAAACTTAAAATGTTTTTCCTTTAACTTTGTCAAATTTTTTAAATTTCAAACACCAGCATCAGTGTGTTTTACCAGAATTTAATGTGACAGAGCAACACAAGCTATCCCATAGTTGTAGAGTGAACAAAGAATAAAAGTTTAAAAGTAATAATCTGAGTAGTCTGATGAGCATTTGTGATCAGCTCCTGTTATTCTGGTACAATTGAATAAAAACCACTGCAAACCATGATTTTCAAAAGTCAAAAACTTAATGTGTCTTTTTAATCTTAGTAAAAAATCCAGTTTTGAGTATAGATGCAAACCTATCTCAAATCCTTCAAGAAGTAAGAAAACAGTTGAGTCTGTGAACCCATGAGAATTTGTCACTATTAAAACAGCAAAAAAAATTGAAATAATAAATCTTTCATCTCACTCTTTGCTGTTCTCCACAGGTCTGCAGCTGAGATCTCCACTCTGTCATTTCTTTCTGTGCTTCTGTTTGTAACTTTGTTTTTGATGTATCTTTAGAACAAATAATCACTCAGTCAGAAATATGCTAGCTGAGTGAAATATGCTCTTTCCTTCTACTGCATGCCATGAACAAAAAGGAAAAGTCACCATAAATCTGTAAACATCCCCAGCATGAATATGTTACAACAGTGATCACAATCCGATGACCTGACCCATCCCATGTTGTAAAATTTTAATATGTCTTGATCTATCTTTCTGTTTTTATTTCTGCTAAGAGTGTATGATGTTCAAATGTAATAAAGTAATCAATGAGCTAAAACTGTTCTCATTTGTTTGGAAACTAAAATAAGTATTCCACAGACTAAAGTGTTCCTTTTTTTTTGTTTAATTTTCCAAAGACTAGTAAATCTGAAATGTTTTCACCTAATATAATACTTTTCTGGTTCACAAAATTACAGAGTAATGGTTGAGGTACGGTGGCGTCAATGATAGATGGACGGACGGTTAAGGTCTCCTTCAACACAAGTGAAAAATTAAATATTGTTTCCATTGGAACCGCTTTAACTTTGTGCCATAAATTCAACATAATGACATGCATGTTGTTTATATAAACATTTTGTTTCTGAAATGTACTATACAAACATACTTCATTGACTGATAATAGCTACTTCACCATGATGGCTGCACATCCTTGATGCTCAGCTGCATCCACCACATACCAAAGTTCAGAGATCAGAGTCATCTCTATGAAACCATCTCAAGAATATTTTAGCTGTGTGTTGTGGTGCAAAGAAACTGAGATCTAACACTGGAACAGTTTAAATTGTATTAACAAAACTCTTTCTGAGGGATTAACAACAACCACTGGCGTTTAACACAAAAAGAGATATACCTCAAACAGAAATGAAATCATTCTACAAATCATTAACAGGCTTTACTCGACATGTAGCAACTATTCTCTTTAAATGCATCACAAAAAAGCATGTATATACAAAATATTATACATCTTAATGAAACGCCAGTGCACTAACATTTCCCTTTCAGTGACGTGGAAATGGGAATTTTGAAGTGTTTTGCAGCAAAAAAAAAAATCATTATTTCTACAACACATTTTAATGAGAAGAATAAAAACTATTAAACTGGACATCAAGCAACAAAAAATAGACCGCAGGTACAAAATATATATATATTTATCTGAACTAAATGAAAATCTGTGAAAATATGCTACGTATCATTCAAAAATGTTTCTTTAATTTATGTAAAGGTAACTCCTGGTATGTTGAAAAATGTACTCCTGCATGTAACGACATAATACAGTTATAACTAAAATCATTCATACTCCTGCCAGATTTCAAAATAATTCTCATTAAGCCAATGAGGTTTTTTTCTCAGGGGAAATAAGAACAGTTCCTGGGGGAAAAGGCCAGTTTGTCTCATAGTGCATCTCCAGATGAGATTAGTTGTGAATTGGTGGTTTACAGACGAATTAAACAACGAATGAATAGAACTTTAAGTGTAGCTGAACAGGATACCCTGTCTATAAAGTTCATAGTTTGTCTGTTTTGTTCACTTCCTCCATCATCTTCATCCACCTTCCAGCTTTAAAACTAGAGTCATTAATGCTTAGGTTGTTGTAAGTTTCCCTTCAACTAGAGTGTTGAAGTATTTATGCGGAGTGCAAAATTTTAATTTGGGAAAATTTGAAGAAAACCTTTTAAGTGCTTAATTTTAAATCAAAAATAGATTTTTAAACAGATGCCAGACGTTTTGGGCTGTGGCTAAGATGATCTGTCTATCATTTCTGTCTTTGTCCTGAAAACTTCCATTCTTTTTGTGAGTTTTATTTTATACTGGTTGCACAAACCTATTGTAATATAGTCCCACATGCTGTCAACATGAGCGTTAATGTCTTTCTTTTAGGAAGTTGCTATCTCAGATGGTCTATTGTCAACCCCCAGATCTATTATCGGTGCCAAGCCAAAGCACCAACAGGGCAACTTTACTGTTTTCAGAGGAAGTGTGTCTCATAGCAAAGGCATCTGGACAATGGAAGAGGTGGAGCAACTACTTCTCCATATTTAATATTTGGGGGCCAAACCTTTGTTTCTGCTAAAGACTTTGCTTTGAGATTTCCTCCCTGTCAGGGCAACAAAATCCTAGTAACTCGTTTCCAGCCTTAAGCTACTTGTAATCTAGCCTTAATTGTCTGGAAAGATATGCAAGAAGTTTCAAAAGATAACACGAGTTGTCAAATGCCAAACATTTGTATAAATAAAATACTGTAAACATAATATTCTGAGCAGGAAATGACAGAGTCCCATGAAGTCTAGCTGTCTTTATTATTCTGCTCAGAGTTTGCCTTTGACCTGTTTCCTCGGGAACAAATACTCTTGCTTTTGCTCAGGATGCTGGTGTCGACTCGAGTCAGGGTACACATGCTGCTCTGGTGACATGGCCGAAGTCGGGTGCTTTGGAGCTCCAGCTCATCGTAGCTTGACATCCGGATGAAGGGGCAGCAGCGGAAGACCTGCTTGAAGCCAGCCCTGAATCTGCAATAAAAACCAACAATGGCTCAATGTGCTTGTACGACGGCTCGATGTACCATTGAGAGATTTTTTTTTTTTTTAAATATACGAACCTGCTGTTGAGGCAGCAGTAGATGATGGGATTATACATGGTGGAGCTCATGGCCAGCCAAAGCACTGACAGGTAAATCTGCTGGATGTACTTCCACTTCATCAGATGCTTATTCAGACCGGTCACAATGAAGTAGACATGATATGGCAACCAGCAGAGGGCAAACGTCACCACCACAATGATCATCATTTTCACCACCTCAATAAAGAAGAAAAAGGCAAAACATTATAGAAGGAATTCTTTAGGACAATCAAATGAATAATAATAAATTTTATTTATGAAGCATTTTTCAAGACACTCAAAGACACTGTGCAGTAATAGACAACAACAATAATAACCACAAGCAATCAGAACAATCACAGATGGGTTAAGTGGGTAAGATTAATGATTTATTTTACAGAATACATTAACCGCTAGAGGAGAGATGCACTGTATCAAATTATTGCTGTAAGTACTGATTTCCACTTGTAGTTCCCAACCAGCAACTAGCTGATTCCTTAAGAGAAAAAGGAAAAAGAAAAGAAAAATGCTTGAAAGATGGAGCAGGAAGATGGAGGTGTGAGGGAACCAGATTATGGAGGGTTTTGAAGGTGATGAGGATTAGAAATTCACAGATATGAGCATCCAAATAAACTCAGGTTCTTTTTCTGACTCTAGTTCTAGTGCTTGCTCTCAGTCTGACTCTGTTGTACATCACTGCAGTACGTATTTTTGAGACGTCGGCTCATTGTTGCCATGCTGAAATCATGAAGGACTTAAAGACTCCAGCGAAATATCCTGAAGACCAAAGTTGCAAGTAATTATTGAAACTGATTAGATTCAACTAGCTAGATTTTACCCAGATAAATCCACAGAAATAACTTTTAAAACACTCGATGGCTTCAAATACATATCAATACGATGGGCGGATATAGGCATTTAAAAAAGTGGTTTTGAAAAAACCTAAAAAAGGAGAAAAATTTAATCGCAGAAAAAAAAAGACTTGTTACTTAGCTGCAAATGAAAAGTGAACAAATTGCCACAATAGTTCTAAAAATTGTAATAGGGGTATTCAGAACAAAGTTTAAAACGGTTTAAAGCTGCTTGTTGATCAATAGTTTGCCAATTTTGAATTTTGATATTTTGAGGTTGCTGATGTTTCCATCAAGCCATCACCTGCAGGGGCATGCACTGGTCCTTTTATTTGAATTTTATAAAAACTCAAAAGTTTAGTGTTTTCCAATCACTTTTCTGTGTTAAATTGCAATGACTTAAATGGAAAAAAATCTATCAGCGATTGGCAGTGATTATCTAACCCTTATCCGATGTTAAACAACAAAACGCTCCACAAATCCCTTTTTTGACACAATAATTTGGAAAAAAAAAATCTATTTAAATCACTCTGGATTTGATTCAGTATTAATGTTCCAGTGAACGACTCGACTGTGATGCACCATGGAGTTCACATCAGGTTTTATAAAACTGTGCAGAAGTTGGTGGAGAAATACAAACATTAAACTATGTTAAGTTTTTTACAGTGTTGACCGATCGCTAAGTTTTCATTAAACTTTTCCATTGTCAGTTAGAGAAAGGTTGCCATGAGAGAACAGAGAAAGGTCTGCAATGATGCCAAGACCAACCAAACACTCGAGCCTCTGACTGTATATATTTCAAAAGGTACTATAACATCCACCTCCCTCTTTATTATGCTCAATCTGCATTTTACTTTTAAGGTTACTTAGTTTCTTAATAAATTAACAACAACTTAAAAAAAATAGATGGAACATAAAAAAATAAATTGTTTTCATCCTTTCTATTTTTAGGATGCGCCTCATAACATCTGTTGAATGAGAGCCAGATTATACTCTTGATGTATTTTTTAAGTTCATTAATGAAATTCACTGTTGGGAATAATCCCTGAGCTGTCTCTATAGATTCCCATTCCCAGCTGTGGCATCCCTAATCCCTTCGCATCCCACGGAGAAGCTTCCACACTATTCAGTGGCAGATGATGATGAACGGCATTTAATCATTTGTCTTGCAGTGCAGCCTTCAGAATTACACAACATTTGGTACATTTGTTCATCAGCAGTGGGGTTTTTTTTTTGTTTTTTTCACAGTGTGAGAAATCAGTTTTACATTTCAAAACTGCCAACATCCAGGCACTACGTCCAGTTTTCAAACATGTGCGCATAACCTCAGGTGGGAGAGCTATTTTACAGAAAGCCCTGTGTATAGTGATCCCTGTGTCAAAGGGGGCTGTTCATGGGATTATGTTTATTGATAAGAAGATCACTGTTCTTGTTGAGATCTTGAACACCGCAGCCAAACTAAATGTGCAAGACATTGCACAAGTTTTATGCATATTTAAAACTAGTCCTTATCACGTCATACAAAGCCCGTTGTTTTCTTGTTGTGTCCAAGAAGACCTCTCCAAAGATCATTTGGAGATCAGCAGAGATTTCAATGTCTTTTTAGAGCATCAAATATTGGTATTTTATTTTCAACTGGGTCATCACCTTGATTGATCATTTGTTAGCTAAGGTTATAAATCAACAAAAACAGTTAAAAACATAAATGTAAAGGTGCATAACTACAGGCATAAGTCATAATTAGATGTTTTTCTATCCTCATTGATTGATTTCTGATCAAATATTTGATTTCCATATGGTTTCAGTGTTTACAATACAAGACAAACCAAAAGAAAAAACAAACACACATAGGGTTATCAAAATTCATGTTGATAGATATTTAAATTACCTTCCTTTTAGCCCGGAGTTGTGCGTGGTAGTTTTCAGATGAGTCTCCTGGGATCTCACTTCCCCACAGCGACACTCCAATTATGGTGTAAGTAATGCCCATCACAGCTAACGGCAGCACATAAACCAGGACAGTAACTATGATGTGATACCTGGACAAATGAAGACATACATTACCAAGATGCCCCAGAGCATGTGACCGACAAAATGTTAAAAGGGAGGATTGCCGTCAGCGTAGCCTCACATGAAGGGGTCGTCCACCATGCGGGGCCAGGCCACATAACAGAAGGTTCTCCCCGGTAGAGTTCTGGTGGTGGAGAAGTAGCAGAGAGGGAAGGCAAGAGCCACAGCGAGGGTCCAAATGCAGAAGATAACTCCCAGTGTGACTTTAGCAGACAGACGAGGCTTCAGAGGATGAATGATGGCCATGTATCTGTTTGTTGGACATCACAAGGGAACTGAGGTCAAATGTGAGCACATTTCTAAGAGTGGACTTCCTAAAACCTGAACATAGGTTGTCCTCCACTGACTGTCCAAAATAAAGTCGCCACCTGAATTTAGCTACAGGTAAGAGTTTATCTTTGAACTTCTTTCACATGGGCAATTATGTTTCAGATATTTACCTTGAAAAGATGCAGTGATTCGTTGTTGATTTCTTTACATCTTAGAGACGTATCACGTGTTTGTAGAAAAGATGTTATCTGATTTCAGATCTCTAAAATTATTGGCATTAATCAAGCAAAGAAAATATCCGACAAGAATCCTGAGACTATTAAAACTAGGCAAAGGACTGCCGGTAAATTACGATTAGGTTACAGGCTAATGATTAAAACTGGAAGGGTAGAAATAATAGAAAATAATCATCTCCATTGAAAACAAGGACCTGGAAATATTGAAACATTTGGGCCAATATTAATTTCTGACAGTAATATTCCTGCTATGGATGATGACCAATATTTGCCAATGTTATTTACAGGAAATAATAGGATAGTACAAAAATATCCTTTTCAGGTCAAAATGACCTGGAACATTACCATCACCTATTACTAAAGTACACAAACAACACAGTGATTCCCCAATAACACACAAACTAAACATCATGAAAACTTATGGTCCAACCTGACTGAGTTTGAGCCACTTTCAAAGAAATCGGAATTAAAATAACTTTTCTCGATGTATAAAATTGTTGGTTTCTTGGTTTAATTCATAAGAATAATGGTACATAAAACACAGGAATGACAAAATGTACATCTTTTCTCTAAGCTGTGGGAAGAACAGACAGATTGTGATTTATTGCTGTCAAGACGTTAATACATTGATGTGACTTACAATGAAACGAACTGAAACCAAGTGCTTTTATTCAGTTTTTTTCCATGGGATCAGAGTTATCACATGCACTGCCCAATCAACTACGGTGAATTGTGAATTGTTTTGTGTTGTCCTTACCTGTCCAAGGCAATCGCGGCCATGGAGTAGATGCTGGCAAACACAGCCGTGACCGGGAAGAAGTTGTGAAACCTGCAGTAGACGTCTCCAAAGTACCAGTCACCGTGGGCCGCGTAGATGAAGTTGATGAGGGTGTTGAAGGCAGCCATGGAGAAGTCAGAGAAAGCCAAGTTCAGTACGAAATAGTTGGTGACGGTCCTCATCCGCTTGTGCGCAAGAATGATCCAAATCACTATCAAATTGCCGAAGACGGCCACGGCCAGCACTGTGACGTATGCCACGGACCAGAGCGCGATGCGCCACGCGGGCTGCGCGAACTGGTTGGCCAAGACTCTGCTGGAGGCCGTGGTGCTGGTGTTGGAGCCATCCCGTTCCGGGGCCATTCCCCCGAGGGTCTTCAGAGGGTTCTCCCGCTCCGAAATGACTCTGATGGGAAGGAGAGAGCGATGCTGATGCTCCGAGCGCAGCGCGGCAGAAGTGGAGTGGGCGTCCCCGACGCGTTGGGAGTCAAGAGGGGCTGAGGTGGGACCTGAGGGACACGCATCATAAATGACTCCTTTCAGCCCCCTCACACAGATCTGAGAATAAATCCTCCAGTCATTATGTTTTTATGGTCCAAACACAAACTGCTCATGTCTCAGAGGTGACTCACTGATAGTGCAAAAAAGATCAAGATGAAATGCAAATATGATCACGGAGTATCCCTTAAAAGCTGAATGGAGAATATTGGTTTCTCTTTTGAAAAATAAACACGCAAGCTTTCATTCCTAAAGGCAGCTGAGGTGTTGGGGGTTGCTCTGGATGTGATACTGTTAATCCTTTGGCAAAGCTCAGATATGTGGGGTTTTATGAATGCTGGTTATATAATCATAATCTCACTGTAAAGTGGGCCTTGGACCACATGATGAAAATCCTTGGCTTATTCTGTCTTGGAATGTTTCGTGTAAAAGATAAATTATTTTTGAAAGAAGTTTTTGTGGCTTTTATTCAGTAGTTGGACAGGAGGGATGGCAAAGAGAAAATTTTGAAGATGTGCAACAAATGATCAGATCAAGGGCTGCAGTGTTGTGAACTGAAACCTAATTTATACATACGCCATGCACAATGGGACTTCTGGTTGGGACTCACATTTTCTCATAAAAACAGATAAAGTGTGTTACAGTGCTGATAATCTGTTTGTTTTGATTAAAACCGCAGATTAATTAAAACTCTAATTTAATTATCTGACACAAAACTTATGAAATTTGTAGATTATTGAGTATTTTAAGTGGAAAATAAATGTAGACTGAAAGAATATCAAAGTTTCATCTTTACACCAACAAAGTAAACATGCAGATACTTTTAAGTAGTTGCTTAGAATGAAAGTACGTAAAGAGAATTAGAAGGTCAGGCTGACGGAACACAATATGAACAATTCATGCAATTCAGGTGGAGAGCTCTCCTCATCTCTCTGTGTCTAAAATCCTTACAGGGGGGTTGTATAAACAGAAGATTAAGTTCAAGGTTCAATCACATGAGTGAGGATTACCTTGCACAATGTGAACTCTTGTGCCTTTTTCTCAACTTAAGGTGACATTTACTGTTGTTGCTGTAAAAAAAAAAAAAAAAAAAGGAAAAATCACAAATTAGTGCACAATTACTTCAAATGACAAACAAATTTACAATCATAAAATTCAGTGCAACTAGTTACTACAGGAGTCCCTAGTAAATAAGTCCATCTGTTATAATATGATAGATGGAGTTATGATATCAATAACACCAACTCCTCTGTGAAGGCTTCAGAGGTTTATTATCGAATATTAGTGAACATTGGAAGCAGAAACATCGGAAACAGATAGAATCACCTGAAAAGAGATCGTGTAAACAAACACAAAGCCAGATTAGCACAGTGAAAAGATAAACCACCACAAAAGCACACAGGGAGCAAAGATACGAAAACTATAATAAAGAACATCATAATCCAGACAGAGAAACTGAAAAGCATCAGAGAGATGACAAAACGAATATGAACTCGTTTGGTGTTGCGTCTTTGTCGTGCAGCCTGCAGAGTCCCACAAGGTGTCTTAATCACCTGCACAGTCTGCAGATGTTGGGGATTTTACATCAAACCTGATGTTACCTCACATGTTCTTTCACTGGAAAGCATCTCAATGTCATTCAAATTAACCAATTAAGCAACACCCCACAAGAGATAACAGTAGCTGTTTTATGTGAAATATTTTTAATTTAATCATATTTAAGTCATTTTATCTTTTGTTGGGCACTTTACAATGCTATTTAATGTCTATCACACAGATCATTCTGTTGTTTTTCTCATGTTTCAAACGGCCAATTAGTGAAGATTTTACCCGCTGAGTTTGTTTTAATGAACCTCCATTGTTGGTTCACCTCCTGTCAGATCCGGATTCCACAGTCTTTTCGTTTTCTAAAAGCTGAAACCACCTTTTATCTGTCACTTATTTACTGCCAGGAACATAAATCACGCAAGCTGTGCCCACTGTGAAAAGACCACAAGAAGGTCAGAGAGTGCGTTTTCCTCCCAGCACGGTCTCATTACGCAGAGGCCGCTGTGCTTAGACCACTCCCTGTCTCAAATGTCACTTCCAAACACGCCCTGTCCTCCATATTAAAAAGGTCACTATCTACTAAGTAACAGATGATCGGATCATTAGCCTCACCCAAAATGATTCTCCTGGGCTTATATGTGAATAATTCAGGTACAATTTAATCAAAAGAGGATAACGGCGTGGCACAGGGTGGGCTGTTCTGCTCCGGGTTTGATTTGTGTGTGTGAAATTAACTCTTAAAGCGCCAGTCACATTCAATAAGTTAGAATTTTAATGCGTTCCTGTAACCCAGCTCACAAGTAAAACACATTATGTAGATAAGTGACACACAGGCTGAAGTTTTAAAGCTTTTATTTCTGAATGATATTTTTCATCAGGCCAGTAAAAAACATTCTTCATGCAGAAATGTGGGTCTGGTGAAAAATCTGTTTCATATCTGCTTAAAGATACTTTGAATCTGACAGACTTCACATGTACAACACCTTTCTTTGGATGATGAAATCAGTAGTGAGATGCTTAAAGCTCGGCATGTTGTTTCAGAACTTCTTCAAAACATTTTTCATTTTTCTTCTCATAAAAGAGATGGATTTTACCAAAATTTAAATCTGCATGAAGGCTGTGACTTTTCAAGGCCATTGGTTGCACTGGATTTTATTTAAGGGCGCCAAAGTAACAAAGGCTGATTACAAATGCTCATCACAGTTCTCAAATTGCTACCTGCTGACTTCAATTCTCCTTTGACTTTACAGGCTTGTACTACATTGTGCTGTGTCTATCACATGAATGAAAAGTAATGTGTTTGAGATTTGAAACAATATTAAAAAAATTACGTGAGTATACTTGTAAGTCACTATTTATTATGCTTTGGTCATTAATGGGTGTGGCTGTACTGCACTATAAAATGTGAAAACATTCAAGAAGGATAAGCAGATATTGTAAGAAAGTGTAAATTCTACCAAAAAAATCAAAGCTTAATTGAAGATCATATGTAGAAAAAACAATATCTTCTTCTGCTTTATCTCATTGTTTCACTCAATTTTTGTTGTTCACACAATTTGGTTGGAAAAATTGTTTTTTTGTTGTTTTCATTTGAATCTGAACAGATTCTGCTGAAGTCAGTGAGCGAGGAAGAGAAAGAAAGAGAGAGAAAGCAGCTTACCCTCCAGGGATGTCCCCAGTGGGATTACATGCCTATAAAAAGAGATGGACTTGTTTCTCCAGGGAGAAGTGGCAGACAGAAGAGGTTGTAATGAACAGAAGCACCTGAGAGTTGTGAGGTAATTAATTAAATAATAATTGAATTAATCTGAAGTAGCATGTAGATGTAAGAAGGTGTAAAATATTGAAATTCTGATTGTGGTCTTGAAGCATATTAATGCTTCAGTGCATTTTAAATTATAGACGATTGTTGGACTCCTGGTTTTGTGCAAATGTTGCTCAATGGAGTTTGAAAGATAACTAAGGACACAGTTAAGCTTCTTGACAGGTATTGCAACCAGTGATGGTGGTTGATGTAAGAGCAGTGGGGGAAAAAAATATCCCAAACTACTACAAATCTGCTGCTTCACTTTTGTTGCTGCACTATCTCACAGTTAAACCACACTGAGAGCGACTCCTGCTGGTCTGGTGGGAAAAAAATAAAGAGGGCGAGTTTTCGTTACATCACAAAATGTTCTGCTGTATGAAATTGGAGCCGTTTGAAAATAAAGAGGAGGGCCAAGGGAATGAGGAAGACGCAACTCAAGAAGTGGTGTTGCTTGTGTACAACTGGCAGAGCATGTGAGCGCTTAGAGGCAGTCATGTCAGGCGGTGTGTCTTTCATTTTCAGCTCTGCTTGTGCCGTCGCCTTCAAAAGTTCAAAGGTTGCTGTAGTTCAGTGAATGGTTAACAGGGCTGAAAACTCTCAGGTAAGCCATGCAATCTAAATATTTATGCTGTTTGTGTTTACTGTTAGCCATTTTGAGACAGGAAAAACAACACTTTGCTTCGGTGGAAGGCTTCATTAGATGACAGAAGCATTCTGCTATGGACTTGTGCTCATTCAGAGGAGACGGCCCAGACGCCAATAGATAAAAATATACACCTGGGCGTCCTGGCAATGACACAGCTATCCCTTCAATACTTCATCAAAAGGTGGGAAAGTGGAAAAGCAAGATTTTTAAAAAGTATATAAGCGCTCTAAAAGTTTAATAGCTGTATTAGTCACTTACACCCAACCCCTTCTCAGAAGTCTTCCTGCACCCCTGCAGCTTTTATTAATGACTCTCAAACTGTGAGCCAAACTCTCAAACTTAAACCTAACAACTTAAAAATTCCCCTAAAAATGGGAGTTTAAGAAACTTTAAAAAAGGAGAAGGCAAAAGAAAAACGCTGACGAGTTTTTGCTCAGCCAAGTTGCAGAAAAAAGCAAGGCTGAGATGGTTGCTTCAAATCACTTTGAAGTAACTGCTGGGAATGCTGACAGATAAATGTCCTCAGCTATGCTTTAGGACTGAACTACACTACAGAGCCTTGCAAGTGGATTCGCACCACTTCCAATTCCTAAACTTCCACAATGTTCAATGTAACTCATTACAGCAACACCAACATGGAAGGAAAGGATAAATGGCATTGTCTATTAAAAGTTGCACTGAAAATCAACTGTTGAACATACTGGGCCCCATTTGTTAATGAACAGCCTTTTCTTTTTGGAAACTTGCTGATCATGTTTGCTGAGTTTCCTTCAAGGTTTTTGTGTCACTTATTTAGTCAAATCATTAGCTCACTGACATCCAGCTAAACTTTAGTTCTTCCCAGCCCTGTTTATGGAAGGACTCCAGACCTGCCAACACCTAACTAACATCACTATCATTGTATTGGGCCCAACAGATGGAGCAAACCTCTGTCCCCCCAATATACAATGTCACCATTTGCGGTGGAACCCACGGGAATGAGTTGACCGGGGTGTACATTGTGAGGGAAATGCAGAAACAGAAGATGGAGAAAGCGGGATCTGTTTCTATCACCACTGTTGAGACCAATCCAAGAGCCGTGGCTGCTGGCAAACGATACACGGAGATGGATCTGAACCGCTGCTTCACAGATGTCTTGCTGAGGTAAGCCAGCTATGCGCATAACTCCTGTGGGCAGCAAATTTGAAACTTCTGTGTCGTGTCGACTGCTTAAATCGCTTCTCGACTGCAAGTTCCCCCATAACTGAGTCAACGCCGTATGAGGTGAGGCGAGCACAGGAACTGAACGCTCAGCTGGGGCCCAAAGGAAGCGCAAAGGCTGTTGACCTGCTCATTGATCTACACAACACCACTTCCAACATGGGCCTGTGCTTCATCTTCTACTCCTTAGACTGGATCACTCTTCACATTTACAAATACATAGAGGTATGAACTCAGACACACAGCTTCACAGCTTACTAATATAAATGGAAAGAATACAACAGATCACATGCCTATAGTAACCCTAACATCAACCATAACCCTTTATCCTGACCATAATTAATACATGAAGAAAAAATTAGGCTTACTTGTCTGTTATCCATAAAAGTTTATCTTTTAAGGCTAGTTATTGAATCATTGTTTCATAGATCATTTTTAGAGCCACTGCAGGATGTAAGTTAGGTTTTTAATCTGTAAATATCAAATTTTCAGAAAAACTTGAGCTCTGTGCCTGTGAGAGCGATCAAGCTGGACATTCCCAGCTCCGAACGTTATTCCCTGGAGTCAGTGGGCAAACATGGCTTTGGTAACTATGTAAATGTTCATTATGTTAAAGATTATCTTCATTTTAAAAAATTAAGCTGGATTTCTGTGACATATACATTGTTTTGCTGCAGCGATAGAAGTTGGCCCACAACCTAACGGTGTGCTCAGAGCTGATATCTTCAACGTGGTGAAAGAAGCATTGGATCTCACATTACAGTGGCTTGAGAAATTTAGTTCTGGTAGGAAGCAATGCAGGTTGCTTTCTTTCAACTTTTTTAGTTGAGCAAATCTCTACATGACAAAAGTCCTGAATCTTGCTCTCATTTTTAATTGCGTTGTAGTAATTAGACACATTACTCGTGATTTATTTTCCTCTGCCAACAGGGCACAGTTTCGAAGGCGGCACAGTGGAAGCATACACTTTTGTTAAAAGTGTTGACTACCCAAGAGACTCGGCTGGCAAAGCTACTGCTGTCATCCACCAAGACCTCCAGGTGAACTTCTGCGGCTTTTAAATTCAACAATTTTCCTTTGAACTTAATGAAAAACAGAGGCTCTTTCGACAACCATTGAAGTGAAAACATGCATGTTCATTTTCCTTTTTTTTTTTTTTTTAAATTTTAGGATAATGACTTTAAGCTTCTGCGGTCAGGGGATCCCATCTTCCAGACATTTTCTGGGAATATTTTGAAATATGAGGGAGAAGACCTCTACCCTTTCTTCGTGAATGAATGCGCCTACTACGAGAAGAAGATTGCTTTCCATTTAGCTCAGAGAAAAACATACAACTTTCCGCACATAAGCGTGAAAAAAGATTGAGGAAAGACAAAGGTAACATGAGTGCTTCAATCACGTGAAGAAAAAAACACAATGGAATGAAATAAGGAAGTCAGGAATTTTGAGTCTATCTGTAACACCTGTTTGCAGGTAAAGTGCCTTGCAAAAATAAAATAGATTTTATCTTAACACTGTAATGTACATTTCATTATATTTTCTAGTATTTATTGCAATGACAAAAAATGATTATCGATCATTATTAATTATAGAATGACAGAAAAATCCCTGTCTGTAAAATACAATCTGAAACAGTCAATCCCACTTTTTTTTTCTCACTCTTTTCAATATTATTAGTTGTGCCCAAACAAAATACTCATTACTTGTGTATTTCAGATAATCTTAGATGCATGGTGAAAATTGTCTTCATACATAAATGAAAAATATACACACTGATGCACCTTTCACAACACTGTAATGAAAGTTTTAGTAGAGCTCTTAAAGGTTCATTCTGCTCTAACTGGTCAGAAAGCCAGCACATCTGCACAGAAATGCACAGTTATCCAAATTTATTCAGATATTTTTTATTTTCAAAAGGTAAAGCACCGTCTCTGCATTCAAATAGACAAAATTCCAATAAAATAACCAATTCTGAAATTTATGTCACACAGCAACAATACAGTATTGTGTGTCAGAAAATGAAAACGTTTTCAAGAAGTTTCAATACGTGTAACTTGACATACCGACAGGAAACACTTCAGTTAAAGATGTCAGTTCAAACCAAAGTCACAAATGTATTTTCTGACACCGGTGTGAAATGACAAATTCTTACTTATTTGAAAATGTAACATAAAACATCTGTGATCATTGTGAATTATCAACAAAATGTTTCATACAGATATTTTAACCCACTTTAAATTTGCCAAAGATTTTTTTTTCTGAAAACCTAAAAACGTGAGCATTCTGTGCTAATGTGCTCAAGAGTGAGATTAATTTGATGTTCTTGAGTCTTTTTTTATTTTTTTTTTTATCTTACCTGACCAATTGAAAAAAAGCCAGGTCCTAACACTGCGCCCTCATGACAGACACAGGACATGATGAAAGACCCCAATTTAAGTCCATCACTCTGTATCAAAACAAATAAATCATCAAATGGAAAACAAGAAAATATTTAGCTGGGGAACTGAGGCCTGTTTTCTAATTTTTTCTGTAGTTTTTCCCTTCCCCATAAAGTTGCAAAGAACTTTAGTCCCAATAACCTAAATTGTCTTCACAGATATAAAAATATGAAGTATTGCTTTCAGTTTCCAAATTGTGCTGTTTTCTAAACATTTTCTTTCTCCAAGAATAGAAATGGACACATTTTGAGCCAATGTTAGTCTTTCTAAAAAAAATCCTATTGGTTGAAGAAATGACAATCTGGCCACTGTGCAAATCAGTCAAATAATTAGATAAAACAATAACTGGAGTTGTTCACTCTGCTACTTTGTACTGCAGAAGTATTATTACCCTAAAACCTTTCACATTTTATCAGTTTACAATCACAAACTCCCAGTCAAGAGCTAAGATGGGTTGAATTAAATAAAGGGCCTTTCTGGATGAAAACCTGTTAGAGGCTGCAGATTAAAGAGTAAAAAGGTGTGAAAATGAACTTTAGTAAAAGTTCAAAACTAAACTCAAGTGAAGAAAGACAAAAAAAAAATGCTCTTCCTAGATTTATCTAATCAGAACTAGGTGTTTAAAAAAAATAGAATTGGCAAAACTTTGTCGATTTTTAAGGCTGGAAGAGAGATACCCCAACCAGAAAGCTGAGGTGCTTATGTAAAAATATTGTGACAATTTACTTTTAGCTTCCCATTTATGCACTGCGAGGTGTTGGCCCAAAAAATGAGCTCTGTGGCTGTAAAGACCCTGAATGTGAAAACTCAAGGGTGTAGATACTTTTGCAAGGTGTCTTATATCAAGAATGTGTTCTTTTTTTAGTTTATGGTCAGGAAAACTGTGAAGATAAACTGCAAAATTTGACTAACTCCAACAAAACCATCATTGAACAACTGAGAAAGCAACTGTCTAGACAACTTTTAACATTTAAATGGCAGTAGTAACAGAATTTCCTGAACACATTTAATAGATTCAGCTTGTGACAAAACCAACACAATAAAATTGGTAATTATGCTGCATTAATACACACGAGATTCATCAATATCAATGACAGCACAAGGTGAGTGGTTCCACTTTTAGACTGTGACATTTTATGACATTTAGTCATTTTACCACAGACCAAAATAAAAGAAAATACCACAGATGATGGAAAGGTCAATCCAAATGACATGCAAAGGTTGATATTTAAAATGATGCAAAAACAAGACAAAAGTTAAATAAAGGTGCACCAGACTGTTTCCAGTAACAGAAACAACTACCTTGATTTGGATCATAAAAGTCCACATCTAAAAGTCAGATAGTGCAAGTTTACACAGTTGCATCCGATTTAAGGACAATATGGTGAGCAGCTGAAAAAGCATTGGCAACAAAAAGACGGCAAATGGCAAAATAAAAAGACCCAAGCAGAAATAAAAATAGCACATTACCTTCAGAAGCTAAACATCTGCAACATCAAGATGATACACAACTCAGTAATGGAATAAAAAACAAAAAAAGGCAAAGGTGATTTATAAAGCCACACGAAATAATTCAATGTGTTTATTAGTACGTACGGATCGGCTGCAGCTGACGTTTAAACCTGTGATACCCTGAACTATTTCTGCATTGCAAGACTGCTACAGTGGAAGTGAAAAGCTACGACCTGAACATTTTATTGAACTACAACCACAAATTGTTGGAAGGAAGGTTGTAGACCTACTGGTTATTGTAAAATATATTATTCCTCTCTCTTTATGCAACCCTATATGCGGTGATGCGGGTGTAGTGTTTACGGTGACTTCTGGCCGCCCACAGGAACAGAGCGGCGGCCATCATCTGCAGGGGGAAGGAAATGAGGGCCAGGTAGAGAGACCACCCCATTGACCCAAGGACATCTCCCGGTTTGTTGTATTTGTTGTTGAGCAGATTCACGCTGGTCCAAAAACAGCAGACGGTTCCCAAAGAGCAGAGGCCTGACAACGAGACAACAGCCGCGGAGAAGGATGAGAAACAAAGATGCTGTTGATTACAATCATCAGTCTTCGGCTTGTTGCAGGGCTTAAAGTAAAAAATAAAAATATATATATTTTGTAGCTTTTGTGGTGGTGATAATAGGAACATTGTTGGACGTTTACTAGAAATGGTCTTTGAAAAGTTTAACAAACTGCTTAAAATTAGCGCAACAAAAAAGAAAACTTGACGTATCGATGTCCTCAGTGAGGTTCCAAAGTGTTTGGACTAAAAGAAAAAAAAAAAAGGATCTGTGCAGCCTCAGAGTAAAAAGAATAATAATCATCAAAAAGACACACACCACCACATTCGACAGACAATTTACAAGAAATTTTAAAAAGTCGACATTACAATCTAAAGAAAGAAGTTACACAGAGCTGGTTTGAGGATTTTGTGGTTTTTCTGCTTCTTTAAATGTTCTGGATAATAAAGTCCCGTAAGAGAAACAAATCACTTGTTTTCACATTTTGGTTGGAGCTGAGAAAACTACAACGGCTGCTGGACTGGAGGCTGTGTGCAGCAGGGAAAGGTCTGGTTGGTCCAGTAGTTTCAGTTGGTGCAGAGCGGGAGTCTGCAACCTTTACAATAAGAAAAGAGCAGTTTCTGCTCTCAGGCCAGCCAAATAAAACTCATTTAGAGTCACTACTTTGGTTTTTGGAAAAAAGACAGCTTATGATGATAAATGTCTACTCCAATAAATTTGTTGTCATTTTCAAAGAAGCATTTTTTTCCTTCAATTTTTATAATTTAAAATAGAGAGAAATATAACATTTTGCACAAAAAGGACAGTGACCTATCACAGCTCAACATTAAGATAGAAATACAGCATTTTAACAAAAGGCTACACCTGAGATCAACAGCACAAGGATGCATTTCTCTGACCTGCAATAAAATGGAACAATCCTACAACCAGGGTTGGCGTGAAGCTGCGGCACAGGCAGGCACAGACGCCTACCAGACCACTGAGAAACACCAGAGACAAAGACACCAGGGGCAGCAGAAACTGGCACCTCCACAGATCTGCAAACACAGGATAAGGATTCAGAGGTTTGTAAAATTAAACCAACCACTGAAAATAGTTTGGAAGTCAAATGAACAACTGCAACAAAAATAAAAGTTTTGTTGTTTTTTTTTTATCTTTTTTGGTAGTGTTGGGTATAAAATTAAAACTCCAACACAACGAGAGAGGAAGAAAAGTGAAAAAATATTTAGATAAAAAAAAAAAAAGATATACATGACTTTTTGAAATTTTCCTGTTTGTGATTTTCACTCACAGGTTCTGAGCAGATCGTCCTCGCTCTCATTATGTTTGACCTTTGCGAGGTATTGCTGAGGAAGGGTGAAGCTCACACAGAGGGTCTCCGTCTTAGGATCTAAAGTGAAGGGAAGAGGGGAAAGATCTACCCAAGCGTCCGAGATCAGCACATAAAGCAGGGTGGAACACAGGACTGGAGAACAGGATGAGACAGAAAGCCTGACTTACGCAGGCATTTCTTACAGATCAATAATACACCAATTCTTCAAAAGCAAACCCAAGGTATCCATTTCCAAAAATTCAGATGCAGTTCTGTCCTTCCTAAGCTCTCACTGAGGAAGGAGACAAGAGATTATTTAATGTTTTTTTTTTTTGTACCCGTCCATGGAATGGAATCCAAATTTTTTTTCACTTATGCTTGTCGGTGCAGAGTCTCGTGGCAGCCCCTCCTTTTGTCTGTATGGCTACCCTACCATGTGAAAGAAGCCCACCTACTTTTTATAACCCTCCATTGTTCGAAGTTGAGCCATGTGCTCCAACTTCAGCTGAAATTATTACATTTTTGATCAAGCTCAAAGGATTATTTGAAGGTAAAAAGCACACAAGATAACCTGCAAGTTGAGAAGGAGCCATAGAATTAGGAAAATTGTTTTAAATTGCAAAATTTGTGATTGCTCTGAAGGTCAGATTAGATATACAAACTGCAAAATGTGGCATATTGTAAACTACCTGTACATCCACTTTGATGAGTGCAATTTCTCTGTTGTGTTGTGTTGTCACTTTCATTGTCTGTCTGAAGATCACCTGTTGATTAAGAAACTTATTAAAATCTTGATAATCTTATCAACTTTGTTTGAAGATTTATTATTTTGGTTTCTTTATTTTTGAACACGATGCAAAAGGCAAATCCCACTATTACCAATATAAGATCAAACCACCACGACACTTAACATTCCTCATTGAATGCAAAGCTAAATGCACGAGATAGACAGTAACTTCAAGTTCACATTCTCAACAATCACGTTCATTTTTCATGAATTTATTAGAAAATAGAAAGAGAGGGAAAGTATGGGTCAAATTTGCAAGATCTTAAACAGCTGCTCTAACTCACTATACGACAAAGGATTCAGATCACACTCCGGTGAAGCTCTTATGTGGGTCTGCAGTTATTGGTCTAACTATCTGAAATGCACCTTCATTGTAAAATAAACCTAAACAATTGTACTCTCTTATCAAATAATTTAACAAATTCTTCTGGTCTAATAAATAGTAACAATAGAATGTCTGCATCTAATAATATCTTCTAGCTTTATACCTATCTCAGGTGCAGTATGGATGGAAAAGGGTATTTTTTTCTCACAATAGACTACAGTATTAGAAACTGCATTTCATTCAGGTTTTTAAAGGATAGTCCAGGGTTTTCTACTCTAAAGGAAGTGAAAACTCCAGAGCAAGATGCTGCCGCTACGATCTTCCTTAGTGAGCAAGGAGTGAATTGTATCAACAAAAGTGTGTGTGTGGTTTCATCAGATCATAGTACAAAGTTTCACTTTTTTATCTAATAAGTTTTCAATCTGTTTGTTGTTCAGTTTAAGTATAAATGTTATCTTCCACAGTAAATCAAATAAAAAGACTTATCAATGTCAGTTTTTGTTAATATGTAGAAGCAGACACGTGTTAACGTCTTCCAAAGCAGGTAAGCTCTTGTTGGGACACTGCTTCTTTTTTATTTATTTATTTATTTTTAAAAAGCTGCATTTCTTTTAATTTCCTAATTATTTGTGTAAAACATTAAAGTCAAAAGAAGCTCAGAGGTGTTAGTAGCCATATTATTCCTGGTCGTTCACACACATAGCGATTGGAGAACGACTGGATTCCAGTGGAGGAACAACTGGAGGAAATAAACATTAGAAACTAAATAAATATATCACTTTCTAACTTAAATTTTTCTTTCAAACAAAATTAAAAAATAGACTTTGCAGTTTAGCGTTTCTGTGACTTGTTTTAGTGCAGGTTAGATACAATACCTTGCTTACAGCAATACCAATGCATGCAGAGAGGAACCTGGATACACCTCCACCACAGGCCCAAGGTGCCGTTCCACTTGAACAGGTGGCTGCTGTACGTCTTCTCCTCAAATTCCCCAGTGAGGAACTCATTTTTGATCAGAGTGGTGTTGATACACTGTTTGATGGGCGGGGTGCTGTACTGGAACCAGTTCTGAGTCCCCACCGCCACGGACAGATAGACAGTGGCCAGCAGGCTGAGGACCGAGCCGATGACCAGAGCAGTGGCGTAGCGATTATCCACCATGGTCTCACAGACAGTTCGGACTGCCTGCAAGCAGGGGAGGGCAGGGAGATGTCATTTCTGACAAAGAACGGACTGCATATAAATGTTTCGTCCTTCAGCAACTTCAGCCACAGCAGCACTACTCTGAAGCAGCGGATCAGTTTTACTCCTTAAACCAAACATCTGACCGCATCTTGAATGTGGAATATGTCCAAATCCAAAACACTCTGTTGTTAAACTTCAGCTAGACTATTTCCTCAGGATTACAAAATGTCCCGATCACACTGCATCAGGTTTAGTATCGAAGCCACTGACGATGTACAAGCGAAGAACTAAAAGCTAACTTCAACGTCCTGACAGCTGTGTGTGTGTTGTTAGCACCTTATTAAGCTGGGTGTGTTTCAGTCGGTGTCCGAACCTCGGAGACTTTATTCGGTCATGTTTAAATATCACCGGAACAGTGGGGCCGAAGGGTACTGAAAAACAAAGACAAAACCCAATTTTATCCCAGCAACTGTGGCGACAAGAACGTTGACATTCAATAGCTAATTTAATGGACTCGTTTCAGTTAGCAGCTACACAGAACATAGAAACATGGCGACCCAGCTGTGTTTCTAGGTCGAAACAGCCACACATAGAAGGCACCGTCGTTATAATTAAAGTAAAAATGTAAAAAATAAAAATAAAAATAATAATAATAAAAAATAGCATTATAATCAAATTCATAGGTAACAAAAGCGTAATACTGACAACCGCTTCCTCTCAGTTCCCCGATGCTGCTCCGGTGTGACGTCGGTCTTGTTTTTTTTTTTTTTTTCCTTTTAGAACTTTATTGAAATTGTTGCATTTGTTACAGTGAAAAAAGTATTGAACATCTGGGAAACCAACAAAATAGAAAAGTAAGATGTCAATAAACAAATACTGTATTCAGTAAAAAAAAAAGTATACCCCTTTTGTTTGAATTCAAGGTTGTATATAGATGCAATTTCAAATCTATTACCAGGTGTTCAAAACCTTTTATGAACACGACTTTTGCAAGAAACATTTTATTTTGGCACAAGAAATAGGGCAGAATTTTAATGTACTTTCTCAAAATGCAGTGTGAAATCAGGTGCATTGTTATTGAAAATCAGTGAAATGCTTTTTAAAAAGTTTTGTGAGCTAATTTCTGCACTAAGATCTTCCACTTTGTCTGCAGGATAAAGGATAAAATCTGAAACCAGATTTTAATAAAAATATTGATTGAATTTTAGAATTGATGACTTTTAGTTGAGTTAGATTGTCTAGGCTGGGGTCAGGAGGATTTTAGGTCAATATCTTCAACCTCCTTACTTACATACTATATGTGCCCTGCCATTGGATTGACACCCAGAGTTGCTCCCTTTAGATGATTATCATGCAACAGCCTCAGTTGGTGCCATGCAGCACAAATTGTTGAAGTATGGGAAGAGAAGTAAAATAATGATAAATATGAGAGGTGCAGTTTAGAAAATGTGGCATATTTAACACTGGTGAGACTCCCAAATAAAGAATGAGTGTAATATAGAAACCAGAACTAACCTATCCTGTCTTTAAATTTGATGCCATACATCTGCCTACCCTATAATGTGAATATGCATAAAAGCTAATTTGTATTAAAATAAAGATGGGTTTCAAGTTTTTATTTTGATTTTATGAAATAGGCACATCTTGTACAAATATTGTAACTACTTCATAAATGACATTTGACTAATTTAAGGCTATAGAGCAATTGGTTTTAGTCATAGGACTCCACATCTGAACAGATATATCCCTGATGTAGTTTTCATCTGAAAAATTAAATGTTCCCTGAATGATGAAATGCCACAGCTAACATTGCTTATGATCCCTTTGAGAAGAGTTTTTGGCTACATGCTACAATCAAGTGGTGCAAACATGGTTAGAAAATAGTATCACAAAAAAAATTAGATTTACATAACATAGATCAGGCAAAAAAAACAAAAAAAAACAAGAGAAATTTCAAATGCTCATCCATTTCACAAACCAATCATTGATTCCAGGCTCATATCTTAAGTCCTGCAGTGCAAACTGATTCCTTTAGTGCAACAGAGAGTTCCCTTTTTGTCACAGGAAATCCTTTTCAGCAAACAGTCTCCTGCGCAGTTTGGGTTCTGTTACATTGAGGATCGGTGTGGTTGTAAACTCAATTGTGCATGCCTGGGAGCTGCATGGATCTGCTTCTAGCTCCAGGATGGTCACATTGTTTGGTGCTGCTGTGCTCAGGATGCTGGCAGGCACAAAAAGTGTCACCTGAGGGCCTCGAGCGGGCCAGTAACGCCCTAAATTAAAACCATTAATCCAGATCTGCCCCTAAGGAAGCAAATAAATATTTAGTTTGTACTGCACTTTAGTCAAAGATCCCTAGCAGAAATTACATTTGGAGTGTAAAAGTTTAACTAGCGTTATAAATGAAACAATAACAAAACATTTAATATCTGAGAATATTTGTAGAAGGGTAGAGACAGCTCATGTTCTTATTGCTTAAATAAATGAAAAAGAAAGACCTACTTTCACAATTTAATTAAACTCACATGCTGAATATCTATACATGAGCAGGTGACAAAGCTTAAAAGCTAAATGCTTATTTTAAAGTCACTCACCTTCTTCCAGCCTGGCAGCTTGACATAAGTGTCTTGAGGGAGGTCAGGAATACCATCAGGAATGATGAAGCTTCCATTATAGAAAGCGGGAAGCGAAAGAGTTGCAGGCTGATCTGGATCTCTCTGTGTGGGAGGTTGTTCTCCGAGGAGGCCCTGACTGACCGCCTCGTCGATGCTAAGACTGTACATGGTCCAGCCGGTGAGGTTTTTTTTCCCCAGATAGAGATTGGAGACCAGGCCCTTTATTGAGAAAACAATAAACGATAAAAAAATGTAACATTTCTAAAGCATTCTAAATGTTTCAGCATGGATGGCCCATTGTGATCCCAGGTTGGTGCAGTGTCTGTGATTTTATGTGAGCTACAACTTAATGTCTGACAGACCTTGAGGCCTCAATAACATATTTCTAAAGCCGAAAAAAACTAACTAACCTTGAAGTCATTGATGTCTTTTCCATAATTGGTTCGACCCATGTTTTCCACCAGGACGTCCACCTGACTTCCAGCTTTTCCCGTCACATTCACACTCAAGACCTTGTTCCTTTCCAGAACCCCTACTGCCACCTTAGAAAAAAAAAGAATGTTTATATTAGTACAATTATCACAAAAAAAATTGTACATTTTGAAATTGAAATTTGTATTTACTGTTTCTGTCCTGAAGTGCTGTTGACTGGTGGTAGACTGAATCACTCAGTCTGTTGTTTGTTAATTTAAATTCCTCATACTTTGTCATTACATGTACTCAGAGCACTGAAAAAGCTGGTCTCTAACGTAACAGGCCAATTAACGTACTGCTGTCTGTTTCTGTATTTTTGTAAGAATTTTGTGCTCTTCACTGGAGTTCTGCATCTACTGTAGTTCTTAATCATTAGCTATAATTCACAATTTGCAGAGAGGATCTGATGATAAATAATGCGACTCACCCCGTCCACCGACACATACGCTCTATCATGGACCCCATTCAGAGGTGATGACAGAGGGGTGGGTTGGCTGCAATTAACAGGTAGAGTCGTTCTGTACAGAACAAAGCCAAAATTCTGGAGAGGAAAAAAAATAGATACCTTATATAGGGGGAAAAAAAAGTGAAAACCAAACTGGAACTACTGTGGCAAGAAAAGACTGGAGGATACCTGATTTAAATCAGTGAACGTCTGAGGATAGGTGCTTTTAACTGGACCTGAGAATGACAGCTTTTCTACGGCACTTAATACCGTCTGGAGCTGCAGGAGACAAAACCAGTAAGTCAACGCTAGTTTGGTGCAAAGTCAGAAAAGATGGTCACAACCCAGAAGCCTGTAAGTTATTACATCAAACACAGTCATCTGAATGCTTACCTTTTTCATTTTAACAGAACCGTATGCATACTTTGGCGTTGTTGGTGGAATCGGTCCCTCTGGTACCTTCCTGTACTATTTTAGGAAGATAAAGATATTCACAATGACACACAAAAAAATATCTAAAACAATGCTTAAATATTCAGGTTTATACCATTCTGATAACGTCTCTGATGGCAAAGTACTTCTCTGTGAGATCTCCTGCCTCTGATAGAGGGGCATCATAGTCATAGCTTGTGGGCTGTGCAGCATATGGAGAGTTTGCGCCTGAGAGCATTAAAACACACCTTTAGCAGGAAAGATGCAGGAAAGCTGCATTATTCTTACATCACACTCACCATTCCAGTAGCCAAAGTTTGACCCGCCTATGAACATGTACCTTCAGGGAAGGAATGAAAAAAAAAAAAATTGGACTTAAAATATTGACTTTAGGTTTTTTTTTTTTTTTAGAATTAGTAACAAAACGATCACATTGTAATGATGTAATGATAAACTTTCTTCATCGAAGGTCTATCTAACAATGACCGACTCGACATTTGCAACAACTTCAATAAATCACGTAACATACAGACATACATGTATGGAAGTTTGTGTTGAAATTGGACCAATTTTTGGTCATTATGTGTTCCATTTTGATAGTAACGTGGTACATCTGAATATCTCAATATGCTATTGACCAAATCTGCATGTTGTTTGCAACAATTGTGCTAACTAATTGCTAACCAATTGTAGCAATTGGTTACTGCTGATTTTGATCCATTTAGTTCAAATTTAAGTCTTTATCAAAGTGTGAAACTTTTCCACTTTTTCAACTGGAAAATATGTAATTTTTCATCAGGAAAATATGTAAACCTGCCAATCTCGAGTTGAAAATTACACTGTAAACCTGGAACTATAAGCCCCGGCTTACAGCCTTTATTGCCTCTTTTCTTTCAGTAGCACAATGTTCCCAACTGTGTTTGTGAGCTTCAGCGTCTCAGTAACTAAAAACAGATGTGAGGTGTGGGAAATGAGGTCAGTTGGAGTCCTCTCAAATAATCAACAATTTTTACCAATGTACAGAAAGTGAATGCATGAAACCTGACATATAATAGTCAATCAAATATTAGTGTCCTATAAGTCCTTTGTGAATGAAATACTGCACACATGACACTGCAAAAAAATGTGTATCATAATATACAGTGCTCCTTTGATAAGAATGATCCATCCTTTCAACAGTTCTTTTGGTTGTTTTTAAATTTAATATATTTGAACAATCATTGGATGTTTCTTCTATACAATCTCAAATTTTAAGACTTCAATGCTTGCAGTCGCCAAATTTCACAAGTGGAAAAGTTACACAACTTCTGCCAGCAGGTGGCGTAAGCAGCATCATAGTCACAGATTTCTTCTCTAAACTAATCACCGGTAACTTCTGCTCACTTACAGGTTAACGTTTGCTTCCACAGCCAGCATCTGGCTGAGGGACTTGGCCACTACAGCGGACGACACGACAGAGTGACGGGATCCCCAGTGGTCCAGCCATCCAGTGTAAAACTCAGAGTTCACCTGTGTAACAAAGGAACCAGAGTATTTTCACTTTGCCACGTGGGTAACTGTAACAACATGCAGAGGGTAAGACAAGAGGCTTACCAAAGGCCCATAAGGTTCAGCATGTCGCTGTGCTGCAAAGGCAGCAGTTATATTTGCACCTAGCAGAGAGATGAGTCACAGAATAGCAAAGTGTCTTTGTGTAACTTCTGACTAAGCTCAAACATGACAATGAGTCAACAGAGGCACACAAATACGAAAACAAACCTGAATTAAGGAATCTCAGAGGATACACAATAACGCAAACCAGCTTCTATCACATAATTCTATCTGAAAAGTGAGTCATTCACAGAAAAGGAATTTTCACTGTAACATGCAGAGTTGTTAAGCTTACCAGGACCAAAGTCTACCGTGGCATAGAGGTCTTGTATTGAGCCACACTTCAGGTACTTCACCCCAGCACCATCTGTGGTGAACAGCACCACCTCGTCTCCCAGTTGAGTTCTGAACAGTTTGGTTAGGTGACGCATATAGTTGTAGTCACAGGCAAAGTAGCTGCCATATTCATTCTCCACCTGTTGATAAAGGTTGTGTGTCAATATTTTTCTTCTCTTATCAGACTAAATCTTGTTTGAATGGATGATTTGTAACTCCTCACACGTATTGGCAACCTGGTCAATTAGATCAAAAAGTAAAAACATTCATCAGCCATATTTCCAGATCCTCTCCTGGACTCTCTTCAGCTCATCCGTACAATCTATACGATGGCCTTTGATGAAGGTTAATTTCTGTTTTTTCTTGGTTTTTAATTATGTAATTGTTGATTAAGATCCAATGATTATCCACTTATCACTTTCAATAAGCAGAGGCCAAACTGTCCATGAGAAACTTCAATAAGTACACATATTAAAAATTCTCCATTGATATTTATTTACCATTTATTTGTTTACCAGGGCAGACTAATAACTTTGAAGTGGGCTGTAAAATGAAAACCAGTCAGGTACGAGCATGACAAACAAATTGAGACATCCAGGCTCACCTGTACAGTGATGATGGGACCGCCGTTCTGATAGAGGTAAGGCTTCATCATGGGTAACAGCTTCCCCATCCATTTATCCACAGCTGCAATGTAATCTGGAATAGACACAAATTACAGCATTGTACTTTCATGCTGTAGGATACTGCATGCATTCCTGACTAGATGTGTGTTTGGTGCTTACCAGGGTCAGACGATCGCAGCACAATGTTTTTGTTTTTGAGAAGCCATGCAGGCAGACCCCCCTAATCGGCAGAATCACATAAATAATTAGAAACAAAACAAGAAAAATATTCCCTCAGCAGGCGCCGAGATTGCCAAGCTTTAGATTTCACTCATTGTACACAGTTCATTATAGATACACTGTCTTGCTAAAACATCAATTTTGCTAAGACTTATTTTCCTGTATTGATCACATTACAACATAAAAGCCAGAAAATGACTGTAGGGGGAAGTAAACCAACACAAAACAGTAAAACTAAAGAATCTTAACCACAAAATCCCAGCACTGATCCAGTTTTTCAGATTTTTTGTTCAAATGGTGACATTCAGATAAAATATGAGACTGCAGGTTTGAGGTCTGCTCCTCAAACAAGTCCTTCTTATGCATATTGTCACAGCAGACACACACACAGCTGTCTGGGGAGTAAATGCTATTTTCTGACAGTCTTGGAGAAGGCTTTGTGTCAGAGGACATACTGCACAAAGGACAATGCAAGAGAAATGATATATTTTAGTGAATCTCGCAAATGCTATCTGGCTGATGTGGAGTGCCACATTAACTATGTTATTTTAGCACATGTCTAGCTAGATCACAGCACTTACTTGAACCCAAAGGAAGCCTTTAAAAAAATTAGACTAAATGTCTCTTTTCAACTCAGTTTTTGAAAGCAAACACATTAAGGGCACGTTTTTCTCACCATATCCCACTCTCCACATATGTACGGCCCTGGACGGAGGATCACCAACAAACCGGTGTCCTGAGCCAACTTCAGAAAATATTCCACATCTCTGTCTCCGCTGAAATTGTACTGGCCAGGAGTCTCTTCATGGTAGTTCCAGGGAATGTAGCTGCAATCGTGAGAAAGTATTAATGTTCAACAGTTAACTCATAAATTGTGTTTTATCCTAAGTTAATGCAAAATGACCCAAAATCAGAATGAGATTCAATAAAAAAAGAAAGAAGGACATTGTTTTCATTTTAATATGAATCTAAAATATGCTGTTGAAGTGAAAATTGGTTTTTAAATAAACACAGAGAATAAAATACTCCCTCTGATCATTAATACATATTTACTAAAAACTGTCTTAGAACTTATATGTCAAGGGGTTACTCAGTTCACCAGATTTATATATTACATTATGTCTTACACCCAATAAATAAATACCACATTAAATTAAAAAAACGTTTCTTTTTGAACTAATTCTATCACATTTGGTCTGGGGAACTTCTATTATATTATTATAAATTCAGCCTGCTTCCAGGTTCACTGAATAATGTGTTCAAACAGAAATCTCCAACCCTGGCCCTCAGGCCCTCAGGCATCCATGCTTTGGGTGTGTCTGTGCTCCAGGACTCCAAACTGTAATGACTGCTTTGTCTCCTCAGGATGGCATTAAAAGCAGAAAAGCTGGTTAACACACACTCCTTTGATTCATGTGTGTGCCAGCAGAGAAAAATCTAAAACATGTTATGACATCTGATCCTGCTTATACTGACCAAAGTATTTGTTATCCATAATCAAATGTCATAATTTTAAATTAGAAGACAAACTAAAAGCAACTTTTCATCTGTTAAAAGCAAGTAGTAGTTGTGAATATGATATTGCTTCCTATACTATGCAATGACAATAACTCATCTGTGCAGTGTCTACAACTTTCTTGGGAGACCACTGATGCATCTCATAATTCCTGATTTTAAATGTGATACGAGAGAGGACCATATTTGTGTGTGTCGGGGAATCATACGTCTGGATGGCGTTCAGTCCTGCCATGTACATCTTTAGCAGCCGGTCTTTCCAGTAGGCCCTGGGGATCCTGCTGTAGTGGATGCTTCCAGATATGTAACGAAATTTTCCCCCATCCTTACGGAAACAGTTGTTTTTGTAGTCCACGCTGAATGATGGAGACGTCCCGTTCTGCAGGTCAAAACACCATTATCTGTCATTGAACACTTACATATGTGCAGTACTTCCCATAGAGTTTCAAGTATAGAGCTCAGAGATGACACCTCAGGTGACTGTAGGCCAAACAGCTGACTGTCAGCTGATGAGTTCTAGTAAACAATGCTGCAGACCTGTTCAAAACTATAATCAGAAAAAAATTAAAGCTTTAGAAAGTAGTCTAGACCCATATAAATATATATTTTAGCTTAAAATATCCAGGATTTATGTAATTATTATGCCAATAAACCATAAAATCTGTTCAATTCAGTTTAAACTGTTACATAAACTCAAAAGAAAGGTGAAAGACTTTAACTAGGTGCTCAGAAATACTCACAGAGTTTCCAAACATCATCAGCAGCAGCAGCAGAAAGACGCTATTATATCGGAGCATCGACATGACGAGCCTCTCTCACAGCTGGTGATGTGATGTTGCTGTGTTAAAACTCCTCAACAGGCGCCGCAAACGCCAACAAAGTCAGATATCAAGCCAGGGACTTCCCTAGGTGTCAAGAAGAGTCGCGGAAGTGAAAATCATGTGACCGGCTGGCCCCATGAAAGAGCTGGGATGCTTTCTGGCCAGTAGTAGGTGGCGCTGCAGAGTGTTTCAGTACGGTGTACATTTTAGGACATCCTCAGGACTCAAGAGAGAGAAAAACCTCACACATTAGAACAGTGTGTAAGGCTTCAGATGTGAGGCCATGGATAAAAAGCCACATGACTAAACGGCATTAAAATAAAAAGTCTTTGCAAAAACAGCCTTAGACGAAAAGGTCTTTTTTTTGTTCCAATATAAAGTTCTAACTGTAATTTGCGATTCCTCCCTCACACCAACAGATGGCGACCGCACACAGCTAGATCTACTGTCTTCTACGTCAGAACCGGAAATAACCCATCATACGCAAGGCTGGGAGCAGGCGCACGTGGGTCTTAGAGTAGGTTAAAGTTATGTACTTTTGTCTGCTTTATTAAGAAATATGCCGAAGAGAGCGAGGGCCCGGTCGGAGGAAAACAACTCAGTGGAGGAGCTGGTCCAGGATCCGCCAGCGGAGGGCAGGCGGACACGCAGCGGCCGCACGGTGCGCCCTCCTGCCGCGTTGCTGGACACCACAGCCCCGGTGAGGACTCCCAGCAGAAGGACCAGAAGGTCCGTCCTGCAGGAGCTGCCACCGCCGGCGGAAGAAGAAAACCCCGAAGACACGGAGCAGAAACCAGACAGTCCGACTGTGGAAGAATCCAGTGCGTCTACAGAGGCAGAACCCGCAAAAATAACAGAACCCGCCGGGCCAGCAGAACCCACAGTGCCCTCAGACCCACCCGCCCAGGCAGCAGTCATGGAAGCGGATAAAGCCGATGGTGAGGGAGGAAATCAGCTGCCCAAGTCTGCACCAGCAGAAACGGCTCCTATAGGTTCAGGGAGCATCCCGAAGAAGAAAGCTCACCTGGCTTCCAGTGCCAAACCGAACCCGGCGGTTCCGCTGGGAAAACCAAAGTCAGGAAGAGTGTGGAAGGACCGAAACAAGCAGAGGTGGGATCTGTCTTCAACTTGCTGAGCACAAGCTGAAATCTGCTCATCTCTGATCAGAGAAGTTATTTATTAACCTGTCTAAATAAATATACTGATGAAATAATAGATGTTGTAGATTTTATGAGGAAACTGTTAATTTATTCACAAATAAACAACGCAGCCTATCATAACACCTAAAAACAACCTGGATTGTTTTTTCAATGTATGCAGCAATTATTCTTTGAAAACTATTGACTAGTTATACATGCATATCGTTAGTAACGAAAAAACGCTCACCTGTCTGTTACCTTGACGTTTGCATCCAGGTTCTCTTCGTTGGTCAGAGACAAACCTCTGTGCTCCTCCTGGGAGAAGAAGATGCAGGCCAAGCGTGAAAAGGACCTCGTCAAACAGTTCACAATGAGGCTGAAGGAGGAGAAAGCCCAGAAGAAGGAGGTGATGTGACGCAGAGGTTCTGGAGAAAAAGTCATGCTCTTTCAGTTCTATGTCTAACAGGCTGTGCTTAACTTCTTCTTTTTTTTTTTTTTTTTAGGAAAAGAGGAAAAGACGTGAGGAAAACCTGAAACGGCGCGCAGAGAATGAACGCAAAGCAGAGATTGTACAAGTGGTATGTATATAACTCTCCTCACAGAAAGAACCTCTCGCCTTTCAGGTTTGATTTGCCCTGCTTTACTGGAGGATTCCTTTTTTCTTCCATCATTTGGAGTTTCTAACAGAATTCCTGTTGCACATATTTAGCTGCATTAATTATGGGTCATTGATTTCAAGATGTCCAAAGCTTAGGATATTATTCTAGAACCAAACGCTGCTTTAAACCTCTCCACACCTTGTGTCTGCTGTGTTCCTTGGTCTGTTTATTCGCTCATGTTCTTAAGAAAACTTCTGATGCGTTGACAGAACAGCTGGATTTAAAGTGAAGGAGTACAAATGGATGCCACATTTCATTTGAAAATCTTTGATATATTTATTCTCTGATCATGTAGAGTCAAAAAGGATGGGGAAATATAGGCATGTACAAAACTCCTCGTTTGTTTTTGTTTGATAGATCCGGAACACGACAAAGATCAAGAGGATGAAGAAGAAACAACTCAGGCGCATCGAGAAACGAGACACTCTGGCTCTGCTGCAGAAAACACAGAAGCAGAACAGCACAAGCAAAGTGCAAAAAAAGATTCAACAAGATTTAACTTAAGAACTGACAATAAATTACATTTATTCAGAAAATTGTCTACATGCTGATGCTGAATATCATTGCTCAGATCAAGTTTTGATATTATTCTTGATTTCCAAACACAGATCTAAGAGTCTCAGTACATAGAAGAGGTCAGGTTTTTACATTCAACTTAATAACTTGGTTTCTGTGTACTCAGCTACTTTTTTGAGGTCCATCTTCCTGGTTGCTGAGTGGTCCCCCTTTTTGCTCCCAGGATAATGTTCATTTTGCATAAAAGATTCAGGATAGTATCAGACATTACGTGATGGGCTGATTCACCACTTGTGTTTTGGAATCAAACAGGTTCCCCCAATAATGTTTCTGCTTTATATATACTTATTAAAAATACTAATGAGCAATTATTAAATGTAAATTTTGCCACGCATGCGTAAAAACACTCCATGAAGTGGAGATGTCTGCACATCAGGAAAAAAAATTGACATTCTGATATTTCACAAACTTTGCTTTCAACTGTCGGTTCGCTCAATGTTCAATTTATTCAAAGGCAGACACTGTATGACGTCTGTCATCTCAAAAAATTGGATTGTTTAGAGAGAATTATGAAACAAAGTCCTTGACTTAACCACAAAGGGGCGCTGTCAAATCACAATTTAATTATTTATGAACAAGTACAAATCAAAATGTTTCATAGCAATCCAGCAGATGTTGGTGACGCCAGCGTCCGTCGCTTCACGGATTTGTTTTTAAAACCTCACCTTGTTCTTTAAATCAGCTCAAACGAGTGCACACACTGACAGGATTGGGTCATTTAAATTTAGATTTAATATTATTGATAAAAATACTTGTGACAAATGAAAGTATGATGTAATCAGTTAATCACATAACTAATTTTAAATAGAAAACCAATTTTTCAGTGTCATTTATAAAAAAAAAACTTACAACCTACAAGTCAGACACTATCAATTTACCACAAGGGGGCGGTATTACATCAACATTAAAGTAATCTTCGATGACGTTTAACAGTATATTTTTAAACGTATATGTAATAAAAACACAATAATCCTTTTACTAATCTCTTGACATCAGGATTTAGCTCATTAGATTAATTATGCAAGAAAAAAAGTACAACTAGACAAAATTCTTTCCAAAACCTGGAAATTTTATTTACAGTTCAAGTCAGTCACATGCAACATTTTCTTTAAATGAATAAACATGAAATTAGCAAAAAGAAAAAAAAAACAAAACTCATTTTAGTTTTTCCCCAAAAGAGCAATATACAAAAATAGAGCTTACAAATACTGTACAGCATATAGTCTCCAAAAATATTCTGCTGCAGAATTCTTAGTTTTACAAACAATGTCTGTGAGACTTCACAAACATAATCAGTGTTAAAAAAAAAAACAGGGAAAAGTGAGGAGAATTCAAGGTAAAACGGCTTGTTTAGACAAAAGGGAGGAGGAAGTTATTTGTGAGTTTGTAAGAGCTACAGAGGAATAAATACACAATACAAACAACACAGGTTCACTTCAACAAGGCAGTGATAAGAGATTTAAACCCTAAATGGTCTGGTTGCTAAAACCAACCATGGAAAACATGAAGAGATTCAAGCAGCAAAGAAAGTTTCATTGGGTTTCCTTCTTTTTTTTTCCTGTCAAAATGAACACTACCTGGCATAAAACGGTGTTATGATCAATAACTCCCTTTTTCTTCTGTGGTTATCAGTAAATTATTCATGTCCAACGGTGCTCCTGACTGGGTGTCTATTTATAACTGCTCAGTCTAAGGCAACGCTGACGTCAGGGATGATTTCAGCGGTGGGAAGACATTTCTTACTGCGCTCTTCATCCCCATTTTTTTTTCTCCCTCTGTCGTCACACACACTCTCTTTAATTCCTAACATTTCATGTCTGGTTGGCACTATCAGGACGGCGGGCGGGAGGAAAACAGGGAAGCTTGTGTGGGGGAAAAAGAATGTCTAATAACCAACGACAAAGGTGGACAAATGGCAGCAAGCGCTAGCTGCCGTGGGGTTGAAATGAAAGACTCGAGTGGAAATTCATCCTGTAACAATATCGTCTTACATTGAGCAAAGGGTGAGAGAAAATGTTTGCAAAGCAGCATGCATTCACAGTAAACATTTCCTTCTAACGTGAGGTACACAGGCAGATCAGTAAACAAAGCTTTAAGACTTGAGTTGTTAAAATGGAAGAAAGCCAGGTTGTATGAATGGCGGTAAAATGGAAGATCTGCTCCCTCATGCTGCAACATTAACAGTCCCAGCCTCTTCATGGCCAAAACACATCACACACCAAGCTAGAAGAAAGGCATCGCAGTCGTTTTGTACATAGATGTAATAAAATACATCCGTCTCTTTGTTCAACTAAGGCTAAAATGGGTGCAAAGATTCTCAGTAAATTTCAGTGTTAATTGTTCCGTGTTGTGTTAACGCCAGAGTATGACATTCGGTGGCGATGAAACATTCGTCAGAGTAGCAATGCTTTTCTAACTGAAAGCCAGAGACACTTTGTTGAGATCATTGCTTTGTGGCGAGGATGCAAAAAGAAAATCGAAAAGATAATAGGACCAAGACGGTGTTGGAGACACAATCAGTGACTTGTGAGAGGGATATCTGGCGATTCAGAACGATGTCTGATGTCACTGATGGAAACTTGCCAAAGTATTCATGCCCTTCGAAGATCAAAAGCAAAATTTTTGACAAGTTTGACTGGGATCTCATGAGATAGACCGACGCAAAGTAGAAGACGAGTCTAGAAAAGTGTGGTATGCATTTATATTCATCCCCCTTTTTTCTGGTAGTATGAAATAATGTTAGATCAGGGCTGGCAAACTCATTTTGTTTTTGGGCCGCATCAAGATTATGAATGTCCTCAAAAGGACAACTCAAAGCTGTGGCAGAATGTAAAACTACCCATTAAACAAAATATTACAGCTGATTAGTACTGCCTATAATGTAACAATTTTTACATTGACTTAATTTCATATTCAAATGAAAACTGATTTGATTTGACTGATGAAACAATGTTTAAGCACTCAACTGTTATGTTAAAGTTCAATTTATGTGATGATCGAGAGTACAGATTCCCGGATTTGGCCAGCAAGTCTTGAGCTTGACACCTGTGGTTTAGATCAAAGCAGATTCATCAGCAAAATTGAGGTTTAAATAGATTCACAAAGACATACAGCTGCAGAGAAAAGTGACTATGAATGACTGGTGGGGCTGAATACAAATGCAAACTCACTTTTCAGATTTTTATTTGTTGAAAAGATAATGGGACATGAAGACTACTGCAAAAGCATGCAGATATAGTCCAGTGTTATTTATGATGAAAAGCTCCTTTTGTAGACAAATAGCTCTCATTTTCATTAAAACGGGTCAGACCACAGGCTGTCTCAAACTTATCTTCGGTCTGTCGCTGTGGAATGAGCGGCGTTCCCAGTAACATTTGTGGGAAAAGTATCACTATGTGGTCACAAGTTACTTAGGCGTGCAAAAGAGATAATTCGGTCATAACCATAAATTGCAAGTGTGTGGGAATGAAATGTTACTGAGTAGTAATTTCTGAGAAGCAGATAACTGTGGCAATGGCCTAATAATAGATGACCACAAGATACAGAATGTATCATTTGATGTACTGAAGGGACAGTAGGTGTCCAATGTGAGTATTATCAGCTCTGACGGGTGCCGAACTTCTGACTTCACATTATCATCATCTTATGGTTGATTATAACATGCTGTAAGGGCTATCAGTTAAAAATACTATCATTATGTTCTCTAAATCCCGCTGATTACCAAACCGAAGCCACAAAACACTTCATCACCAAACCTCAGTGAGCTATTTTAGCCCACCAATGTTACCAGGAAGGGGTGTGAGGGGGGTTCACAGCGAGGCCTTTCAACTAATTCACCAAATTCAGCTAACCAGAAGACAAAACGTATCCACAAAAGCAAGGCTCAGAGCTGAAGGACGTGTGGCACGAAACAAAAGCATGTTGTACCGATATAGAAAGGAGGGGGGAGGCGAAAGCACCAGAAGACTGCAGAGAAAAAGCAGGAGAAAAGGATAAACTGCAATGTGTGTTTGCATGAATGAAAACCCTGGTTCACTCCAACCTGCTGACCACAGACTATGGCAGTGTCACTGAGAGAAAGGAGGGTCAGCTCCAGCTGCTCCCTTATGTGCATGTATGTGTGTCCACTAAAAGGATATGCTGATTACACTCTGAGGCCAGGACTGGTGGTGCTAGCGCCAGTTCACTGACTCATGCTCCTAAATGCAGCAGTACCGAGGAAAAACAAGAGAAATAAAAAAAGAGCGAAAATAAGTGACAATAAATAGATTTACACATTTGTGGCAAGAGAGATGAAGTAGCTGACACTACAGAACATTTTGAGGGAAGATTTCATTTTCATTCTGTTGCGTTCCAGAAAATAAACTCTGTTGCAGGATCTGTGAAGTGACTTTCATAGCTTTACTTAAAAGTCTCCTGCTTTCAACTGTGAAATCTTAACTTGATTACATTAATACAGAAAAAAAGGGCAATGAAAAACTAGAAAAGTTACTTCTATTAAACAGCTCAAAGATCTTGGTTTGGAACACATATTTTTGACTTGAAATCTAAATTTTGCAGACAACTGGATTAGTCAGAATAATGTCTGGACGACGGTAACACAATCAAACGTTTCACATTGAAGCAGACAAAACTGTTCCAGAGGTGTCCCTTTGAGATTTATGTAGATCTGTAATGTTTTAAAACCACTTCACCTGCTTTTTACAGGGAAAAGAGGAAGAAATAAAATATAACACATGACCTTAGGCCTAAGCAATCAAGATTTTGCCTTCTCATAAAGTGCTTTTTAAACGAAATGAACAAAAAATAATAATATATATATCTTAGTGTAGTGAAGTTCTTGGCTTTTGCGTTTTCTTCTTCCTCGTCTTTTGCTGGTGCCCTCCAGAAAAGCGCTTTGGTTGTGAAAAAGTAACAAAAAGAAACTTCTTCTAGATTCATTGTCCATGAAGTAAATAAAGTAAAATAAAAAAGAACAGCTGATTATCAGCCACTTGGTGCTGACATAAAGGAAATCCTTTTTTTTTCTTTTTGTAACCGATGCAAAAATAAAAAGAGGTGACGACGACCGCAGACTCTCAGTTTTTGTGAGCTTCTGCTCAGTTATTCCAGTTTGTGTCAGTTCACACACGCCCACCAAAGGGTACCTGTTTAAGGTGTGAGTGTTGGGATGTGGTTTGTTGTGTGTGTGCGCTGGCTGCTTTCCGAGAGGGGCTCAGCATCCACTACACCAGGTTCTCGGCGCCAGGCAGGGGCTGCTGGACGGGCATGGGTGGCTCTGTGGTGCCAGCCTGCTGGGCGAGCTGCAGGACGGGCATGTTGCACAGCGGGCACACTTTCCTCACCTCCAGCCACTTAATGAGGCACCTGAGGATAGAAAAATGAGCCAAAGTATATTTAAAATGTCATATTTAGAAAAAAGAAAAAAAAAAAACCCAAAAACTATTTAGCTGGTTCTTCAAATTATCCAATAAACTCTTACTGGCCAGGGATTACCTTTCAAAACAGAAATAAAGAACTAATGCCAGAAATTGAAGACTAAATAAATAAGAAGATAAGAAAAAAATGAGGAAGAAATGAAAAACAAACAAACTATTTAAAGCTAATAAAGATAATATAGAAAGGCAGGAATATAGTAAGAACATAAGATGTAATAATGTAAATAAATTAGAATTGGGGGTAAAAATCCTGTTCGAAAAATCCCTTTTAACTTTATTTATCTGAAAGCAAAACTCGAATGTCTTGGTGTGACCCAGGGCAGCGATAAAGGAGCTGACAGCTACAACAGCCTATCAGATAGAAATCACATTCATATCCATATCATATCCTTGGGATGCCCTGCTTCATTCTGATGGGACTCAATCAGGCATCACTGTCTATTCAGATTGTAAAATATACACAAACAATCCAGAGGTCGCAAAGATATCCTCCTCTGGCCACGTGAATATGGAAATTCACGTGGCCAGAAAAAGTAAATCTGTTTTCGACTTCATGTATACTTTAGTTTGACTGTACACTCCCGGACAAAAGCCTATACTTACTTCCGATGAAAGGCATGTTTGCATGGACAGATCCCCAGCTCATCTTTCTGTTTGAACTCCTCCAAGCACACCGCACATATCTGAAAGAGAAGGTCAGAGTGTGAGCAATAATTTCTGTATAAAGCGTGCAGGAACTGGAAATGTGTTGATAATTCAGTTCACTTTGGTTCTCTCCGCACTAATCTCAGTTTTGTGTCGGTGGACTCCAAACAAACCACTCAGGCGAGCCATGAATGTCTGGTTCACAAAGAAAAACACAGCTGTGGCCAAAATCCACACAAAAAGACAATAAAAGGACAGGAAAAACAGAAGAGTAACTGACCAACTATGTCCGGTTATACAAGTCTGACTACCTGTGGTCTTTTTCTGATTTAACGGGAAGGCAAACATCGTCACTGGGAAAGCTTTTCAAACAAACATTGCAATGCGATTCTTTAAATGTTGTCAATGACGGATTCCAGATGGACAGGCCAATCCATTGATTCAAATGCATTTTTCCTAAAGAAAACATTCCATTCATAGTGTTTAAAAAGATTTAATGAAAACCAGTTTTCATCTGTGCTCTTTGGCAGGAACACACCTCTGCACCAGACTCATATAACTAGCAGAAGACCTAGTAACTTATTGTTTTGCTATTTTAATCAGTCAATTTACTATAACTCACTGAAAAGGAGCCATACCCAGTGATCAGAGTTGGACTATTTGTTCAATACTCTGCCATTTGAGGCAAAGCTATCAATTTTCAATTTGTCTTAAAGAGGGGAAAAGGCATAGAAGCAATCTTTGGCCTGACATTTAAATTACGAGTTAACTCTGATGAAGTATGTTGTGTAGTTCAGTTTAACAAGCTATAAGGAGACCTGGTCAAATCACAGTTGATGGAAAAAACAATGAGCAGCAGTAAAAAGCTCAGCTCACCAAAAACAAAACAAAGGAGTGTCTCATGTTGCCAGAAAGCATGGATGAGTCCAATGAAAGCTCCTGCAAAGGGCATCCTGGAAGATGTATCCTATCATTGCACTTCGCTAAGAGTGAACAGCATTTCAGACAAACATCATGCCAACAGTTACTGATGATCTCGGACTACTTTTCCGCTTCAGGACTCTACCAGAAAGTCCAGAAGGAGAATGTCTGGCCATCTGTCCTCCACGTTTAGCTCATTCACATTTTGGTTTTATCTACAGAACAATGATCTGAAGCTCACTGGCAACTTCACCTCTGAATGGCTGTGAAAAATGAAGGATATGCATCGGCCTAGTGGAAATCTGGGCTTCAATCCAATTGAGATGCTTTGCAATCATCTTCAAACAGACCATTTATACTCTAAAATCCTCCAATATTGATATGTTTAAAACAATTCTGCAAAGAAGAGTGGGACAAGATTCCAACATTAGCAGTCATCACAGACAGTTAATGCCATTTGGTGCTACTAAGGGTCGCATCAGTAGATGTAAGGTTTAGGGGGCAAATACTTTTTTCTATAAGTCAGGTTGATTTTTAAAGATTCTCCCTTTAATAAATGAAATCATCATTTGAAAATTGCATTTTTGGTTATTTATATTATCTTGACTGGTTCTAACTTCTATTGGATGATCTGAACGAGTGGGAACAAGTCGCAAAAACTGAATAAATCTGTAAAGGGGCAGAACAGAAAAGATATTTCATCAATATTTCAGGGGGCTGACATCACAAAGCTCGTAAGCCGTAAACTTACAAAATGTTTATTAAGATTCATTTATTTGGAGAACTTCATCCTAACTCTCATCCAGCCCAAGATTAGCAAACTTAATGGTTGTTTAGCAGAAAAGCATTTTTCATGTTTTGTTCATGCTTTCAAGCTATCTTGGTTAACAGCGCAAGGGTTCATAGGCCTCCACGTGCTTTCCTAATTAGATTAACAGCCGGGGACCACCCATGATGGTGTGAGGCCCGTGATCACAGCGGTGGCTGCACATCTAGGGTCATGCTTGCTGAGATCAAATATTTACAACCGTTTCCCCAATGAAAACAGATTCTTCTTAAATTAGGGCAGGATCCAAACAGACAGCTAAATAAACAAGAATTAAATATTGATGAGCTCAAAAACTAAAAGTCTATTTTTACCCAAAAGCTAAATTAGCTTCGATTCTTATTGTATTTTGGTTGTAAACAGCACCTTCAAGCATCACTGATAGACTGTGCATCAGTCTATTTCTTTATTGCCAAATACAGAGGATCACATAAATTAGACTATCAAACCACAGATTAATGAATTACTGTTTTACCTTCTGTGTGACCCGACAAATTCCAATTTGTCATTTTCTACACTTTTTAAATATGTGAATGCAAAACAAGAAAAAAAAATAGTGGTGGAGATTTCTGCAGAGTTCAATCTTTATAGATAAGCATGATGGATGGATGATGAACAGATATTCTCTATCCCTTCCTCCACATGTGTATAGAGGGAATAAGCAGTGGGAAATATTCTTTTGACCTTGAAAATAGCTAGCTTCAGATTCCTCAAGACTTTTGGAGATTTGCGTGGGAACCCTGCATATTGCCAACTGCTTTAGTTGAATCACATTGAAATGGTGCTGCATGAAGCTGCAAACATTCCTGGGACCAATCTCGCTAAAGACTTGTTATGGACGGAGTGTGCGGTTGATGTCTGGTCAGTGACCTGAGATGACAGGCCACACTGTGCCCACACCAAGCAGCTCCAAGAGTTAACAGCAACCAATTCAACGACTGACAGGAACTTCAAACAACAAAGCATAAGCATAGAAGCGGTTTGTCTACCCACACTCACAAAACTTCATTCACCTAGTGGACAGCTCTTTTATGGTAGAAGGTTTTCAGCTGCAACAAAGATTCCTTTAGCCAACCCAGATTTATGGTTGGACAGACAGCTGTGCCTGAAAAGAACTGTATGGGGGCTCGAAGCTTTTTCTTCTGACCAGTTTTGGACACAGAGCAGCTATTTGTTTGGATGTCTGCTTTGCTCTCTGCATTGGAGAACAGATCAATGTTCTTCCTTTTCTTGAATGCCTTGCCTGAGATTTCACTCTCACAGTTGAGATTGACAGAGAAAAACAAATCCCTTTCACTAATAGTCATGTAAGCTTTCAGTCAAACTTTCTCCAAATCACAAAATGTCACAGAAGTGAATGTAGACATGAAAATTTTACAAACTTTTTACTCATTTTGTGACTTACAAACCACTGGAAATAGCAAAACAAGGTACATAGAGACTTTATTTTCACTTGGTATGCACAAATATTTGTCCTATGTATATATTGAAGACGGTGGATGTGACATGTTCAAATACTTCTTATCTGGCTTCCACAGAACCCAATGAATATACATTTACCAGTAGTATCAAATTGCATCAATTCAACAACAATAAACAAACATTTGAACTCTACTGGTCATTGACAGGATCTAAAGTATAAAAGTCCTAATAACTGTATTTCTGTACTTTAAAACAACTTAGTTATTTACAATAAAGTTCTGTGCAGGCTTCAGTCTGAGATATAATACTTGGCATCCCAAAATATTCAAGGCATAGTTCTCACTATTTTATCAAACAAAGCAAACCAAATTACTGACATTTTTAACACCAGATGTTATAAATACAATCAGTATTTGTTTTAGATTTAAAAGGTAAAAAAAAATTACCTTGATAACTTTAATGGAAAAATATTTTGAACTATATTGCATGGAAGTTCACTGTTTACATAACACATTTTTATGTGTGCCAAGCAGGCTGGTTAATTTCCGGATACAAAAAAAAAAAAAAAAAAACTGCGAAGAGACTCTTCTAGAAGATCTGATTAGGTTACACATCAGACATTCTCCGGCATGCCATGACCTGCAAACCAATCCCAACAAAGTTTCTTTTCTTTACTTTCCATTAAAATGTTGAAATTCGACCTAGCTTCACTCATGCCTCTAGGACAATACTTTATATTCAAAAGTGGGTCATTCAGTCTGAGTTGAGTGTGCATTATTGTCCTTGACTTCTTTATGTTGTTTCAGTCTTGAATCAGTTTCTCTCGGTTTCTTAAAAAAAAAAAAAATGCTCAGAGGGGCCAACGGGAGGCTGGCAATAAACTGTGCTGGAGTTGGTGTGAAGATGAGATTCCCGGTGCTAAAGGGTTGGGGATCTTGACTGGAGTTCACCACGACTCTAATTCAAACCTAGTTCTGCTGCTTACTAGTAATTTTCCAACTCAGTTTAGGGGAGGTTACTGTTATGCAACAGTGCCACTGAGACTAGAATAATGCTGAGACCGATGAGTTAAACAGGAGATGGTAGTTTTCACATGGCAATGAGTCATGTGAGCATGAAATGAAGAAAACAATGAATGTCCCAGTCTTTACTGCTGCCTGAATAAACAAATGTATAACAAAACAGCAAAAAGATTCCCCAAAAAGCAAAGCTGAGTTACACTGTTATCACATCACAAACCACAATGCATTTTACTGGAATTTATGGCTTTGAGGTTAAATATTTATTGAAGCCCTTTTTAAAGATTTTCATTTAAATTTAAGAGCAGGAGTTCCAAAACGTTTGTTTCCTCAACCATTTAATACATTATATTAAGAATTTAAACTTAAGAATTTAAACAAGTCTAGTTTTTGTCAACTTAAGTTAATGGGGTTTTTGTTTGAGTCTGCATGTGATTTCAGTGTTTTCATACTGAGGCTGTCTTACTTCAAAACATTCACATGGTATACATTAAGCTTCACTGCCGTTCAGGATCTAATAACACCCATGTTTTCAAACCAAACCTTGTAAAAAGCACTTTTCCATTATGAGGTAGCCGTTAGTAGATACAGAAATATTTTCATTTTAATAGCTACACAACAAGTCAGGTTCAGGAGCTTTTGCACAACACAGCCTGTTATTAGCTTCCACCTAGACACAACGCTAAGTGAACACAACATGTTTGCTCAACTATTGTTCAACAGCAAACAACTTTCCATTTTCTGATCCAGAATAAGTTCAATTCAGAATATTCCAGCGACTACAAAAGAGCAGACAATTTTCATATTGAAAAATCTAAAATGTTTAGTGCTTACCTCATGCAAGTTTAGCTCTTTGACTTTTTCCTTCTGAATGACCTGAAAGGGAAACCAAACATATGAGGAGAAAGATGCTTTTTAATACAACCAAAGGAAACAATTCTATTGAATTATTCATTATTTTAAAACAGATTTGATAGAATAAGTTCCAAATCAGCTGCTAGTTTTCAAATAAAACATTCAAGTGTAGAAGTGTTTGCAAACTCTGAGCTTGATGCTGTTCCATAGCCAACAGAGGAGTCGAATGTTGTGATGTTTTAAGGTCACAAGTCGAGAGACTAATTACAGAGGCAAAGACTTCTCCGCTAGGAAATGATATTGCTTCTGCACTTGTTTTAATCAATATCAGGTTATTTAACTATCGAGCAGCATGGTGAATAAGCAGCATGTCTGTCTCTCTGTTGGAGTAGCTTTGTTGGCTGCATGTTGCTCTCATTCTTCTCCACTAATAAACACTGGACACATTTCTTGCAGCATAGCCTGGCATTTAAAAAGTTCTGAGTGCACAGGAGAATTATGTCGTACTTAGTTTTTTTTTTTTAAAGAAGCGACAAAAGCCTTGAAATACCAACAGCTGTCAATCTAACTCATACAACAGAAATTGTACGCTTCAAAGATAATGGGGCTTAGGACTTTTTTCTCTGCAATTTCATAGACTTTGTGCATTTCACTATCCCAGTGCAATATATTTGATACATAATGCACAATGTAATACATCACTATACATTTTTGCATACTCATCATCAGCATAAATAAATCAATTTTCTGCTGTATTTTTTAGTGGGTGGAAGATGAACATTTTCTCCAAATCACACATGATCAAAATTGAGTGTACAGGCTCAGATATACACATACTCCCTGACTAATATTTGGTTACACCTCCATTAGTAACTTTCTGTCCACACTGTGTTTTGAATCCATCAATAAGATTCCGATAAATTTCTGGCTGGATATTTGACAACTCTTCTACAGAACTGATACAGATTATCTGATGACTAAACATACAATATTTACTTCCAGAAACACAACAATCATCCTTTTAGAAATAGATAAAGCATTTCAACATTAAGCTGCTGGAATAGCCAGAACCTCTATCCGATTCAACATCCCAGTATCATTATGTGCAAAATTGCAGTTGCAAAAACTGTGTGGATGCAATAATTCATGGTCTATCATACTTAGGTGCCGTTCTCTCAGACTCTCCATTCCTACAATATGCTACAATTTTCCCATTTGGATCGATTTCTACTGTCCTTGATGCCCAAAACTCAATGACCATCTTAGGAGGCTTTACACTGGAGTGGTATTGTGCGTTTTAAATTAACCAGAGTTTTTACCCATGAATATAAAGCCTTTTTGGGGGGGCATGAGTGAAAGCTCAGCAAAACACCAGTAGGAAGAAACAAGTGAACTCTAGCACCCCTGAACAGGTACTTAGAAAAGTTTGTGCCAAGCAATCAACCAATATTTAATGGGGTTTTATTTTCTCTTTTAAGAACAGTGTCTATCTTCTATAAGAAGATAGCTGATGGGTTTTGATTTGGAACCAGCTAAGAAATATCAATTCAAACATCAATATAGTGAGTATATATTTGACTCTGTGATAATAGAAAGCCAGTCGACCAAACCAGTGCATTCATTTCTTGGTTTTTAAAGCGATTGCAGTAGCATGATGTATATATAATCTTTCCACACTGCAAAAAATTTTGATTAGATGTAACATTAACGTATGTTTATTAAAATTATACCTTCAAATAGGAACTGTGTGAGTGTGTTTGCAAGAGTTATCTTACTTGTTTGTATGCATACAGCTCTTTGTGTGCCTGGTGCCGTAACCTGGGGAGACGGACAGACAAAACACCTTTCTGATTAGTAATTCATTGATTAACATTAACATGGTTACATATCCTGCATCCCGCAATGGTGGACACAAAAAAAGAAAGAAAAAAAAAAAGGAGGTGGACAAAACTGGCTTTGATCAAAGAGAACAAATTATCCAACAACGTTGGCTTTCATGTAAATTAGCAAATGCATTAGAAGATAATTTTACATATAATGTACGTAGAAAGAAGGTTAAAACAGAAAGAGCAGAATAAATGTCTTGGCAGAGTCTGTTGAGTCACAAAGTTCAGTCTGTCATTTAATTCACCAGGCCAAAAATAACTTCCTGACTAAAAACATATGGCTTTAATCAACCAACACAGAAAGAAGGCAGAATATCTCCTGAAACAAAACTTAGAATCCTCAGAGATTTATTTTGCCAACTGAGGCAGGAGTAAGTCAAATTACATATAAACAGATGATATTCTTGGAATACTTTAAGCCGTCCTTTCTTTACAAAACACTGCACCTCTGGTAAAACTATAATTAAGTCAGATTTTAACAGCCATTAGGAGCTGCAGGCTGTTTAAACAAGTCTTACACAGTTCCAAGAAAGTTGGGACAGACACAAATTGAGCTTTAAATACACATACTTCAGAGAACAGCGAGAGAACATGATGGACATTTAATGAGAAGAGAATCCACAGCACATACTTCAGAGGGAGATTAAATGATATAGAAAAGGGACGGGGGAAAAAAAAGTAAAACAGACAAAAGAAATTCGTAGGTTTGTAAGATTTACCTCCATTACTAGTAACCTTAACCTCTCGCAGCAGAGTGAGAGGGATCTGTAAAACAAGCAGCACAGTCTAGGAGAGAAACTGACATTTTGAAAGAGGTCAGCATGTAGAGGTGCAGAGACTCCAAATGGTTTGGGGGAGATGAGGGGTCAAAGTTCAAAGGGTCACTGGATTGTGACTGATTTATGTGGGGTGTTCGACTGGGTTGCGAAGGCAGATGAAGAGGACAAATGAAAAGAATGTGACATCTCTCGCCATCCAGCATGTGTAGTTTTAAAAATATTAAAACATTAATCAAATATTAATAATGGAAATTGTTTGATATACCAGCCAATTGACCAGTCAATATAACTCAGTATCAGAAAATCTGAATTGCAGAGCAGTGTCAAAATCAGAATCGGGTATTAAGGAGTAATGATGCATCCAGCTGAGATGTTACACATTATTGGGTTCATAATAGCTTTCAAATTTTCAGAAAGTCTAGGAATTCCCTCCATTTGTTTTAACAAATACAAAAAAGTTTGTATAGTCCAGTTGTGCTGCTACAAAACTTTAGGATTTTTATGACTACATAAAAAACCTATGACTTACAAATGGTGATTTTTATGCCAAAAAAAAGCATCAAAATGCTCTTTTTTGGTTTTTACCAACTGAAGAAAGGTTTTATACATTTCAAAGTGACTTTTAAAAAATCTTGGATCAGTCCAAAATTATTCAAATGAGATTTGACAAGACTAAACGTTTTAAATTTTGATCAAATGTAGTGGAGACTGATTAAACTAAAACAGTTTTTCCAATTTAGAACCAATGAGAAGCTTTGAGGCCAGTTTTAACATTAGTGTTGTTGCCTGCAAACCACTGAGTCAGTTGCATCTAAATTGTAGTCCATTGGTTGTTCGAGACGCCCATCATTATTAAGTCTACAATTTAAGCAAGTGATTTAGTCTGCAAGCAAAGGTTGTCAATGCAGATGGATTTTGTTTCTCTCTCTTTTAGGCCAGGAACTTTACTAGCTGCATTTCCATTACAAACGTGCACAAAACTTTGTGAATATTCCTGTAAAGCAAAAAAAAAAAAAAAAAAAAAAAGAAGAAAAAACAATTTTGCAATTGCAGTGTCTCCAACAAGGAATTAATTTATGATAAAACCATGTTTTCTTATTCATCTAGACATATCTGGTAGTTGCACATTCTTTTGCTGGCACTACAAAATAAACCAACTGCTCAAACACTGTTATTGTTTATTTGCAGAAAGTCAAGACTATGTGCAACAGGAACATGGTCAACATTTAGGCAAACCTTGCTACATATTTTATACGCGTGTGGACAGGCTGATAAACCACTGAGAGAGGTGGTTGAGGGTTTCTGTGAGAGGCTGCCTTGTGTCAAAGTGTGTGTGCAAATTTGGCTCTGCTGGAATTTTGCATGTCAACTCTAACACCGGCATCTTTTAATCATCTGTCCATAAAGCAAGAGATGCAATGCAGAAAAACAACAGAATTACCCTTCTGTGACCTTTAAAGCTTAGCTGGTTTTCACCAGAATTATTTTCAAAGTAGAAAAATCAGGACTGGAGATACAAATTACACATTTGTAATCAAGTCACTTGTAAACACACCATCTGACAACAGTGTGGGCCACTACACTAGGATACAAGCCCATTTATTGCCAGAAAATGTTCAAAATGTAAATTAAATAAAGGCTAACACTTAATGAGGAGTTGCATGCAGTGAAAAAAATCCCTCACAAAATGCCTTTATGGAACATTAAGCAACGTTTTGCTGAAGAAAATTTGCAGCTGAATTTTTGCTGCCAGTTAGCTGCGGCAAAAATTCTGATGTCTGCTTTTTTTGTTACAACAATGATAGGTCTATGAGAACACTGCTAGCAAATGGGCATAGCTAAGATTACCAGTTTTCAGCAAGAATGCACTGAACTGAACACTGAAAATACTGCAAAGTATGTACAAATAATTTTGCTCCAATCGTTTGGAAGGTTAATTCTTCAGCTTTGTAAAAGAAATCTTTTACAGAGCAAAAAGGTCTCTTTTTACTTCTAGTTGCTAAGCTGATCCTGGCGTTCAGTGCTGAAACACAGAACTATGTGTAAGCCATGAAGAGTTTCTAATTTACAGGTAAATGAGAAATTGTAGGAGTAGTCATTTTTACTTACCCTCTACCCTGCATGACAGGATATGGCAAGATGGCGAGGGGAGAGTTTTAGGGGAAACTGCTGCTTCTCGCTGTCTCAGATAAAACAATGTAGTGCATTATGTGTGTTCAGTTTGTTACTGGCTGAAAACAAAAACCTTGTATTTCCAGCACTGAGGATAATCTGATTACACCCAGTGTATAAAGAGGGGCAAGGAATTGACTACTGAAGTAAAGATTGTTTTTGTATGATGGATATTTAAAGGATTACTCTTAAATCTTGCTGGATTAAAACATGCTTCCAGATGATTAAAATAAAGTACTAAAATTGGCACTTTTAAAATCACTGTGGAAATCTAACAAATACAAAAGAAATAGTGGAAAGCCAGAACACAAAGGAATAAAATAAGAACAATGAAGAGGTTAAGATTTAAAGTGCCATGATCGTAGAAAGCAACTTTAGATCTCTTAAATAATTTAGAGAATTTTATTAAGAAAAGTGTATTCTCTAAACTGTGCTGTTGAAATATTCTATCCATTTTTGAAAACGATTTTCAAAAACGGTTTTAGATACACATCCTCTGAAGCGGATGTGGATGTTGTAGAATCATCTGACTTTAGATCTACTACACTCGGTAAAGTTGCAACGCTAAAGAAATTCCTGTATGACTTTTTACTAAAATGTCCACAGCTCTTACCTGATCAGGTAGCAGCAGAAGAGGAGGCTGAGGATGAAGACAAAGATGGCTGTCCCAAAGACCACAATGTAGATATTAAGAGGAAGGTTCTGGAACCCTATATTTGGCATCTTGAAACTGTAGTGTGGGAAATCGGAGCTCATGGATATTCTAGACGAAGAGAGACATACACATACAAAATATAAGAAGTTGCACATTCTGTATGGACTGAGAGACATAATATGTGTGGACATAAGATAATACAAAGTAAATCTAAAGTTTGTCATTTTGAATCTTTTTTATTATGAATGAACAGCTCAGGTATTTTAAAAGTTAAAATCAGCAAACTGACTAAAAAGATACTTGTGGAAGATCAACAGTATTTAGCGCAGACCTACAAATTTTACAACCCGGGGGTGCCACATCAATCCCTTTTGTACTATTGGCCCTCATAGGTCAATAAAAAATATCAAGTTAAAAATTGCATGTGTTAACAGCAAAAGGTGAATCAAAAAAGGACTCATCTCAAAAATATACAAAAGCCTGCAATATGAATCCAATGTTAACAATAAAGAAATTAAGGAGAAATGGGAATTGGAGGCTAATATAATAATAGCGGATGAGGATTGGGAAGAAACATTTAGATCTGGACACAAACTAACTAACAGCCCGACATGGAGGGAGTATGACTGGAGGGTTAAGAAGCGTTTTTTTAACTCTCCAGTCATCACATCTAAATACTGTAGAACATCCCAGCTCTGTTGGAGAAATTGTGGAAATGTGGGGGATTATACTCATATATTTTGGGATTGCCCGAAGATAGTCGAGTTTTGGAAAAATGTCCAAACAGATATAAAGAGTATTTTGGGCATTCAATTAGATCTGGATGTATCCGTCTATATTCTAGGAATAATACCCTCTGACATGATCAACAAAGATAATAAATACTTGATCAGAGTTCTGCTTCTGATTGCAAAAAAGTGCATAACATGTAGTTGGTTAAGGCCACAACCTCCCAATATAGCACAGTGGCGAGATAGGATTAAAAAAGTCTATATAATGGAAAAAACAACATCAAGACTACAACTTAAGATGGGGACCTTTGAAATAAGATGGAGACCTATAACTAAATACATAATGTAACCTTGACACCTCTATATATATATATATATGTATATATATATATATATATATATATATGTGTGTGTATATATATATATATATATATTTATTTATTTATTTATTTTATTTTTATTTTTAATTTTTTTTTGTTCGTGTACTTTTCAAATTGAGTTTGTATTATTCATCACTACTATGTACTCTCGTCACTTGAGTTGATATTCTCTGTATGTCTATTGTGTGTATATGTTGATGTAAAACATTTATTGAAAATAAAGAGTTAAAAAAAAAAAATTGCATGTGTTAATCCTACATGCAAACACAAGTGTGCTTCTTTAATTTTAAAGTGTTGAAAGGATCAATATATCAACCCAATTGGCCAATTTTTTGCAGCCTAACTCCTGTTTACTGAAATCAAAGGCCCTGACAGCTGTTCTTAGGTATTACTGTTTTTCTAAAAGAGTCACTAACAATGCAGTTGTCCATACAGCATAATGTATGTTATTGCTCAGTTGCCATGGGACCTGGTACCATCGCCTGCTAAAAAAAGAGTTCAGTTAATTATCTGGCCCTCACCAATACTTTATTCATGTGGTCATTCAGGAAAATAATTTATCCCAATTTTAACATTGCAGTGTCTCTCAATATATAATTAAACATATTACAAATTAAAACAGCTTAAAATTGTTTAATATGTATGTTAGCCAAGTGTAGGTATTGACAACATTTAATCCAATTACAGCGATGCATAATGAATTTTAACAGACCACATGAACTTAATTGGTGAAGGGACCAGTAGAGACAAAATACAACTCAACTAATGCAACTAGGCAAGTATTTATTTCTAATATTAATATCTCTGTGATAGAGGATAACAAATATGTACACATGTTATACATTTCACTACATTTTCAACACCTTAATAAAAAAGTTGACCATCTTGCTGACTTCTCCACAGCTTCTCTGTTTCAGTTAAACTTCCCTCAGTCCTGAGCTGCATCACTATTATTGACACATCACCAAACAAATGCCACATGACCAACTGTCTTCTCTCCCCCTCTAGAAACAAAAGGAAATTTGTAATATCACCATACATACCAATGTTAGTGCCAACATATTGTGCATCCCTTAAATGTATTGTTCAATCCTAAAAATGCACCTTTTAAATTTTGACTTCACTTAAAACTTTGATGCTCATTTTAACCGATTTGCATAAACTGGTTGAACCTAAAAATACATAATCTAAATTGAAAGCAATACCAGATGCATCTCTCAATGTCAAACAAATAGGATACGGGCAATGCGGCATGCATAACATTTAGCTTTCTCTATGGCTATTACAATTTAATGGAGCTATATGCACATAAACCCCGCTATTTTAAAACAGACAGATACATTGCCTGATAACCATATTAGTACCCTTGGAACTTTTTTGTATTTCATCTTGTTACAACCAGAAAGATCAAAGTACTTCCTTGTGATTTGTTGACCAAAAAAGAATGGAGATAAAACATCGTTTTCAAAAACTTTTTCCAACTAAAAACCTACATTTCAAATACTAAGGCCTGATAATTCATAAATTTAGAATAAGTATATCTGTGTTGTTTGGTCACGTGCTCACTGAAGTTGGTGATTGCAACAGAACAGAAATGTGAAAAAGTTCAAAGGGAAAGTGGATTTCTTTTGGAAGGTGCTGATTGTAGCTATTATGCTGCAACAAGAAAAAGAGCTTAAACTATCTGCACATCATTTGTTGAAACAAACCCCATCATTAAAGCCCTATAAACTAATTCATAAAAGTAATGCTATACCAATAACAGCCTATTGGTCAAGTTCTCTCACTCTAAAGGAACATGACTAGGCATGCCCACATCTTCACTTAAAAGGGACCGTGGAAGAGGAGGGGGAGGAGCAATAGAAGGAGGAATGACAGAAATAACTGTCTGCTCCTTTAGGGACGCTGTCTCAGGCCTCATACCCCAAACAGCTTCATTCCCCAACACTCCCCCTGTGGAAACTTTTAGGACCATTAACAATCCCCTGGATAACTGTAAACTTGCCCCCACACAAATGGGCAGTCAGTTATACAACATCAGGATAACCTCAGCCCCTGAACTGCTGCTACACTCAGTCCTTGCATAAGGAACCCCTTCCTTCTCAACACCCGTAAGATATGCCTCTCTAAAGCTTTATGCAAAGGAAGTGTTCCCACATCTACCTTATGCATCTGATGGTTCTCTTACAAATAAATGTCTAAACATCTTACTATGACCAAAAACTTGCAGCTGGGCTAAGTTTCATGGATGACTGCAGCAAACAAGTATGCAGGACAGGAAGTTTAATGAGGACACAAAGGCCGGTCAGGTTGTGCAGAGGTGCATAAGAGCTGAAAGTCAACAACGCTCTTCAGTCTTTAAAGATAATCATGCCTAGAAGTCTTAGCAGCTGGCAGGGGATTTCACTCAGCTCTTTACATAAATATTTGACAGAACACACAAGTTAGCTGAGTGATGAGGCTGCTACATTACACTTATTAAATGGATCCAACAGAACTGCTATGACAAGTTGAAGGTCTAACTTTGTAAGATCATCTGTGAGACATTTCCTCCCTTATTTGAACAGAAACACGTCACTGAGCTACAACAAAATGACAAACACCCCTGGAAAGACAAAACAATTTGACATTTTGCCATTCTTTTAATAAATTATCATATTACTAATCGTTAAAATGACTTGATGAAACATGTAAATTCATGCAGACCACAGATTCATACATGCACCATTTCTTTTGATGTACACATACCCAAGTGGTGCCTTCATGTTGAAGAACAGAAAAGTCTGCACACACTTGCAGCACAGGCCTCTGTAAAGTGACATAATGTGTTGTTGAGAAAGAAACTTGTGAGTTTGCTGCTGGTAAGATTTTTGGACCACAGTACTTTTGTCTCCCTTTCATATCAGCTCACATTGAACCCGTGCCCCTCTCCATTGCGACTCCTTTTCGGTGTCTGTCTTATCAAAGACACAGTGACCTCCCCTTGCTTATAAACAGTAAGAAACAGACACCGCTGGAAAAACACAGACTCAAACACTCTGACAAATCTACAGACGGATTGCAGAAGTATCCACGCCTCTTCATTTTATCACACAACCACAAACTTCATTGTATTAAACTAAGATTTTATGGAGAAGACAAATACAAAATAGCTATAAGTCATATGAGGGGGCAAAGCAAACCTTTGGAGAAGATGAGACCGTATTTTAACTTTTGGCCTAGGTGCAAAGTGCTATGGGTGAGACAAAACTATCATTCTACAGGGCACTGCTTATTATGTAGTAATTTTGTCACATAAAAGTCCCAGTAACCATTTGTGGTTGTAAAATATGTTTCAAACAAATAACCAAGAAGAAAACTTTATTCTCGACAGATTAACAAGCTTAATCTGTCGATTTATTGAAATAAACCTCACTTTTTATTTTGTTTGCTGAATTTTAAATGCTGTGATTCACTTTTTTTTTGTTAAGGTTGTAATTTTCTTCTGGTACCTCTGTTTGAATAATTACCACTGTCAGTATTTTAACCAATATACAATACAAACATACTTGAACATTAATATGGTCCTAGTTTTTGGCAAAAGTTTGGTGGTTACTTTACACTATAAGTCATATAGTCTATAAGTCTCCATTGCGACTCCTTTTCGGTGTCTGTCTTATCAAAGACAGACACAGTATTTTGCTCTTTAGAGAACATTATTACTCATGGAAATTAGATTATGTGACTCAGTTTTCAACTCGGTGCCACAACGTTGAATCTGCCAACAACTCCTTTGGTGTCAAGAATCGCTGACCGACAGTATCTTGGGAGAACCCAGTGATCCAGAAATCCAAACCCACTCACACTTAACATCCCACATAATCCAGAAATGTACGTAGAGTGAAGCACTGCCAATGAGAGTATAGGAACAACATTACACTCAGACCGAAAAGACATTCGAGGAAAAAGAAAAAAAAACAAGAAGAGAAGCAAATGGCTGAGTTTTCCATGCAGGTCAACAATGACTCAGCGGTTTCAAAGTTATGGTGAATAACTTTCACCATTATCCAAACAAGTGAGGCATAACTTCTTTGTTTAGTGACAGTATTTTCTGAACAAAGGCCGACAGGCTTGCAATTTTATAAAACAGAGCCCAATGAGTTTTCTCTGGTGCCCTAGATCTTTAAAAGCTGAATACGTATTTGACTTGGTAAGTAATCACATTGTTTTTCACAAATATCGTAATTCTGAAGTAAAAGAATGCAAGTATCCAATTAAGAATATCCAATATGTCCCAACTCAAATGGATTCCATAAAGTGGTTTGTTTCCCTTTCAGCTCTCCCTGTGACATAATTCCAAACAGCCCAAGGAATTAATCCCACAAGAGAAGGTAAACATGGTATGATATGCTAACTAACAGCAGCTCATGGCTGCTCAACAATAGAAATGATTTTATCTTTGACTCCGAGTCTCTTACCAATCGTCTCTTCTCTCTCCCTCATTTGTTTTCACATGGCCTCACCCCATTATGTAATGAGCAACAAGAATGTGCACGGCACGCCAGATTCATGAGAGATGAGAAAGAGCAGACACAATGCTCCTCAGGTTTAGACGAAATGAAATATCATATCGTCTAACTTAAATTTCAAATTATATTGTTAAAATGCTTTTAAATGCCAAAAACCTAATTTTGTATTGAGAAGTTTTTGGGGGTTTTTACCCAACAAGAGTAAAAATAGATGTGTTTACTTTTAAGAGAAAAAGGATAGATTCTTTGAAACCATTTAGTTACTACTCTTTTTAATGTTGCTATAGTAAAAAGAGTAATTATTGCAGCACAATTGTTCTCCATACATCTATCTATCTATGTCTAATCTATGTGATATACTTCACTTGATTATGGAGTTAGAGTATTATTAAAATTAAAGTTATTTCAGTAATTTATTGAAGTGGTCTCTACAGAAAGTAACTGGAAGGGGGGGAAAAAACAACCAAGAAATGGGATGATAATTAATAAAATAAAACAAAGTAAATTCAGCATAATACATGACAATATGGCCCCAACCTTTTATTTTACATATCTCACTTTTTTTCCTCCTTATGTTTCTATTTTTATTAGTTGGTTTTCACTGCCTCCTGTATATACTAGTTTTAAGTTCTTGATTTTTTTTTTATTTTATTTGTTCATTAACCTTATCTGTTCTTTGCAGATTCTAATTTTCTGTGTAAACAGGGGATTTACCCGGCTAGTTTGGTATTTTTTATTACCATAACACTGTTCTTAATCATGGGGGAACTTTCTGTAGGGGTTGCAAAACAGATGATACACATCTCAATCAACACATTATTAGAAATTGTTCAAAAGACAACTCCAAAACATGAACAAAGTGGAATAGAAACATCTGCTCCACGCAAATAAAAACCTCTGGCCAATCAATACTACAGAGTGGACCAGAGGGCAATATTTTATGAGGGGACTTACTAGTTACCACATGAGTCATCAATGTGGTAACATATTTGCTCAATACAACAGATAAATTTTGACCGGTGCTGTTGGTCAAAACAAATATTTGCTGTAGTTTTCCAGTCATCAACATAAATCCATCAGTTTAATTTGATAGGAGTCCAGTTTGGACAAAAAAACTATTATTTGCCAAAATGCTTGGCTACTTAAGATAACTAGCATAAGCGTAACAAGATAAAAATAAAGTTATTTAATAAAGCAGCTAATCTTACAAGTTTTGCTTCAACACAAATGTCTTGAGCTTGATATACCCAACAGACTGTTTAACATTACAGGAAATACAAAAATAAAACTTGAGAAGAGTGGCCCTTGAGGACTGGAGTTTGACATCCCTTGTGTAGACAGTTCATAGCAAAATACTGCATCCCTTTTTATATGAGCTTACATTTTAGTCTAGCAGGGAAATGGGGCGGGAACCCTGCGTGGGTGACATCATGCTGCAAGGAGACTTGTTTAAAATAACATTGGAGCTCATTTAAGAATATTGTGTATCGTGATATAGCAAAAATATATCAGGATATTAGATTTTTCTCATATCCCACAGCCATAAGTCAAAGTCTTAATACAATTGAGACTTAAATACAGTTGAGATGCTGTGGCATGACTATAAATAAAACTGAAATAAAACAAATCCACAAAGCAGAGTGAGGCAAATTTTCTCAACAGCAATCTAAAAACTGATGCCCGATTACTGGTCATTAATTATGATATATTTACTGCTGAAAATAGTAGCATAGCCAGTGCTTTTGTATTTACCCAGGTTCTGTTTGATAATGCAATCTGAAGATCTGAACTATGCAATTATGAAAAATAAAAGCTTATAGATAGAGCAAACACTTTTACACAGAATTGAATGTCCTGAGGCACAAAGCTGGATTTCCTGTCTCTTTTGCTGTTTTAGACAAAACAATTAGCCTCCTTATCCTCCTTAGTAAGTAAGTTAAGTGTTGCATAAATTATTTGTCATGCTTGACAGACTATAGGGTTTTATCAATTGCAATAAAATCCCGGAGCCACCCACCTCTCCGCCGAGATGTTATCCTTTATTGTGTCTGAATCATTTGCACACATATTACAAGAGCAAACAAGGCCTTCCTAAGCCTCTATGCCTCAAATTGTCATTTCAAACAGCTGAGTCAGCCACTCTTTTAAATCAAAGAAGCAATAAAAACGGCAAGTCTAAAAGACACACCACACTTTACTTTTCAGGTTCATGTGGTTATTTTAACTAATACTACATTGTTTACAGGCTTCGTACAGTAGTTCTTGTCAGCATTCTACTGAATAATAGTTAAACATCTGAATGAGAAGTGGAAATTTCCACTAGCTGCCACGAGATGTGCTCATCTGAAACTTTATATGCCAAAGGGCAGCAACAAACACCAGGGCCCCACAGGGCGAGGAAGGGGCTCATTAAAATGTCCTGGCATAGAGCATGAAGTGCCTATGATTAAATGCTACTTCAATGTTCAATCACATGTCGTCCACTCACATAGTGTCAAACCAAATATACATAATGTTTAAAAAAAAAAGGTTTGTTTAATGCACAGCTTAAGTAGAGCCACTGATTACATAGTTTTTTTTTTTTTTATAGAACAAGTAATCGGTGACTTATTCAGAATAGTACACCACTTATTTCTCCTCTGTTACTTATTTCTTGGTTTTTCTCACAAGTGATCTGAGCACAATTTGAGCAGACAGGATAAAAGAGTCAAGTTCACTAACTTTATCTTTCAAACCACTGAAAGTCAAAATAGACGCATGCCAGTCACATCATCTAGCCAGTCTTTTGTTCATAATTGTGGTAGGAGAACTTTTAAAAGTCCAAATCTATGTGTCTGTCAGGGAATGTGGGCGCAATAGTGAGTGTGGATGGATGACGTGATCTATGGTGTAGTGCTTTCTGTGGTTAGTTTGTAGAAAAGCATTTCAAATAGTTGTTACTAATAAAAAAGCCAGTTTTTCTAGAGATGTGCCAAGTAACTGAATAACTGGACACTTTTCAGTTTGATCAGTGAACGCACTATTATCTAACACTCAACACTCTTTGGTAATGGAATTGTAACTGTAGGTAGAAGCTATTTTCACTGACTTGTTTACTGCCGAAAGAAAGAGCTGAGTTTCAAACTGATTTGTTGGACTTGTGGAAAATTTGCAATTGGTAAAGTCAGACATGAGCATACTTCAACAGGTAACTGGAACATGCTGAAAAAAATTTTTCACTTGATTTTGAGGTCACAAGAAAGCTTTTTATTTATTTAATTATTTTTTTTTAATTCAAACAAATCGAAACTAAAAGGTACTAACAAAAGACTCATAGTAATAATGAAACAACTGATGCAGGCAACAATAACAACATCCAGAAAATTAGTAAAAATATCCAATATCTCAAAATTTGCCAGTCAAAATAGCACTTTGGAGATTAAAGAAACATAAAGAAGCAACAATAATTAGCTTTATTGAAGCTAAATTCATCAACTCACCCTAAACAAACTTAAAAATAAAAAAACATTATTTATTTTTATTTATTTTTACCTCCGCTACAGTTGGTGGTTTGCTCTCCTTCGCCCTGTGCTCTCCACCATTTCTCAGAGGACTCAGGGTAATTCAAGCTGACACAAACATGGAAGAACTGACACAAACAGCTGTCTCATGGCACCTACGTTCCCTACCAACTCATGACCTTCTCGTTTCCCTCCTAACGCTACTCAATGTCATCTTATTATGAACTGCCATCAAACTTTAAGCTTTTACTTTCTTTTCTGACTCCCAATTGTAATTTCTGACATGTGTATTTAGTTTTGTTTCAGTAACTACACCTCATTAAATCAACATATAGTGAAAATGTTCTACTTTAAAGTTACAAATGGTGCAAAATCAGTAACACTTAAAAAAATGGTTACATTAAAGCTTTAATAAATGTACCAAAGTAAATATTGAATCTCTTTGTTTCTTCAGCTGCTAAAAGCAGAGTGTAGGTCAACATAGTACGATCACAGCCACTAAAAATAAACTTATGTCAGGGTGAGTATTACAAGTAGTAAGTTAAAACCAGCCTCACTGAAGTCCAACGATGATCAGCTCTTCGCAGTATCTGACCTTAAGTTGGTAAAAAACAAACGTGCAGAATTCTAACCCAACCTCATTTTTTCCCCCCATAAACAACTACGTTTCACTTCAGTAATTCAGAAAAAATTCAGCCAGAGTTGGCCACTTGCCACAAGAAGGAGGTCGATATATAATTGGTGGATCATAATGAAGATTAACTGAGAACCACAATTTAAAAGTTAAACACTAGCTAGTTCAGAAGGAGTGCTTATTTAAAGAACGTTCAATGAATATGCAGGCTTTTGAAATACACTTTCTCAACTTTTTAAACATGTCCAAACCAAAACAGCTGACATAGAGACATGTTTCCATGGCTGACCCACAGAAGGTCTTCAGAATGGCTCAGTTAAAGAATTAAATGATTTCATCCATGACTGATTTTAATCAGTGACCTCTGGGTCATAAACTAAAATCCTGACTATTTTTCAGAGAAAACACTCGTAGTGATTGAGTGTTTTCACTCATTATTATGAGTGAAAACATATAGTAGTATGTTTTCATTCCCGTAGTAAACATATGATAAACGCGTCGGAGTGGTGAATGCTAACAAGCTCTTCATGAAGTGCATGACTCCACTTCTATTGATTTAGTCTGTCAGGATGATTTTCAAACAACTACCTTAAAGCACAAGGACAAAAAAACATATTTAATTCTGTAGCAGAACCAACACAAAGTCTGATGTTGGCAGAGCTGCAGTGGATCAAAGGCTTGGGCTAACCAGCAGGCTGACCTAAGGTAACTGAACATAGGAACCTTGACCTTCAGCTGAATCAAGGGTACCAAACGTTCCCGCGATCTGTTGTTAAATTGTTGTAAACTGTTACGTTTGACATGCTGTTAGCTTCCACCAATCAAAGTACATTCATTTTCCATTGAGTTTACGGTGCTATGACATCTTTCCACAACAGGTAAGGTAATTATACAGATAGAAAATAAAAAAAAAAATCACAAAAACTCTCAACAGGAAAATACAAACTAACCATTTAAACAAGGGAGGGGTGCATGAGCAGGCAGTACTGAGGATGGGCATACAGTAGGAAGATTGTTCTCTTTGTCCTTTTGAAGAGCCAGATTCTGTCCATCATGAAGCAATACGTTTTTTGGAAATATTGACAGTCATTTGGAAATCTCACAAATAAGGTACGAGTTTACTTACCCTGCAAAGACTACTTTCATAGACTGCTGTCTTTGGTCAGTAATGTTAACTTTGCTGTGCTAATCATGAATGGCAAAGAAAATCTCAAATGCCACCTCTGAGGTCAGACAGTATTTATTTAGGAGTGCTAGCAAAATTCAGTCTAGCTGCAAATTGAATAAATGAATAAGCAGTCAGAAAATAATGGATGCAACTGTTGGATGGAGCTGGATACAGCTGCTGTTTATTTTTGAATGAATGTTGTCAAAAAATAATAACAATAAATTATAATTTTTTTTAGAAGATTTTATTGGCTCTAGTGGCCTTTATTTGATAGTTAATTGACTGGAAAGCAGCAAAGGTCACCAGGCCAGGAATTGAACCTGCGACTGTTGCGTCAAGGACTAAGGCTTCTGTACATGGGTTGTGCTTAACAACCCCTGCACCATCACAACACACCCCAAATTCTTCTATTTTTTGAGGCGCATATAACAAAAGTAAGCTTTGTCTGTTAGATGACTAAGTGCTTTGAAACATGGTTTGGTTGTCAAAGAATGTAATAGCAAATACAAATTTGCAAGACAGTTACATTTTGGATTTTTTTTCAGCTATATTCAATATTCGTAAAACTTATTATGAAATTGGAAATGGCTAATATCAGAATCAAAAGATGATCGGAAATCATGCTAGAAAGTACTTTGAAAACTAGTTCAAAAAATGACACCAAGTAATATTTTTATAAATATTCGCAAAAACTTACAAATCATTCTGTGGTACATTTTTCAAAAATATGTTTCAGTTTACTTTGGCAACAAAATTGTTACTTTCTGAGTCATAACTAAGTTTTGCTAAAATAGATTATACAGCCATCACAAAAAACATCTGGAGAGCCATTCAATTCATTTCTTCTTTTGACTTTTTTGTCATAATGCACCACCTTATGAGACATTTTACACTCAAACAAAATGGACGCTTGCAATACCGACTGTTTGCAACACTCCTGTTAGAATCCTACTGCGTAGCTGTCGCACAAAATTGCACAAGAAGTCCTGAGCACATGTTGCGGAGGTTTGTGTTGCCACATGCAGTTGCTTTGGAAAATATCCAGAAAATGTTAAGGCAGCAGTGCATGTGAAAGCACCACCTTGGCAAGCATTGAATGTACGGTGGACTCTTTGCACTTGAAGTACTGAAGCTTGTAAAAGTCAGACAGGAAAGATTGCTGGTGGAAAGTTTTTGACAAGAACCACATTTAAAGTAAATATTGAAACTTGTATGTAATTTGACTAAACAAGCCTTTGCCTGGAGGAACTTGTCTACACTACAAGTAGTAATGCTTAGTTCCTCTTTAGCTTGGTCTTTACATAACTGGTATTAAAACACATGCAGATTATACATGACTTATTTTCCCCTTTGAAAAGAGTTGCACACCTTATTAAAGGAGTGCTGTGAAATACTGGGCACCTCAGTTCAAAATGCCATGTTAAAATTTGAGCTGCATGGTTGGCTGTAGTTTCTGTCTTTTTTAAGACAACTGTTGAATAAAGAAAAAGAAGACAGACCAGATTGGCCGCTGCTCGCCTTGATGTTAAAGGAAGTTCAGTTGGAGTTACCCAGGAACTCCCTCGTGTTAAGTACAAAACAATGTGGGGTTTTTTTCACATTAAAATATATATTAATATTTAACCATATTAATATTTTAATGTAATATTTTAATATGCCAATGTCATAAAAACCTAATTTAATAATCTCTTAAAGCAACAGTCAGAAAACCTCAGGTTTTGGATCACAGGTTCGATTAATGCATTGTATGGATAATCTGAGTTGGGGTTACTGAGTGCACCTCAACTCCATAATTTGTGTCTGAAGCAGTTGCGCCTGATATGTGGGATAAAAGTACACCAGAAAAACAACTAGCTAAATAAAACTTGCTGGGTAACTCGAGGAAGGACTTGGTCAAAGCAGAAAACAGACCATTTATCATCCTAAATGCAGAACTGAAGCAGCTAATAAGAAATTAACTTTACTGATATCAATCCAACAACAGAAAACCTGTTAGGAGGGTAAATAACTAGGCTCAGGACAAAGACAATGGAAATCTGATTCCTGTGAGAATGACTTTAGATGACCCCACAGGTCACTTTCACTCTTTTGGAGGTGCTCTATCCACACTAGTTCATGTCATCTCAACTGTATGTTATATTAAATGATAATTATTTCCATTTGTGGCAAACCTTTGCTAAATCTCAGTGTTTGGACCCGCTGCTCACTGGCTTGATTTTTGATGTATGTGTTCAGTACAACCAGGCAAAGCAGTTCATGGATTCATGAAGCAAGCAAAGCAAGCACTTGAGATGCAAATTGCACCCAAACTAGGAAAGCACCGTGTTCAACTCACTTTGGCTCACTACTCTTGTAACATTTCCTCATCACAATACAACAATTCCACATCACCTTAATTTTAATAAATTTGATGCCTGGCTGGGTTTAACTGCAGGCCCTCAGTGTATTAACAACAGAAAGCTGTTTCTGTGTCCAGTCTGGATATTTGATAATACAAAGACAGCACCAGATAACATCAGAGGTCAAATCTATTTTTCTACACAATAGCACTGATACAGTGACACAAATGTTGGCGATACATACACATTCAGAGAGTCCAATACAAGAAATGAACCAAAGTAACAGAGTTTTACTGAAATCAGATGATTTTCAGCAGGACAACTCAAAAATCCAATCTTTCTCCATTCAGTAAATGCACCACACATCGGTGCAACCCGCTTTGGAAAACATTCACCTTATTTCCTTGATATGTTAGTAAGGCTCTGTGTTCTGTTTTTTTGTTCTGCTTTTGTGGACAACTATTACCCCCCCTGCCCCTATTGATCCAAGTTAAACAAACCTGAACTTTCGGATCCAATCCACGCTGCCACAGAAGGAACCTTCAATTTCCCGTTTAAAGACACAGACCGACCAGAAACACCGCAGGCTGTCGTCTGCTGTGTACGTTCTGCACTTAAGAGCGCAGTCTGGTTAGGAAACCATTACTTCCCAAAACCCGTTGATGGCACGAAAAGATATGAAGCTTCGCGCAGTTTGATTCATAAGGGTCAGCTCCATTTTCAGTACCAAACAGCGGTGGGTGCAGTGAAATGGCAGATGAGTCCACACATGCAGTGGATTCACGGTGGCAGGTCCTGCGTCGCTAACCTGCTAGGAGGGGCGGAGATGCTCCCGTTAGTGCCGTTTATGAAGAAATGGACTTTAGCGCGATTGCCGTTCTAACCGGCTGGTTGGTTTTGGGTCAGAGGTCAGCCGTACACCAAGGTTGATGCTCCTGAGTTGTTGTCATTTGTTTAAACTGGACACCCGGATGGTGTCTCGCCCATCCTCGGAGACTTTTATTGCCTCACAGCAGGACTGGAGACAGACGGGTGGAGGTGGTTAAGCTAGCAGCGCTAACCTATTAGCTGCTACAAATGAGAGAATAACTCATAACTCGACCGAGTTAGCCGATTAAATATCATCTAAGGACTCTTTTAGCCGAAATGAAGCAGTCTTCTTGTCCACGTTTAGGTATTTGTGAGCTTAAATGATGTCCCTGGTGCTCAAAGTGCAGCTGAGATCAATTTCGGATTATTTAAAGTTGGCAGCATCAGCCCTAAGTTGCTGTTTGAGTGCATAGAGCTAAAAACGTAAACACAGAGACTCACCGGCAATTTCCCCTTCAGCTCCTTTGGTGGCTTTAAAACCTCTGCTGTGTGTTTCTTCGCAAAGGCAGACTGTTACTGAGAGCAGACCCAAACTGAAAGCAGTCGCCACCACAAAAAAAAAAGCCCCCTTCTTCGTATGTGGATGTTACGCAAAGCCTTGCGGCGAGGCGACCTCCTCATCACACACACAGCCCCGCTCCGCCCGTCAGTCCGTCTGTTTGTGACGTTCCCGCTGCAGCTACTGGAGGCTCCGATCGCTTAAAATAAACTGGACGCAACTCGAGAAGAAGGTAGATGTGTCCCTGGTGGATGAATTTTACCCAAGCCGGGGGTTCGCGGTGAACGATGAGAAACTCCCGTTTCTGGCTACCGACAGTCGTCCTTGGCAGTCTGCACGATTTGCACGTACGCGGTTACTCGCCCACTACCACCAGTGGGTAGATCCCACCTCCTCCCAGTCAGATCGGCACTGAGAGAGCGAGGAAGAGGAGGATGAAGAGGAGGAGTGGAGCTGCGTGCGGGATTAAAGCACAGCGAGCCTTGTGGATGAGATGCTGCACAGAGAGAGAGGAGGATGAAGATAGCATGGTGATTAAAAATTAAAACAACATTTCTACCTCAAGAATTAACTAAATTATCCAGTAAGTCAAACTGGAAGTAGGCTATAGACAAACTGTAAAAATGTCGAGATTATTTTATTCAGAAGTGTTAAAAGTATCCAAATTATTATCCGTGCTTATTAGATTTAATTGAGGATTTAATTGAACTACCTTCTCCCCTGGAACATTTTCACATTTTGTCAGGTTGCAACCTTGGTCTCTTGTGTAAGTAAGCACAAATTACTGCCCAATTGTGAGGTGAAAGGAAAATGACAGAAGGTTTCCAAATGAATTTAAAAAATAGAAATGTGAAAATTGTGCTATGCCATTGTATTCACCTCCCCCCAAATCAAATCAGGTTAAACCAACTAGTAATTAACCTAGTTTAACAGCGATCACTAATTTATAATTAGTACATTCCAGAGTATTGCCAGAATTTATGCAGCTGTTCTCTAAATGGCTGAGAAGAGAACATCTGTGAAGATACATCTTCACAAAGTATAGCAGGCAGGCCTGAGAGGAAGTATGACTATGTTTGTATTAGGTAACAAAATATTATACAAGGCTTTGATCGTCACACGGAGCACTATTAAATCCGTCATCTGAAAATGTAAAGAAAATATGGCACAACTGCTAAGGAAAGTGTTTGCCAGAAAAGCAAGAAAGAGGCCTCTGTCATTCTAGAGGAATGACAGAGATGCACAGTTCAGGAAAAAGAATGTGGTGACAACGAGCTACTAGTTGGACACTCTGCACATCTGGCACTTGTGGAAGAGGGAGAAAAAGAAAACTATTGTTGCGGGGGGGGAAAGCCACAAGAAGGCCTTGTTACCTCATGCCATTTATCAAGATGCTCTGATTAGATGAGACCAAACAAACTTTGCAGAACAAGTGCAAAACCATCACCCTGAATGAACCATTCACATTGTGAGACTTGGTGAACAAAGCGCTCGTGGTGTGGGAGCACTTTCCTCCAGCTGGTTCTGCAAAGGATTGTCAGTGTGGCTGAACACAAATTCATGCCAGGCCTCTTCAGATATTTTTGTGCAGAACATTTTTGAAAAACATTCATCGTTTTCTTTCACTTCTGAACTACTTGGAGTTGATTCGTCCTCTAAAGTCTTAAGAAATTACACCAAAATGTGTGATTGTAACGCTACATAAAATGAAGGTTAGTAACACTTTTACAAGGACTGCGCATGTGTTCATAAAACGTTTGTCTTGCTAAAAACACTGTTTGGTCTTTGAGGCATGAACAAGACAAGGTTGTAAGTCACACAAGGAAGTAGTGACACAATGTAGAGACTGAAGGAAGTGCTATATGGGGATAATAAACCTCCTCTCCCCTATTATTTCAACAATAATTCCTCCATTCAGTCCGTACCAAGAAACGGCGTTACTCCTGCTGTCTCAGGGAAGGAAAGGAGGACCAGTGCCAGTCTTGTACCTAGTCTGTAGTTCCTGAATGCCCCTTTGTGGATGTCACCATCCTCTCCCTCCTGCCAACCCCCGGCAGCCCATTCAGGAGTGTCACATGGCGCTTCCCACTCAGCAGCCATCTCACAATGCACTCCTGTCATCTGCACCTCATTGACATGCACTTATAGTGATGTGCATCAGGGGATGGTGGGGCTCTTCCACTGCTTTAAAAGGAAATGAAGGACCGGGCTGGGTGGCCAAAGTGTGGCTTCCTGGATGCAGGCTTCACATTTAAACGGAGGAAGTTGCAGCGTGTGTTATAGGTGCACATCACCAACCATCTTTAGGTCTGTGAGGAAATGTTAATGATATGTACTGATTAAAAATGATATAAAAAAAACAACCATGTCTACTGCTCTGAACAGAATTTTACAGTAATATATACTGTAAAATATATTACTGTAAAATATTTTACTGTAAAATATTTTACAATGCCATATTTTGGTCGTAAGATTATTACTCGTCTCCATTTGCAAGATTACATTTCCAACTAACCTGATATTACAGGCATAGTTTAGTTCAGGATAAAGTGACAGATTTAATAAGCCAGTAAATATGAACACTCACACGTAACCACTTGATTGCATTTGATTTTATTTCATAGAGATAGAGTAAAGATGACTGAATATCACTTAAATTTGTATTTAAAATAATGGAAATCACTTGTGTGTTTTTTTCCTCCACACAGTAATGTTTTTGTTGTTCTGTCGTAAAGGTTACTACATCTAAAAATGTTATAGGGGCACGAATGGTAAGGCACTCGATTCATCAAAAATAATTCAAACAATGTAAACGTTTTGAATAAGACACACAAATGACAAGCTAAAAAGTGTGTATTTTCTTTGTCAGTTGCTTCAAATCTCTTGGCAACAGGGCTTTTTTTTTGTTTAGTGTCAGTTTGAATCTACTTTGATGCTTATGTTTTGTGTTTGTTCTGAAAATAGTGTTGCGTCCCCAGACTCATAAGTTTATGTAATGCGGTCGCTGTTCCAGGCGAGTTAAAATGCCATATTTTAATTGCGAGACTCCAAATGGTCCCCGTCAGACTTTTCAAATATGTGGATTTGCTTCCCTCTGGTGGTGACAGTTTTGAATTGCATGTGACGTAGAATTAAAACCACAAGAGGGCAGCATTTCAGCAGCTGAAAAATCAAGCACCCTATTAGAACTTTCGCAGTACAGAGCATGCCCGCTTTATTCTTCACAACAGAAGAGATGAACGATGTCACAGTCTAAGAAAAGAAAGTCAAATATTCTTATTTGACTATAAAAAAAAAAGTACTCTAAAGACATGGGCAAACTTACACATTTTGCCCAAACTGTAAACTCTTAGCAAGTTTACAGTTTCTGCCACATTTTTTCACTTTATTTTGATTTATATGTATCTGTATGTTTTCAAATATAATAATGGAACTCATTAGGCCTTTGTCAAATGCTATAAATCCAAGGATAACAGTTTGTGTCAGCTGAACTGTTATCAGCTGCTTGACTAACTGATTTGTGGATATTATCCCCTTCTTCCATGTTAACTTAGCCTTGTTTTAACTATGCAGTGAATAATGTGCACAGTTCCTGATCATAATCTTTTATTGTTTGACCCCTGTTCCATGTTAATTTATAAACATGTCAATGCCCTTTCCCCCCTTTAACAATACTGTTTAACGTTTTTAACTCACAGGACCGAAGGGGTCAACATTCCTTCCACTCCAAGTCAGCCCTTGCTGTTGGAGTTACACACCAACCACAGTTCAACTTTGTTTGGAAACCTGCTGCTGCCGCTGAAAGTTAGACGTCCTGCATGTACTGTATCCAAGAAAGTCAGCGTCTCCTGCAGGCGGCATGACATTTCGAGTCAGCAAGGTCGCTCAGCTGTAGTGTGTGTTTTGTAATAGGACCACAGTCACAACTCTGACTGCTCTCCCACCAAGGCAAACATAGTGGAGCGTCCAGTGGAAAGATGGGATATCCAATGACAAACACTGACCAGACGAACATCGGAAGATTTCTGACTTCACAGGGCAGGCACATCGAATAAAATTCTCTTTTTTTAAAGTCATTTCTTTTCAATCTTTACAAAGGATTGTAGGTTTATGTGCATCAGAGCAGTAGGGATTTTGGTCGGAAGTGTGGTGGTAAATAGGCAATTGTTCTTCCTGTCCTTTAGTAACAGGCCATTAAAACGACTATCTCCTGCTGCAGTTTGCTGAATGAGTCAGTCACACATCCTTTTCCTGGATTTCTAAAATAAACCAGAAACATGCACAGGTCAGGTCAAAGGGTTATCATTCACCTTTTATTCCTCACTGTGTGATCACCGGATGAGACCCAGGGAACAGACACAAAGGAACTTAAAATTCTTATTTTTTTCAAAAGGTAAAACTAGCATCTGTATTTATTATTAGGCCCCTCCTGCTCTGGTCTATCTTTGTCTGCTTCCTCTTGTAATCTAAACATCCATTTTTATTGCTTGTTCTTCCTACTCCATCTGCTTTGGTGGTCTAACTAAAGCTTAGAGCAGGGTTTATGTTTATTTAAAACTTTGATTTTAAACTTTTAGAGTGATGTACGCTGGAGGTACTATGGTATGGTCAGTCAGAGTTCATCAGCAACAAACAATATTTTTGTCAGTCAAAGACAACATGATGAAATACAAGATGATTTTAGGACACAAATTATAATAAATGACTTCAGTTTATTGAAAGTTAGTTTTTACAGTGTATTGTGGCTTATTGCATAGCAGTTTGGTTTCAGTTCTGAAATGACATGCTTTGGGTCGGACATCCTTGAGAGTAATCAAACACAGATTGGCAGAACTACATCATACTCAGTAAACCTGTGGCATCTGGACCTGGAGTGCGGCACAGGTGAAGTTTGACATGACGAGGTGTCGCTCGTCATGTCAAATGACCAACGGCCAAACTCTCAAGTTGTCAGTCATTTGTAGCTTTCTCTAGCACCGAGGTGTGTGACCCAGAAAACAAAAATAAAGAACTGACACTAAATGGTACAACTGAAATTAAAAGCTGAATTTTCAATTTCTTGTGTATTTGACCTCAGAACATTTTTAAACTAAAACCTCCCTTAATAGTTTATTTTAAAACTATTATGAGATTTCAGATTTTTCTTGGTAATCAAACAGAAATTTTAAACCACCTAGCAACAGTCACACAACAGGATGAAATAAAACCAGTAAAAGAGCTTCACTGTGGATTCTTTTGAGGCAGGACAACTTTTGCTATTGATATAAGATTACATTTTAATTTTTAAATATTTTTGATTTACATAAAGAATAAAAAACAACAAAGTACTGCATTATTCATAGCTTTAAGTTCAGTTGAAAACAAAGTTCACTTTTTTTAAGCGTGTTTGCAGTTTTTGCTTCCTCCGTCTGGCCAGACAAGGTGGACATCTGGTGCCTATAGTGCTGATTCCAAAGGAAAAGAAGAAAAGTACTAAGGAACAGAATATGCTGAGCAAAAACGAGCAGCCAGACAAACGGATCACAGATCTGCTGTGAATGTCTTGCTGATGTGTGTCATTTACAGCAACTGTGGAAAAAAGACAAGGCTACGATGTAAGACAAGAACTGACATCCACCCAGGCAGAGGTTCACCTTTAGGCTCGGCGCTCTCCTCATCACAATAGACGAGTTGCTGCATAAGTTCAGATGCTGCACCAATCCTCCAATTGATCTTCCACTCCATTTGTCTTTCTTTTGCGAACAAGAGTCTGAAATTCTTACACTCCACCACTTGGGACAGGATTTCTTCCCCAGAAAAGAGGAAATCTTTCCAACATTAACATTATTACCTCAACGTTGATAGTGAGATTTTTATTTCTTTTTTCTAAATAAAATAGTTTTACATTTAATCATATTAGCAAAGTGTTTCATTTTAATCCCTTAGGCAAACATGTTTTCAGAACATCCAGTAACATATATGTCTAAGCGCATGGTATGGCTTTTTATTGCTATAAGTGTAATTGTAGGTGTCCACAGTCCATTATAATTATTATAAAATGGAGACTAATTCCTTATTTTTAGTTGCTGTTACTTATTGTCTAGTAGCTCTCAGTTTTATGTGCCACAGATTTTACGTCCTACACAACAAATGTTTACAGCATATCAATACTCGAATAGTTTGCTAATCTTAACAATCTAGTTTGTACTAATCTTGCAACCTTCAATCGGGTCATGGGAACAATAGAATGAATTGTGTTTGACCTTCTTTTTTATTTTTTTAAAAACTTGGCTTTAATTTTCCGTTAGGATGTTTTATTTCTTTGAGCATCTGAAAAAGGGAGCTCATGAGTTAACATGTCTGACAGAAGGATTTCAGAGTGGAGGAGGATGAAGAGGGGTGGAGGGAGAGGGGAAGGGAGGCATCAGATTCGGTGAGGGAGGATAGATTTTTCCCCAACATGTTGTGACAGCTCTCCTTGTTACGATGCAGCAACAGAAAACGCAGATCTCTGGCCAAGGCCTGTTGCGCAACACATGGTGTGACAGTGTACACAAAAAGACGAGTGGGATAGTTAGATTTATTTAATGTTGTCATGCTCTGACAAATCATTACACAGTTTCTGTCATGTGTCCTTGAATGCATCGTGAAGAGAGTGAGCAAGGTAAAAGCAGAAATGAAAGGCTTCAAAAACATCTACAGCAGGCGAAGAGGATCAGAAATGAATGTTTTTAAGAAAAAAAGCCAAACATCAAACACTCAACCTTAGAGATACATCAGACTTCAACCAGGCTTGGTTGATTTGTTGGAACTGAAGTAACATTTTAAATCTACTAAAATGATGCTTTACTTAGTACTTTTTTAAGTTAGCTTCACACTTCATGCCATTCTGAGTTGAGTTCAAAATCCCTTTTTAAGAAACAAACTCTTGGGAGAAAAAAATGGCATACAGAGATGAAATTTAAAAAAACAAAAATTCCACAGCAACGTACAATTCCTATTGCTAACAACATTTATCACTTTTGTAATTGTCTCAGACTGGAAGGGTTCAAAGTCCAGGGTCCAACCTTCCGAGCAAGGTTCAACCTGACATCAAGGAGGGCCAGAGAACAGAAGTGAAGAAACATTACACAGTGAATGAACCCCTCTAAGTGGTACGATTACAGAAACAGAAGCTGATTACACTATTGACAGAACATTTTAAAACATTTGGAAAAGCCTGGATTCAGTTCTTAGATTGATATTTTAGTTTATATCCGCCAATGAATATTAAGTGAACTTCAACCTTAGTCTCAGTGTTAGTACATGGAAACATCCAATTGATACTGAGAAAATATAGTCAGTTCAATCCAATTATGCAGATTCAGAGTTACATACACTCCAACTTTATCCTAGTTATGAAACTATGCAGTCGAGCTCAGTTTATTTTTCCAATTTGTTTTAGGTCTGAAGAAACTCAGCCGACTGCATCAAGTCAATGACTGCAGCAATAAGTCCTCGTTAACCATTATGTAGCAACAGTGGACAGTGTATTGCACCTAGTTAACTCCAACACAGGAAAAATACTTAGAACCACATTTTACAAATACAAGAATTGAGGGAAGGAATAATAGATAGATGACATTGAAATAGTTGTGGAGCTCCACAGGGTTTAGCGGTGGAGCTAATATTTTATACTTTGCTTCATTTGTTAAACTAAATGAATTAGATCAGTTGGAATTCCCTCATTTCTCTGATGCTGCTGAACGATATTTATCCACAATGCTTGGTGAATCAAATATGTTAGTAAGAAAGCAAGCGTGTATAAATTGTCTGATTTCCTGTCTGTCAACCTCAAGTTGCCGGACAGCCATCCACTCCGAGAAGGTTTCTGCTGAAGGTTTCTTCCTGTTTCGAACGCATCGCTCACTGTGCTTACTCAGGATGGAGGACTGCATGAAAATGAGAAGTTGCTGTCATCTACATTTCGATGGACAGTTTCACTGATTAGAATTAGCGATTTGCTTAATCTTATTTTTCTTACAATTGAGCACAATGAAAATACTTATAATTGTTATTGGATTATATGAATATACTTAATGTTTCTAAAAGAATGTATTAAATAGAACTTTAATGCTTTTTTCATGTGGGTCACATGGGATTTGTAAAAAATGAATGAAATAAGCAGAGAAAATATTGAAACTGGCCAGTAATTCGCAGCATCCTCAATGGTCCCTTGCTCCCTCCTCCTCAATGCTTCATGTCGGTACTTGGAGGTAATGAGCCATTCTATAGTATTCATGTTGGCTGTTGCTGGGAAATAGTTCAAGATAATGAAAGGCCATTACAGCCAGCTGAGTGATCCTTCCCCCCGTTCCCCCAAACCTCCCCCCCTCGCCTCCTCTTAGTTCCTGTGCATGGTCCAACTGACCCATCAATGAAAAGCCACTTTCTTCCCCATCTCTGGTGCATGGCTGTGCAGGAGAATGAGAGGGAGACGTGGACAGACAATAGCAGTAACCAGGCGCTGGCCGGACACACAATGTGAGGTCTCTGTGCACCAAGGGAACAGCTAACAGAGGGGCCATTCTCAAATGTTTCACCGATCCCACGCCAGCTTTTCTCCTCACTTGAATTACGTAGCAGACACATGCATATTCACGTGCTGATCAGATCACCTCATCTGAAACACTCTGCAGACTGATTAAATTAGCAAGGGAGCAAGTGAAGATGGACACATGTGGAAGGTGAATTAATTATTTTGTGATTACATAATGCTGTCAGTGAACAATTGCCTGATTGTCTAATCTGTGCTGATGGTACTGTTGGGCATTATGCTATTTTAGCTTCAAAAACACTCTGTCAATAAACATATTGGTCTATTGCATGTTGCAATCTAATGCAAATTTTGTTGGTTTTGTGACTCCTGGCCAGCAAGTAAAGACTTTTAGCATGTTTGTTTAAGGTTTATGTGATGTTTAAAATCTTTGGGTGAAACCTACAAACGAAAATTATTTCTGCCTCCTGTGAATTGGTATTTTTAATTTCCCTGATGTTTTGTTAAATGGTTTGTTCAATTCTTCACCTCTAACCTTTGTGTATGAACCAGTTTTGCAGTGGAAATATTATCCAACCTTTTCATTGTCAAAACATCCACCCACTGGATGTTTAGATCCAGTGCGTGCAAAAAGTATTTACAGTGTCTCACTTTTTCCAAATGTTATGTTACAGCCTTATTACATATAAAGTAAAGACTATGAATACCTATGTAAATGTGATTTATTAGTTTTTGTTTTTAAAGAAATTCCCAAAACACTAAAACCAAATTTTCTCCATTCTCATAATGGAGTATTTATGTGAAGAAATTTAAGAAATAGGTTCACTTAATATAATTCGGAATAAGGCTGTAACATAAGAAAATGTGGAAAAATTGAAGCAGCGTAAATACTTTCTGGATGCACTGCATCTAGAAATATCATTCTGCTTCAGATGTTTTCACTGTGAAAAAGGCTGTTACCTCTGAGAGCAAAGTATTAATGTTTCCATTGCTGGCAGTAAAACCAGTTCTCATAAAAGACTAGAAGTCACCAAGTATACAGTACAGACCAAAAGTTTGGACACACCTTTTCATTCAATGAGTTTCCTTTATTTTCATGACTATTGACATTGTAGATTCACACTGAAGGCATCAAACTGTGAATCAACACATGTGGAAATATGTACTAAAGTGTAAAACAACTGAAAATGCACTTTATATTGTAGTTTCTTCAAAGTAGCAACGTTTTGCTGTGATTACTGCTTTGCACACACTCTGCATTCTCTTGATGAGCTTCAAGATGTAGTCACCTGAAGTGGTTTCCACTTCACAGGTGTGCCCTGTCAGGTTGATAAGTGGGCCTTCTTGCCTTATAAATAATTATGAAAATAAAGGAAACCCATTGAATGAGAGGGTTGTGTCCAAACTTTTGGTCTGTACTGTATACCTTTGATCTCTTGAAGCAAAGCTACCAATTTCCAGTGGTAAAAAACACTGGAAATACAGTGTTATTCAATAACAGAACAAAACAAATAATAACAGAACAAATGTAGGTCAACGTGCAAATCAAGACCTTTTGATTTGCATGTTGACACCTGACTGACCTGGCAGTTGCATACTGAACTGCCAGATGCTATAAAAAGGAGGGACAACGGAAGTTAAACAAAGGCAGCACAGTTCTTTTTCTTTTAATATGTACAATATATGCAATATGGCAAACCTTGCACTGAAAACATGTTTCTTTGCACCAACTTAAAAAAAACTGCTCTAATTTGTTACAGCTAGTTATAACAGTATTGCTCAAGCTATAACTCTGATGTGAATAATCCTCGCATGTTTTTGTGAAGCTGTCCCTTAGATTGTTTCATTTTCTGCTAATTATTTCAGTAACTCTAAACCAAATGGGCTTGCTTTTTTAAGGGGAAGAGACAAAGCGGAGAGCGGGAGGGGTAGAAACCCAGCCTTCAGCGATTATTGCGCACAAGCAAAACCGTGACATCTAAGAGATGAGTCACCTCATGAGTTGTCTACATTAAATTCCATTCATTTCTGTATTAGATGACGGTTCAACCTACCCAACATAAATATTTGCACTGAAAACATTTTTTCTTTGATCCAACTTCTAAAAAGTACTCTTATTAGTTACAACTACGTTTATTAGTTCCACTCAAGTTACAACTGTGATTTCAGAATTATTCAAATCAGAATTATACCTCGAGCAAAACTAAAATAGTTAGCAGTAACAAACTGGATTATTTTTTAAAGTTGGCTCTAAGAAAGGTTTTTTAAAGTGTGCTCTACCACATCAAACAACAACCTATGTGTCACTGAAGTGAACAAAAGACACTCCAATTCTCTTCTAGTTGAATGCACTGACTTGAGAAAAAAAACAAACATGCTTTATGAATGTGACGTTAGACTGAGCAAGTGAATACATGTGTTTTTCCTTTCCAATTTGAATCTTTATTTTGAGCGCTTCAGAGTCACATTGTATTTGTATCTTTTACTTTGCATTTTAGTTTGCAGTCGCTTCCTTTCGCTTCGTCTCATTGATGCTCTTTTGTGAATCATGTCCTGAAACCCACATTTCTCATTGCATGGTGCAATTGACCACGAGAACTAGTGCAAACAGAGATACTTCCTTGTAGCATTTTGGATGAATTTACTCGTCCTCCTTTCTGTCCACTGGCTAGTTCCTCTTTACTTTCTTTCAGATACAGTAAGTTTATGAATTGAATGTTGCTTTTGCTTCCAGTAATTCTTAATCTTCGGCTTTTGCTTGTCATTCTTGTTCAGATATTTCCAGGAAATCACAATCCCTATTTTATTAAGTATACAGCCGACAGTAATTACATACTTTGATGTATTTTACTGTGATTCTATGCAGAGCAACACAAGTTTGTGCATAGTTGCCTAGGATAAAGGAAAGACTATGTGGTTTACAAAAAGTTTAAAAGTATATATATATATATATATATATATATATATATATATATATATATATATATATATATATATATATATATATATATATATATATACTTATATATATATATATATATATATATATATATATATATATATATATATAGAGAGAGAGAGAGAGAGAGAGAAAGAGAGAGAGAGAGAGAGAGAGAGAGAGAATTTTTTAAAATCAATTTTGTACTTGCAAGACAGCTAAACACAGTCAAATTACATGAAGCTCTTCTAATAACACAGCTTTTTATTTATTGCAGTTGGATCAGGACAAATACACAGACAAAGCAGTAAGTTCTCCTTTCAATCCTTTCACAGTTTGGTGAAATCCTTCATGAACCTTAAAACTCTTTGGTCGGTGTGACAACCTATAGACACCTAAAGGCGGAGCGATCACATGGTAGATGAAAAACAATTAACAATCAGTCATCACGGCACAACGCACCACGAGCCTGATTGTTGACCGACTGTCAGTGCAGGGATTCGTTGTGGCTGGCAGGTCAGATGTGATCCTGAATCCGAGTGACAGCAGGCTTTACTCAACGGAGGGCCGGTCCGCGCCGTCATCACGGCTCATGTTTAATTAATGAGGAGGCAGCGGCCACGGGAGAAACTGGCTGCTTCTGGTTTCCAGACATAAATACAAAGCCGAGCCGGTCGGTCGGAGAAGCAGAGAGGCACGAAAAGGAGAAGCGGAGCGCTCCGAGGGGGGATTTCGCACAGAGGAAGACCAAGAGAGTCAGGTAAAGCAGCTGCTCCGCGCGCAGCGGGTTCGCCCCGGTTACTGTTGACAAAGCGGGTCGCTGGCGGTGAGAGCGTTCATCCTCCAGAACCCAGGCTGCGTGTCGCTGGCGAATAACGAGAGATAAGAGAGATAATCTTGTTTACACGTTTTCTTTTTGTTTGTTTGTTGTTGTTGTTTTTTACTGAATGTCAGCCAGGTGTTTGTGAGTAGAAACACTAAAAAAAAAAAGAAAGAAAAAAAAAAAACGCCGTACAAAGACAAACTACACCAGTGAGCGCCGCTCTGACCGAAAACAACATCTGACACGCTGATGTGTGTTAAACGGCGCAAAGTGGCTCTGGCTTTGAACGGAAGCGGAGTTTTTTTTTTTTTTTCACCCTTATTTTTCCGCTCCAAGGCGCGTTTTGCGTGTCGTCGCGTCACCGCCGCCGCTCTGTCTTCCAGCTGAACTCTTGTGAAGTGGACCGCTTTGTTAAGAGCTGCTGCCACTTTGGCATCACAGCCTACAGACGTGGCAGGCTTTCACCACACAGCTGTTGCGCGCAGCGTAAAGGAAACATCTGATTTCAGCTGTCTTTGTTCCGAGCGGCTCTCACATCTTTATTCTGCCCGGACAAAGTTTCAGCTTCCCGGTTCGGTGCGCTTATGTGCAGTTTAGTGTTACAAGTAAACAACAAGTAAAACTAGTTAGAATTTTTTTTTATAAAGATTTCTATGGTTGAAACTCCTGTCGTAATGTTTTGTTTTCACTTAAAACTAAATGATATATTTACAGTTTTGGAAGTTTTGTGTATTAGTTTCAAGCTTCGTGGCATAAGTACATTTTCCCATCAGGAACTGATGACGTGAAGGACGAACAAACACAAGTGATTGTCTCATAGATTAGTTTATAAAATAATTGAAATAAAACACAGGCCACTTTTCTTTTTCTAGTCAAACATAAGTTTAATCACATTTTTAATTAGTTTGGCTGTAAATGCAAACTAATAAAACATCTTGTCAAACAATATATGTTTGATAAGATTTTGTGATTTATTGTGTGCTGTAGGGTTCTCTCTTTTACCATATTCTTTCTGCTGTAGGGGCCATAAGAGCATTAATAAATCATAATGTATCCGAAAATCTGGGTGGTTCCTGTGTTCTGTTTTATGACAAAAACATGTGTCTGTAGACCTCGCCTCATGTCCAATATCCCCTGGAGATAGACACTAGGCCCTGTGGGGTCCTACAAGGACAAGTGGGTACAAACAATGTCAATAAAATTTGGTGTAGATTCCTTTGTAAATTAGCAAATTAGATTTTCATAAGCAGTGGCTGTAGAGCTCAGGATTCTGTGCAAAAAATCCCCCTGAAGTACAGTTTTATAATCACTTTTAACAGTAGCACAATACATACCACAAAATATTGTGTTCAAATTCTAAATCCACAGCACTCATCCGTACTTATTATGTAGAACAATAAAAAACAGAAATCACTGGCACAGTTAAAAAAACAACAACTTTTTCTTGTATTCGTCCATTTGTAGTTTAAGGGTGAACATCAGGTTCCCATGCAATGGAAAATTAGATGATATTATTTTACAATGGTTATCCTTGTTCAATCTTGTCAAATCTATTACAGATGGATGAGTTCTGTATGTCCTTGTTCATCTGTATTTGGTTCATGAGAACATAATTACATGAGCGCGCTTCAGTCTACAGTGGTCCCTGCACCAAATGTCAGCATAGTTTAAAACCTGCACAATCATTTTTTTTTGCATCTTTTCATCTATGAGTTTATGTTTCTTTTTATTACTTTGTATTTAAAAAGCAAACACAAAGCAAACGTAAACCTCTGCCGATCTGTTTTTGAGCGTAAAACAGCTCACTCGTTTTCATTTTCATTTTAATCTTCAGTATTTGGAAAAATAAAAATGAAATAGTTTTTTTTTCTCATGAGAAAATTCAGTTACAAAATATGTTCAGTCCTTCAAAGCCATTTGCAATTTTTTATTTTATTTAAGCTTAATGTTATTTATGCAGGTACATTTCTGTGATAAATAGGTGAATGAAAGAAGCCTCTTTTAAAAAAAGTAACATCATATTGCTATAAAATAGCAGATGGTTCAATATGTACACCATGTGAACAGAAAAGGTAAAATAAAAGCAGGAGATGTCAGCAGCCCATACAACATTAAAAACCACAAACAGCCATTCAGTGCTGCACCCACCCTGTCTTGGCAATAATTTTAAGATCCATTGATATATGTCTGTCTCAAGTTGAGAAAGATGGAAAGACATAAAGGAAAGAAAGCACAACCTAGTGAGAATGCAGTCAAAAGTTGCTGAAGGATGATTATGTTGCATAAGGAACCGCAAACTTAGACATCAGTGCAGTATGGCCTTCCAAGAAGAAAGCACAGTCTCCAGTTCAAACTATGGGGACAGTTTTCACTGAGTCATTTTTCTGAGTGAAAACTTTTTTATGCTCTCAGAGATCATTCTTTTCATTTCAAACAGTGTATTTTCTTTTTCATTTTTATGATTCTGCTTTAGACTTAGCCAACCCGTGAAGGGGCCAACCAGTGTGGTGCGCTGCTGCACAGCTGTGAAGTGCACACGCGCATTTGCGTGCTTCCACTTGATCCCTGCAGCATGGGAAAATCATAGTTGGGAGCGAAATGAGGAATGTCTGACCCTTGGCATGCATTCGCAAGACTAAACTGCAAGTTTTTCATGTAGAGATGTAGAAATGTCTGTTTCCCTGCCTGCCCCTGGTCTCATGGGGCTGATAGAGGAAATGCAGATGTGTGCGAGTGTGTGCGCATACAGCTGGAAAGAGCTGTGTCTGTGGGTGAAAACCGGGAGGGGAAACAGTTATGACGAGAGACAGGAGACACAGTCATTTAAGAGAGTTCCTGCTGAAGGCCAGTCCTGCTCTTTGAGAGTCCATTGGCAGACTCGCTTCTTTGTAAATTACCATTTCTAGGTCAGTGTTGGCAAACTCCCTTCCCTTCATCCTCACCCCACCCCACCCGCAGCCACCTGTCTAACCAAGGCCAGCCCACACAGTAATCTGTGGTGCTCGGGTGAAACATAGAGCGGCGACATGTGGTAACTGTATTAACCAGCCATGGCATTACATGCAACCAGGAACGGATGCACAATCTGTCGGGGTAGAGACGGTTTGTGTTGAATATTGATCGCCTTACATGAAATCACATGAGATCATAATGTAGAGAAAAATTCCTTTGCATGTAAAGCACAGTGATAACTCCACAGAAGTATTGAATTGTTGAAGCTTGTTTACCACAAAATGCATGAAAACTGCAGCGATAGTGTTTTAGTTACATACAACGCTGAAATGTTTGGCGTGGAATAAATGCACTGCTGTACTTCTGTGATTTAAAGTGACATGAGGGGAGATTTAATGCTTTTAATTTTCCAGAAATACTCTTTATTTAACTTACAAAGAAATTAGGTGGCTGTTTGGCAAACAGAAAATAAATCAAGCATTATTGCCTGAATCCTTTTCATTTTTAAAATATACAGTATTGTAGGAATTATTGTTTACGCACGTAATTCATTTCCGATTGTCGTATAAACCTGCAGGGTGTTTAAAGTGAAATTAGACCCAACGTCATATCCTGACTCCAGCATGTTATTGGGTTTAACCCCATATCTCCCTGAGAGGACAGCAGTCAACCAAAACTCTATTTCCACTAAACTGTGTATGTCCTCCATAAACAGACGTCACAGTCTAATTGTGACTTTACAGAGTGATTTTCACATATGTTTTTTTTGAAGTCCTGGCTTGTGGTTTCCTCTTTCTTTGTTAGTCAGATGACTTCCACGGACTCTTCTGCTGTGGGAGTTAGAAATCAGTCACGATGGCTGTCTTGCATTTGCATTTGCAGTGATCGTATTTGCAGGTGCTTCTGTGGTTGTGAAAATCCACATAGCCTGAATCCATATTGTTCCATGATGGTTCGGAAGTTGATGAAATCTTCTGAACCATCTTCATGAACTTCATGGCGCCTTGAGGAAATTTTAATTTGTAGTCCCACTTGAAGTTTAGCGATGTACAATTAGAACCATATTTAGACTAAGAGAAATATATTTTTGATTAGAATTTCACTCTTAGATCTATTGTATATTAACTTGTTATTTATGAATGTAAAAATGTAACGGTAAAGATTTCTGTCAAAATCATCAAATATCAGCTTTTAGAGGTATCCATCCATCCATCCATCCATCCATCCATCCATCCATCCATCCATCCATCCATCCATCCATCCATCCATCCATCCATCCATCCATCCATCCATCCATCCATCCATCCATCCATCCATCCATCCATCCATCCATCCATCCATCCATTTTCTAACACCCTTGTATTTTACAACGCTTCCTTATAATGTAGAAAACAGTTTACTTAATCTTTGACAAAAGGCTTCAAATGTTGGTGCTGAGTAAACGTCTTTATTATGTTTTCAATCAAATGTCCTCGACTTGTGTTTACACACAGCTGTCCATACATTCACAGCAAAGAGCCTTGTGCTGAAGCAACAAGGTGAGCTTTGTGCTCTTTCTTCACCAGGAATGTTGCCACTTCTCTGTCTGAGAAATTCAGGAAACTGTAATAAGAAATGCCTCTCTTTTGTGTACACTGTGTTCTCTGACAGAAATAACACGGTTCTCCAAAGACCTTCTAATTTGGCCTCAAGCTTAATAAACAGTAATCCAGAGCCAGGGGACAAAGCGATGTAAACATGCCACAAAATGAAGACTCTAAATTAAGTTAATGATGGTAATAAACTGTGCTGTAAATGTGGGTCACGGTAAGTTGACTGCCGACTAACAGCACGGGTCGCCTGTTCAATAGGCTTTTGTAGTCGTAGCTTGATAAACAGCTCAGCACAACTCCAAATCAGGCCGAATTATGTGTTGAACCTACGGGTGAAAATATTTTAAGGATTTAGTCATTTAACAACAGTAAACAAGGAAGTTGGTTCCAGTCTCAACAGGTTTTTAGATGTCTCACCTCAATTTTTTTTTTTTAAGTATTTAGGTCTTTGCAGAACTGATAAACTCATTTGTAGAAAGAATATCAGCACCAACATTACTATTGTTTAACAGCTCAGCTCTCTTTTCCTTTTTTTTTTGATAACGAAGTTCCATGACTGAGGTTGAAAGGCATCCTTGCCATCACCCTAATTTTTAGCTCCAGATTCCAGTCGGGACTCTGCCCGGTTAAAATAAAAGATTATTTTAACTCATAATCTGCCAGGGATACGAGTAATTGCGGACATAACTCTATATCTTAGTAGCATACTGTGAGACAGTGCTCAACCAGATATAACTCAGATGTTGTGACTACTAAACCTGTTTGTATTTGTCTCCTTCAGACTCAACCGAAGAAGAGTTTAGACGGCATGCAAAGTTGTGAAATTTCCTCAGACAGCACTGATGATCCTCTTAGTAGTGGCTTTCGCCCTCATCGACAGCCTCGAATAGTAGTAATTGGTGCTGGCTTGGCTGGCCTTGCTGCAACAAGGGTCCTACTGAAAAACGGATTCGCAGATGTCACCGTCCTAGAAGCATCAGACCACATCGGTGGGAGAGTTCAGAGTGTTAAGAACGGTGAGATCATGCGTTGCGGTTTGGCCAAAGTTTTTGCTTTGAAAACTTTAGTTTAAACGTAGGGCACAAGACGGCCACTAGGGCGTGGGCTATTTTACCTGGTCATCAAGGATAGTTTAATGTTTTCAGTTTAGATACATCTGCAATATTCATTTCTGGTCTTAAAGTGCCAAAACCCTCAATTTTTATGTTTCCTTGCTTAAATTAAATGAATGGATCATTAGCAGAACTCAGTGATAATGTTTGACACAGATGTGATGGAGCTTGATTACATCCAACACAAGCTGGAAGAATCGGAACTGGACAGCACTGATATAAAGAATACATACATGAATTTAAAAACTCTCTTTACCATGTAGTAAATCTATGATGTTATCAAACTTGACTTTCTAATTACCTGATTGAAGTTGAGCTATTCAGACTTTATGTGCAATGTTGTTCATTCAGACATAATTACATCTGAGTAAATCATAACATCAAACAGAGCTCATGTATTTCAGTAATTCAAATTTTGTTGTTGTTGTTGCAGGAGAAGCAACTTTGGAACTTGGAGCTACCTGGATTCATGGCGCCAATGGGAACCCAGTATACCACCTGGCAGAGGAAAATGGGCTGCTGGAGCACACCACAGACGGAGAGAGGAGCGTGGGACGCATCAGCCTGTACACCAAGAACGGCGTGGCTCACTACCAGACCAATGAGGGCAAAAGGATCCCCAAAGACCTGGTGGAGGAGTTCAGGGACGTGTACAATGAGGTGAGACTACACAGAGGTGGATAGGTGAATTCATATTACCATGCACCAATTGTGCTGTGCGTGGTTCAGCCTCCAAAGCAAGAGAAACAACTTTGTGTGCTAATCTCTCAAAGACCATTCTGCAGGCAGTCACAGTGTAGTAAGCGGGTTATACAAGGTCACCAGTTACTTTTAAAGTAGGTTGCTGTGCTGTAAAAATGTAAGCGCTAACCCTTTGTTTAAAATTCAGAAGGGGAAATTTCCACAGATGCTAATTGTGGGAGTTTGGAAAAAAAGGTGTAATAGTAAAAACCTAAAAATGTAAATATAGTCATGTACTGGGAAACAAGGAAATGCTAATACATAAAACAAAGAGGAGCTGTGATGTTCACAGACAACATCATGATTTCGTTTATGATTTTATGTCCTCACTCTTTATCCAGTTAATTAAATAGTGATATGAAAAACATAATAATAATAACATAATAAAAAATATGCATCCTAGAAGCAAGACATCAGGCATCTGATAGTTCAGGATATCTGGTTGTTCATATAACATACATTTCTGTGACATGATCTCAATCTTTTTAGGACAGAATAACATTATTCATTAAAAAAGTGTTTATTATTATGTGTTCAATAAAGCAGCTTGGAGCAGACTGAACTGGTAGAGGCAACACTGCAGGAGTAACATCAACATTTAGACTGGTAATATCTTTGAATACAGTTTTGATGGTTTTGATATTCACATTAGTTGTAACTTTCCATCCACTTTACTCAAAATAAACATTTTACCTCTGCTCGTCTGATGTATTCTGGACGTGAGTAATGCAGGTTATTCTTCCTAAGAAATCCAGCTTCAGTAACTGGAAGTTGAGAGATTGTGGCCTGTGATTGTTTTCCCTTGAAACATGTTGAAGCATAAATAATTGCTCTTCCTGCGAAAGATCTGTTCAGGGACACAAACCAGCATATGTTAGATGTCAGTAGGTGTGATTTCACTGGACTCCTTTCAAAATTTTAAAATGACACTGTATGACATAACCTAATTACTTCTTTTTAAAACAGGGAAAATTGACAATCATCCTCACATGTTGGTTTTTACAGTTGATAATAATGTCATCTATACTCTTTATTTGTTCTATTTTCTTAAAAAAAAAATCTCGGTATATTGTGAACCAGGTAACCAGAACATAGCCAGTTATATTTTATTTTTTACATTTTTATTTCTTTTACATTTTGGCATAATTGAGATGCGTTTCTGACTCGAGTGAAGCTTCCATTGACTGACTTTCTTTCTTTACTTTCCTTCTCTTTCTCTTGTCTTGAATTGTTGCATTCCTCCCTCCTGTAGGTATATGAGCTGACTCAGGAGTTCTTCCAGAATGGGAAACCAGTTTGTGCTGAGAGCCAGAACAGTGTCGGCGTTTTCACTCGAGACTTGGTGCGCAAGAGGATTACGGTGGACCCTGATGATTCTGAAAGCACCAAGAAGCTCAAACTCTCGATGCTTCAACAGTACCTCAAGGTACGTTTGGGTTCTTCACATCCATCTGCGGATTTTTGACAGTGGAAAAAATATTCAAACTGTTCTTAATATTTTTTACAAATAAAAATAGTTTTAAATATTTTTGTTTGCATTTGTGCACAGCCCCCTTTATTCTGGTACCCTTTAATAAACCATTAAATGAATGGCCTTCAGTTTACTGTGTTCCCCTGTTTTAGCTTTTTTGGTCACAATTAAATATTTCTAATCAGACAAGGATATTTTGATTAAATACAAAAATCAATTTGCAAATGATTCTGGAGAACATAAACAAAATGTTGCTTGTCCCCATTGTTTATGATATTGTATTATGTGAAGTTGGTTAAAACATCTCAAAAAGAAACATTTTATGCCCCAGTCTAAAGAACTAAAAGAACAGATGAGGAAGGGCTTTAGGAACTCAACCAGCAGGTCACAAACAAATCCTGAACCCCATATAAAGCCCTGCTGACCTCACTGGTTTCCATTAAAGTAAGAGTTCAGATTTAAGAACAAACTGTGCGCAATGACATCATTGTGAGAGTTGAAAATCCAAATCCACTGCTGACCAAAAATAACACAAATGACTGAAATGCATCTTGATGATCCTCAAGATGTTTGGAAAATATTACAATTCCTAAGTGAAAATAACGTTTTGATATTAGACCAGTTTGCTTTGGTAGGATTTAGGTTTTTTTTCTTTAATGAATTAAAGCATAATTTGAAACTCTTTTTTGTATTCACCTGGATTATATATGCCTGATATTAACATTTGTTGAAAAAGAAAAAAAAGGATTAGCATGACAATCAAACAAAATGGCAGAAATCTGTATTGTGACAAGTACATTTTCACAGCACTGAATGTTTGTTTTTTGCAGGCTTTTTGTAGTTTTGTTGTGAATCACTTTGATCATTGCATGCAAGTTCTGACATGTTTGAAACAATAAGTTTAGGCGAATGTCTGTTGCGGTAACAACTTAATTACTTTTCAGTCGTGTTGCAAAAGGGATTTGATGTATGCAAGAGTGATATATTGATGTCTTTCTTTAAGGTGGAGAGCTGTGAGAGCAGCTCACCCAGCATGGATGAGGTGTCTTTGAGTGAGTTTGGAGAGTGGACAGAGATCCCTGGCGCACATTATGTCATTCCTGAAGGCTTCGTGAAGATTGTGGACCTCCTGGCCCAGGACATCCCATCTCACACCATCTGCCTTTGCAAACCAGTCCGCTGTATCCACTGGAATTACTCAGCACAGCATCGAGAAGTCATCGGCAAGGGCAGCCATGTGCAGATGGAGGACAACCACAACGACAACAACCACAGCCACCAACGTAACGAGGATCCCCTGATCCTGGGTCAGCCCATTTGGGTGGAGTGCGAGGATGAGGAGTGGATCCCAGCAGACCACGTCATCGTGACGACTTCCCTCGGCGTGCTGAAGCAGAACCACGAGGCCATGTTCTCTCCATCTCTTCCCGAAGACAAAGTCCTCGCCATCGAGAAGCTGGGCATCAGCACCACTGATAAGATTTTCCTAGAGTTTGAGGAGCCCTTCTGGAGCCCAGAGTGCAACAGCATCCAGTTTGTGTGGGAGGATGAAGCTCAGCTTGAACAGCTGGCCTACCCTGAAGATTTGTGGTACAAGAAAATCTGCAGCTTCGATGTCCTCTACCCACCAGAGCGTTATGGCTACATGCTTAGCGGCTGGATATGCGGCCAAGAGGCGTTGCACATGGAGCGCTGCGATGACGAGACAGTAGCTGAAACCTGCACCGAGCTGCTGAGGCGCTTCACAGGTCAGGACGCACACATTCAAGCACAGGAAACTGGTCATCTGTTTCCTCACTTCATGAGCCTTCTCTAGACAATTTTTCAGTGAACGTGATCGTCTGAATTAACTTGGTAACCTTGGATGACTAAGAGTGAGAATTTTTACGAAGTGAGTCATGAGTGGGTCATTATCTGGGAGTTGCTGTAGCATAACTGATGCTGTGATGTAATCTGCTTTCCTAGAAAAAAAAGTTTTACAAAGGAATCAGCTGAATGACTCAGCTGTACTTCACTGTATGTTACTTCGTTACATTTTGTCACACAACGTCCACGAGCTTTAATGTATTTTAAATATTTCCATATGACCGATGAATAAGGTAGAGGATAACTGTCGAGTAGAAGAAAACTCACGCACGGTTTCAGCATTTTTCACAACTGAAAAGCATAAAAATAAAATCCCGTCTATTGTATACAGTAGACAGGATGTCAACTGCATATGGAGGGCAATAATAAAATCAAAGCAGCCAAACATCCCGGCAGCAACTGGAGAAATCATGGAAGTCCACAGGTCAGATGGGAGAGTCCGTTTCTCTAAAGAACCTCTATAATGATCACAGACGCAGAACTGAACGCTGAGTGTCGATCACTGAGTAGAGGAGACAAGCCTTGTTCACATTGTTGGAGGGTGAATAACTCAGGGAAAAGTAGCGTAAGGGCACCAACGTGATTGCAACAGAACATGTAACCTGTTCTGTGGGCTGATTTACTGTGTGCTGAATGGCAGTAGGTCAGGAAGGAAGTACAGAACACACACAAGTCTGGCTTCTTCCTCTGAACTGGGTCACAGCCCAAGTACAGAGGCTGTATGTGTCACTTCATGCTGAGGTCAGTGCACTTGCTATTTATGTATAATGTGAATTACACAAGTTATTCTCTCACACACACACACATAGAGAGAAAAATGGTCTTTATAATGTAACAAGTACAAAGCCACGCATGCACACGCACACACTCCTCAATTAGGTCTGTGTGTTTTTATTTATGCAGCTGTTGTTTAATGACATATATCCTCACAGGGGAGCCTCTGTTTGCACTCAAAGTTCTAAGCAAACGACTTCGACTAGTTGAACTTTATCTTTTGTTGTCAACAGTGGTTCAGTCATGTGACATACTGGAATATAAGCGACAAAGTGGCCTCAGCTCTTTACGTCACCTTTTTTTTTTCATCTGATTTGTCTGCGTCAAAATACAAGATTACAGCGTCAATCCCCCTTATATAAACTGATTTTAGATTAAGTAGCCAGAAACCGTACTCAAAATAACTTCAGTAGAAGAAAAATAATTTACCCCAAAAAATTACAAGTGTAGGGGTACTTGAGTATTACTGTGTAATCTGATTTAATTTGTTAAAATATTGTAATTATACAGAAATTATACAAGTGGAATTATAAAAGAGTAAGTAAAAATAACATCATCATAAGATGAAAAAAAACAAACTCAAGAAATAGAAAATAACACGAAGCTTTTTTACAAACCTTATGTCTCACCGTTCACATCACTGTTTTTGTATCAGGCAGGTTATTAGTCAAAACATACTTGATGTATTTTGTGAAATAACCAGAGTAGCCAAAAATTAATAACAAGACTTTATTACTCAAGTTGAAATAAAAAAAAATATGATGCAGTAAAACTGCTCCTAAATATGTTCTTTCAAAGTTACTTGGGTAAATGTCGCTAACTAAATGTGACTAAAAAAGTTACTAGTAGCTACTTACTACTGGTTCTAGAGCTGTTGTCTTGCTATATTTCTTGCTTTACTTTGCGCACCAAAGTCTAAGAGTTAAGTACATAGCAAATACACTTCATTTAAAGATTGAACTGTTTTTCTTTTACTTAAGTTCTTCCCTTTTACTGATCTGTAGCTTGACTACAGTTAATGATTCAGCACAATGTCACAGTGAGTCATGTGCTGACAAACCCATAAAGGAAACAAGCATATACCTACACATGCAGTCATGCAATAGATAACCAGAATCTATGCCATCGTCACAGTCGTATCCTAATTTCTTCATCCCCTATCAGCTACAAACCTTGGTCCTTACTACAGCTTCCTCTATGTCAGCATTGATTTTATTTATCACTATTGATTTAAGATATAAGATCTTACACTTAATCATCATGCATATACCCTTTGTACATTTGAACTGAGTCTGACCTGTACTAAAACACCACCTGTCTGAGTTTTATTACGGCATGGAAAGCAAACTCTGTTTAATTTGAACATTCAGTAGTATGCATGCTGACTTTTTCCCTTTATGTTGTCTGTTGATAGGGAATCCTGACATTCCAAAACCCAAGCGTATCCTGCGCTCATCTTGGGGCAGCAACCCCTACATCCGAGGCTCCTACTCCTTCACCAGGGTCGGGTCCAGTGGACAAGACTGTGAAAGGCTGGCCATGCCGCTGCCTTATGCGAACAGCACAAAGGCTCCAGTAAGACAACTGCACAAAGTACATTTCATGTTTTTCTCATTTGCCATGCACTCAAAAAATTCTTTTTTTAGGGGTCTCACAATCTGAAAACATTTTACCCATTTTGTCACTTTGAAACCTTCAGCGTGTTTAATTGGAATTTCATGAGACAGGCCATCACAAAGCTTTTCATAATTGTGAAATGGAGAAAACATGTCAGTCTCAAAGGTTTCTTACTGAGAAATAAGAGTGCGTCACGTTTTCTGCGCTAAATAAATTATCATGCAATCAGTTGCCTTCAGAAGTCTAAATACTACAGAGTGTTTTACCTGTAATTTAATCTCGGTCTCAATCCAGTTGTTGTGAGAAGGCCTTACATGCTTATTAGAGAACATCAGTGGACAAACAGCATCATGAAGATGGAGAAACAGCAAACAGATCAGGGAGAAGTGGTGATGACAGCAACTAAACTGACAGTCTCTTAATCAGGGGAGACAAGAGGCCTGTGGTACCTCTGGAGGAGCTGCAGAGATCCACTGCTCAAGTCTACTATTTTTTGATTGAACAACTATTAGCTATGCACTCTAGAAAGCTGGCCTTTATGGGAGAGTTGCAATTAACAGACATTTGTGAAAGAAAGAAAGAAAGAAGAGAAAGAAAGAAAAAAAAAAAAAAAGAAAGAAAGAAAGAAAGAAAGAAAGAAAGAAAGAAAGAAAGAAAGAAAGAAAGAAAGAAAGAAAGAAAGAAAGAAAGAAAGAAAGAAAGGAAGAAAGGAAGAAAGAAAGAGAAAGATTTAAGAAGCTTGTTTATTGTTGTGAAACCATGTGCAGGTGTAACAGCAGCAAAATGTAATTCAGCTAATATTGATTCAGGAACACTGGGAAACTGAACACCAACTAAACACCAGCTGGAAATGCACCAGCTTTTTATTTTACATATACAAAATTAACATTGTTCTCATTTTGCACCACTAGGGTTTGCAAAACAAAATGGTTGTAAAATACAAAGAAAATCCTGATTGTAATGTGTCAAAATGTGTGAAAGTTAATGAACAGGTTTTCTGTCACCCATTCAGTTCAGATACAGTCATCCTAAACTAGGTAAATATATGCATAGATCTAATATGTCTACACAGAAATCAGCAACCGTCACACTGCCAACACATTTAGAACAAATGGTGTCAAGAGAGCAAATGTTAATTGTTGCCCACAAGGGTGGAGCATGAAACCTGATAATTCTGGGCGAAGAGGAAAATGAGTGAGAGGTGTGTTTGATAGGTGGGAGTTATTCATGTACATTTGACACTCCTGCAGGGAAAGCATGACCTCTCTCAGCTGAGAGTCCTTCAGGCCAGCCAAACTAAAATCACACTCAGGTTAGCTCCTGCAGCACTTCAGCAAGTGAACCTCCAACGAGGGAAAGAGAAATAGAAGACGATGCCTCTGGGAAGGCTAGAACCATATGATACTGACAAATGCTGCTATTAATCTGAATTTGTTCTCTAACATGTTTTCCCTTTTGTCTCTCCCTCCCACTCCCCCGCTTTCTTTTGCTCCTTCCTTAGCCGCTGCAGGTCCTGTTTGCTGGAGAGGCCACCCACAGAAAGTACTATTCCACAACACATGGTGCTTTGCTCTCAGGGCAGAGAGAGGCCACTCGCTTGATGGAGGAGTACCATGACCACAAAGCCTAATATAATCTATATAAAGATATTGAGCCTCCAACTAGTAAAAAAATTACAAACCATTGACTTAAAGCTTTCTGTCTTAAATGATTAGGTTCCATGTATAAGCATAGCTCGGGCATTATTACACTGATAAATGAGTATTTTTCACGTACTGTAGGTTTTAAATCAGCTTAAGTTCATTTTAAATGTTTTGTTTTAACAGTTATCAACGGTGCTGTAATTTCTTGTCTTGGCCATTCTTTCATGACGCTGTTACAGTTTTGTTTTTTTTCTAAATCAGGAATTTAACGTTCATAGCAGCAACATCTTTAATTTACATTTTTATAAGTGCCTTCTGTATTCAATATCATGTTTCTTCAAAAATAATGAAGATAATTAACAAAAATTGTGCAAATTTTAACAAAATAAAAGTTCTATGATCATTCGCCAGCATCATAGCTTTTTATAAGAAGGTGTTTCAATCAACTGGAAAAAAAAGTAACAAACACCAGTGGTTTTTCTGGAAGTAATAAAATCACCTGAGTCCATTAAACATTAACACAACATTTGGTTGTTTGTATTTGAAGTTCCACTGAAACTCAGGGACAACATTCAGCATTTGGCCTGAGATTGTTAAATCAGTCAGATTAAAGGATTGTGAGGATGAGTGGAAGGTGAAACTTTGTTTTCTGTCGGCTCTGCACTCTCCTCCTCTATTCAGACAGGGAGAACAAGATGAGGAGAACGCCGAGACAAAGTTCTGGCATGACTCCTGCTCCGGCAGAGGAACACGTGAGGCTGCAGAGGAATTAACCATTCAGCTGCAGCTGCAGCTTCACCATCACCGGCCGGTCAAGCATTCTGGCTCAATACATTTAAAGACACAGTTTTAACAGCTTCGCTCAACATTGTCAGCTGAGAAAAAGCACAAATATCTGGGCTTAAAGTGACACATATTTGATACTTAGTAAAACCTAAATGATAAATGGCTCTTGGTTAGATTTTGCCTTAAAGGAGTATTATTCTACGTTTTTTAAATGACACAACTAGATATTTTTTAAGACTTTTTTGTATTAAGACAAAAGTCAAGAAAAGTGAATGTCTGTGGAATATGCCAACTGTTTGAAGTAGCAAAGCTTAAAAGAAAGTGAACTTATTCACATTCTTGCATTTAACAAATGAAAATAAGGATTTTTTTGGCTCTTGTGGCCTTTGTTTGGTAGTGAAGCAACAGGCAAGCGGGTTGCGAGAGATGGGTAAGACATGGCAAAAGTCAACGGGCAGGGACTCAAACCCGTGACGGCCGCATCGAGAACTGGGTCACGGGTTTTACCCTTGCACCACTCCCACACCCAAAAGTGTCATTCTTTTCTTGCCGCCCTGGTTTCATCACATCCTCTTGGCAAAACTCATTTTCATTACTAGTTCTCCATTGGAGGGTCATATAAGTCAAGTTTATTTGTATCCCAAATTTCAGCAATGAGGCAAATCACACTGCCTTAAATGATAAAAACATACAATAAACAACAACAAAGGGACATTGCACTCCAGTGGCAAAGTAAAGAAAAGAAAGTCAGCATTTTTGCAGTTTTCTGGAAGGTTGTTCCAAATTAGAGGAGCATAAAGACTGAATGCTGCTTCTCCATGTTTGTAAGGTTTTGACTAGAATCCCAGAAAGGTTGTATGACAATTGTTTTTGGGTCAAATAACTGGCGTAATGCAGTCAAGGCCTCAGACAAATATTAAATATAGTTCATCCATAGTCAATACGTAGACATAGATTTAAAGAACAAAAAGAGGAAGTACAGTTTAAAGCAGTTTTATTGATGACATCAAATGAATGAAAATCCATCTATTGCAGTCATCGTAGAAGGCTGTTAGATCTTTTTGGAAAAGTTTTTTGTTTTCATCAACAGAATTCATGTGTTCGCAGAAATTGGGATGAATCACCTGTCGATGGCAGTAAGAAACAAACTAAAAACTAACACAAAAAAAAAAGAAAAGAGAATGCATTAATAATTGCCCTGTTAAATGTTGAGGTAATGTGTAAAACACTTCAGATGAATGGGCAGAGTACAATCATTCACACATAAAATATATACAGAAGTACATTAACACTCACGCAGTTTTCTTCTCCTATTGCACGGCATGATAAAAATGTTTACAGAGGACACTTGAGTCAAAAAAGTTACTGTTCAAGAATAATGCATTGAGACAAGGTAAGTACAGATGGAAGCCAAAGTTACAGGTTTTTCCAGCGTCACTGGCACCTTTACGCCGTAGTTTTATGGCCTACAGAGCCTGCAGCGTCTACAAAGAGTCTGTATTCACAACCGAGCGAGAATACCGTTGATGTGAGTGTGAAATTTACAGGGTAGAAGTAAAGCAAAGATGGCAACAAATACAAATATAAGGTCATACTGGCAACTGAAAAAGCACTTAAATGTAGTTAAAAGAGAGCGATAGGTTCCAGTGTGGGAGATGTTGCCCGTTCTCAAACAGAGATAAGCAGTTTATTACTTTTATTTCCAACAATCAAGCAACAGACATCCCAGAAATATCTGTCTAAATGAATGACCGACGGGCCATAGAAAGTGTTCAAGAAAGGAAAGTGCATCTTTTTTTTTTTTTTAAATACCCAAAAACATTAGAAACACTCTTATAATAAACATCTGAAATAGTGTTTTTCTCTATAGTGCAACAACAGACAGGATCAAATGAAGATTATTATTAACCTGCAGGCAATCAAAGCTCTTTAAACATCTAATTGTTTTTTTCTTTTTTTATGCCACAGTAGCAGAACAGTTAAAAAGGCAACTCAATGATTGATGCATGAACACAAACATGCCAACATTATACTGTACACAGCGCTTTTTTTATATAGAAATAAATAGGTGAATTATCATCTTTAACCTTTTTAAATAATCTCCATCTCTATATGAATCTGATGCACATTTAATATAAAGTATCTAGTACACAACTGCAATTTTAACACTACTGTTAGACATAATATAGTTCTCTATGTTATTCATTGGACTCTAAATGAAGACCTGTAAACTTCAGTTTTTCCACTCCGACTCATCACCTTATTATAATAACATCAAATGTCGGTCATTTTTTTCAGGATTTTTTTTCTTCTTTTTTTTTTATATACAAACATTATATACAGAGTAGCTGATAATGAATGCAGGATTGTCTGAAACTCAAAATCAACAAGTGCTTTGTGGGGAGTTTTCTCTACTGTGAAGTTTATCTCCTCTATCTTGAGCCTTTTTCCTTCAGGTTAGCCAGCAACCAATCCACATCAGAGTGGAATAAAAAGGGGGAGAGTCACAGCTTACAGAATATTATGTGACCATACATATAATTTAACATGTGCTCTTGGTGAGCAAGTCAGGCAAAGGGCTCATACAAATTTTTCCTTTCAAAACTCAGGACTTAAAATTTTCAAATTTCTCATTTTATTTTCAGACAGTTTTTCACAAGCAAGTGAAAACAGCTTTTTTTTTAACATTTAGCAAAGCCCAAACTTCTTTCGCTTTTTAGTCAAGGTGAAAATTTCACTGCCTCATCATATTGAGATGACAAAAATCTAGAGCCGATTTTGTTATCATGCTCAAATGTTACTTCATCTGAAGATATTAAGATCTTGAGCTCAATATGTAATGATAGAAATTTTAGTCTTGTTTTGATAGGAAAATGCCTTTAACATTTTTTTTGTTGAGATGACAACTTCATTGCTTTATGCTCTTGTCCTAAGCTCTGTGTCTCATTTTCTCATTATAATGCTTTTATTATATCATAATCTCAAGAAAGTTTTTTTTGTTGTTTTTTTAAAGATTAGGGTTTCTCTTTCACATTATCTAAAGATCATAAAATTTCAAGCTCGCTTTTGATGCAGTAACAGTTCTCTTGTCTTTATTTTATCAGTAATGAGATTTTAAACTCACTTCTCATTAAATATCTTTGATACTATGCAGAGAAAAATGACTTAGGATACTTTGTGCTTAAGATACGGCAGTTGTGGTAACAGTTTCTTAATACCATTATCTTGAGATAATGAGACCATGGGATTGATTTTGCTATCATCTCATTTATCTGATATCCAAAACTCAAATGTTTGAAATAATGGGCTAAGATGTTTTATCAACCCCTCTTCCCCGAAAAAAAGTCAACACATCTATCATAGCCCCATAAGTTTTTGTATTTGTCATACAAATTTCACATTTGTAAAGATTATGTCAGATCCCTCTACATAACCTGCAGCAAACAAATGGGAAGGACTGTTATGTTCATCCTGTAAAGTGATTTCATTTCAATCTGCAATCAGATTTTGTGCATATTTTAGAGAATGATAAAATATTGCACATCATTAAAGTTAGAGATAAGGAGAAATCAGTGCACTAGAATGCAAAACATTTTTGGTCCAAAGTAGGGATTACATTCCATCAAATAAAACAGTGAATCCTTTTTAAGGCCTGGCAAACACACACCTCTAACATCCAAAACTTTGAGCTCGAGACAGAGCCATCAGATCAACAGGCTTGTTGTTCCGCTGTAGTAAAGCGGCACTGGAATCAGAAAACGTGTAGAGCAGTGCTGTCTTCAATCCAAAAAGACAATACAGCTAATCAAAGTTTTACTAAGTTTTTGCCAAATCAATTTTCTAACTTGAACGGAAGTCCTGAAGACCTGGAGCATAACACTTGCCCCGGATCCCTTAATGTACAGGGGTCAGCTCCATTCACCCTAGCTGTGATGCTGGGTGGAAGAAAACATCAGAAGAGGGTCAGAAGACATCACCTAATGGATTAAAATGCAGAGAATAGCCCCTGTGATGCAAATGGCACTGTTCAGTATGAATACAAACACTAGAACACCTGTACACACCTGGATAATTTGCTTTATGGGAAACACAACACTTTAAATTCAGTTTGAGCTGCTTCTGCTCACAGCAAACTTGAGACCAGTAGGGACACTGGTGACTTGCCTGGTCCCTCATCCTTTTATAATTGGCACACCGGAGAAGGAAATATTGGAATAAAGATGAACGTCGCTACAAAATGCACCAGCGACTTAGTATACTCCGTACTGTCCTCTGACGCAAACAGATCCAGAGATTACACCAAAGTTCATTAACATTGAATTCAGTTTGGCTGACATGGATATTCTGATACAAGGAAGCAGAGGACGGTACTGGAGGCAAAACCCAGCGCTACCATGCACTTTCAGGATAACATGATCTGTGTGTTGCAGGGCGGGAGCCCCCCACCCTTTCAGTGCATGTTCACACACTTGGATTTGGCAAGTTTGCAGGACAGAGTGCAATAAGCATTCATTTCCTCGACATCATACCTAAGCATAAAGCTCCCGTTACAAACCTTTAGGAAAAAAATGCCTCAACTTCTTGTGAAAACAGATGCTTGATGGGCTTCTGTGGGAATACGCAAGTTCCCCATCTTGTTTCTGCGGTTGATGTTGAAGCTAGCTTGCATTAAGTATAATGCAGATGCAGAAAGTAAGAATGCAGCGTGTGACACTCCAAGTGGCTCCACGTTTAGATAGATTGTGGAAGAGAGACGGTTTTGAAAGCAGCTGTGTTTCTTTAGTTAGTAAGGTTTATACAGGCTCTTGGTTGAGAATCTACTGCCAGTGAAGATCGCCAACATTTAGCACATTTTCATCAAATCTGGTTCTGTTTTTCAGATATTTAGTTCGTAAAATATACTTGGTAATCCTGGGCCTTTATTCATCAATGAGATCTTTCTTGGTTCTGTTACTTGTGCTCCAAATGCATCTAGCCACCAAGAGGTGGGCTCAAGCTACCTGTGTCCCGCGGATCAACTCATACTGTGGTCGCACGCTCCAGCAACCTGCACCAAGGATGTTAGCAGAGGCTGTCTGCTTTCACATGGAGGATTTTGGAGAAACCCGGTCTCTTCTTTAGAGCCTGAAACAACAGAAAACAAAAGAGAGATAAAGGATAGGAATAAAAATAAATTCCTGTCAAATTTGTGGCGCACCACTAATAGCTGCGCTGCTAACAGATTCTCCCAATTTAGCAATGGATCGCTGCAGCTCTACAGGCCTCTTGCCTGACTCTGTCCATTTCTGTAGGATAGTCAGGATTATTGGTGCAAATGAGACTGAGAATGATTCCATGTCACAATTTAGATGTTTTTTTTTAAAGCAATACAAAAATCATGTATCATTTCTAAAATTATGCACTACTTTGTATCGGTCTGCCGCATAAAATCCAAAATAAGTTCACTGAGGTCTGTGAACATGACAAAAATAAGTAAATGTGTCCAACACATGTTGTGGTGAAGCCACAGCAATGAGCTCATTGCAGCACACGTCAGTCTGACACATCAAAACAGAGCCTTTCATGTCTCCAGTCATGGGTGTTATGAAACCAGCTCACACAATCAGTCCCACTCATCCAACAGCAATAGATTCAACAATTGAATCAAGAGTCAATTCTGACAAAAACAGATGTATAATTTCTAATTTGCCACAGGAACATTTTGCACACCAGGAACTACCAGTAAAAAGTCAGCTTGGAAAATTCTAAAACTTTAGGCCATCAGTGATTTGGAAAGTGCGGGGGCACTGCTGTGAATCACAGAGGTGTTGTTTACCTGCAGCTTGTTAACCATTTCATCAAACAGCTTTCTGGCTTCTGGGCTGTTGGGGTCCTCAAAGTAGTCTTCTATACCAATCTGAACCACGATGGATTTCAGGTTGCGGCAAACACCTGGTTAGAAGGAGGATTTGTGGATGAAATTCACATCTGAAAGTTGTGGTCAGCTGGGGAGATTTAAATTACTCAAAAGAGCTCTAAAGAAAAAGCTTTGAAACAGAAAAAAAAGAGATAAAACAAAAATAATAGACCAGACTTTGACTTCGAACCGTGTTACTCATCAGTCTCAACTCACTGTTGAAGTGGAGCAAGGCTTTAGGGGTGACCGGTGTGGATGAAAGCACCAACATCTCCAGACCCTTCAGACCCTCTCTGCAAACCTCTGCTGCCACCTCCTGGTTGATTTCACTCACATGGTCCAACTCCAACACCTGCAGGCGCATGCAGTTCCTCGCTGAACAAATGGGAAAGAGGAACAGCCCACATTCAACACATGGACCAAGTAGGAACACGTTTTAGTACAACACATTCACGCAATTTATTTTTATGATCTATAGTTTCAAGAAATCATGAAACAACACAATCCCTAAAGCTGTCTTGTGATTCAGCAGTGGATGGATTATCTGACACTGAGTGTAGATTGTACTGGAAGAATCAAACATCAAAGTAAACAATATGATAACGCAACTTAAATGAAAAATAAAAACAAAAATAAAAGGCATCGGTGACATATAACCAAATCATTTTCTTGAGTTCAGATTGGATTTTTTTTATTTTTAAAGCCATATTTGTACACAATGAATGGTTGCCTTGTCAAAAGATGCTCCCAACTGAGATTTCTGATTAATGTTCTCAGGGTAACCACAGCAGTCTCGTGGAAAGTATCATGCTATAAGAATATTTTTAAGTAAAACAAGACCACTATAATTCTGCTGTACGTTCAATATTTACCCAGTGAGGCGAGTCCCTGAATCCCACATCCAGCTCCACCCACACCAAGAGCACGGAGATGTGGCCAGCATCTTCCAATCGTCTGCAGGCATCGGTTACTGAAACGCGCTGGCTGTTGACTGAGAGAAACAAACACTGATGAAAACTTAATCCCCGGATTGCTCTTTCTGTTATTAATTTTATGGCTAATTATTAATAAATGTTGCATCATTTTTACCATGGATGTAGGGGCGCCACCTGCAGAGAAATAATATCTCTACACCCTGCGCCAAGGGCCCAGATAACCTCCTGGCCAACTGGATCTGTGGCGCTCCTGCAGAAATAATAAACATGATGTATGTTTGAAGATACAGTGTGGAGATAGTGGCTTTGTTTACCTTACGTGAAATAAAGTAAGGTTAGAAAAAAAAAGACAATGAGGTCAGATTCATGCTGTAAAATTTTAAGATAGTTGGGATCTGATGGCAACCTGTAGGTTACAGCCTGGAGGGCACGGCAGTAGCAGCTGGCCAGCCATAGGGAGCGATCAGTCAGCAGGTTGGGACAGTGTGAAATCTTTAGTATCAGCAGGTTACTTCCTGTGGCCTTTAACAACGCCTCCAAACCTTCCTCAAGACAGCCACTTTTGACCGGAATATAAGAGAAGGTCACAGGAGAAAAGAAGAAAAAAAAAAGTCGTAAAAATAAAGGTCACTTTTAATCATACTTCACATCTAACAACGTCAAGACATGCTCCTGGGAGCTCTGCTGCTGGTGCTTTTTGCAACAATCATCAGATGTATTCAGCGTGCAGCATTCAAGAGAACTTTATGCGACTGAATGTGTGTCCTTCATACAAACAACAATCCACTTGAATCAAACCTTGTTGCTTTTTCCTTTCTGGCAAATAAAAGCTGATATCCACATGCTGAGAATAATTAAACCGCACAAAAATGTCAGCATGCATCACTAAATGTCAGCATGCATCACTTGTGTTCTCTCTGCTGGCTTTCTTCTCATCAGTCACTGTTCAGGAAATCACTCAGTCCGTCGCTCGGCCACAACAGTTGGGCAAACAATATGTTTAATCAAGTAAAGGCAGCACACAGAGCAGGAATAAATACCCCGGAGGAACTAAGGCTATAATCTGCTACAGCATGTCAGTGAACATGTCGGTGTCTCACCGTGTGCTTTTAAGGTAGTCCTCCTTGGATTCTTTCTTGCCTCGCTGCCTTGGTTTAAGGTTTTGGAGAATGAGGGAGTGTGTCTGAGTGCACCACTGAGACAATGTGGTCAAAAACTAGAGAAAAAAATAAACTTACGATAGTTAGACTGTTCCACAATTATTTTCTTTGAAACAGAGGACAAAGCGCAACAACAAACATGGACAATGCACCTTGGAAGAAATGCGAGCGTTTTCCAGCAGCACTCTGGTCCACACAGCTGGGTGTCGGGCCACGAACCTCCAGTTGCGGCAGACCTCTGCGGTTCTCAGGAGGGTTTTGGTGTCCAGGTAGGTGAAGATGCAGAAAAGCGCTGCACGCATCTTCAGGATCTCTGGACTTATCACCTCATTGGATTTCGATGGGCTCTTTTCATGGCGGCATGGCTTGCTGTAAACCACATCAGACCGACCTGTGGCAACAACACAGCCTTTCAGACCTTTAACAGACACATACAGAGCCTCAAGAAAGTTTCCATAGCTCTTGAAATTGACCCCATTTTGTTATTACAAAATAATAGACTAACACAAAGATCCATCATGCTAAGTCACTATATAGAACCCCATACATCAAACTAATTTTATCTAGTTCTGTACAGTAAATCTGAGAGCCTTTTGGAAACAAAACATAATAATAACTTTGTTGTTATATATTTTAGATAATGTACAGTCTCAAAGCTTGTTTTTAATTTTTTCCTTTCTGGTACATCTTGAACTTTGTTGCAGCTTTTCTGAAAGATTACTTCACTCACTCTTTTTGAATGGGATGTACTTATTCCTGATCATTATGAGTCGTTTGGTCCTTAAAGTATGCTTGCCTCATGATGAGTGTCAAGCAATCGGCTAAATATCTATGAGATAAATGTTTTGTCTTCACCGTCTTGTGGTAAAACCATTTTTGTCACATGGTGGCGCTAATCTCCAACTAAAAACCACAGAACCAGATTGCATAATTAGTTTTCTGCATTTTGTCCAACAGCAGTATCCCATCTAAAGCTGTTGTTACAGTGTGTCCAATCCCAGCCTGCCTTAACCCTCGAAGCAAAATTGCTCCTCCATGACTCACTTCATCTTTGGCCTTGGAAGGCATCTGCTTGAAACCATCAGGGCTGTGAACCAATGCATACTATTTGACTCTTTCTCTCTCTCACTCATGCACACCTCCTACACTCAAGACTGCCAAATGAACTAAAAAAAACAAGCCTGTGTGCTTGCAGATATGTACCACACAAACAGCTCTGGCAGAGTCTCTCCTAATAGGGAGAACTACGTCAAAGCAGAGAGGCGCTAGCAACATGTTACACGAGACAAAAAATAAATAAACTTTTCAGCTAATGAGCAGGTCAAATTTGTACATGTGAATTTGTCACTGAGCCCAGTTTCCTTCAGTTCCAGACTGCCATGTCCACCTGATACGTCCACAGCAGATGGGACACGCAAAGTGCAGCAGCAGGGTTTGGAAGGAGGTTGGCATGGAATGATGCAAACAGAAAAATGCACAATTTGTTGTGCAGCTGAGCTGTGCAGCAATGACTGGCTAGCTGGTGTCTCATAGCTTCATAGGAACTGTAAGAGATGGTTTATTGAACCTGCTGATTCCTTGTGTTCTTGGGAGCAAAGCTGGTTAAACAATTGATGCAAAAGTTGGATCATGATATAAATATAGTTAAGTGCAAAAGTATTCATACCTCTGGGACTTTTTCTGAATTTGTTAAGTTTCAGCCACAAACATCAGTGTGTGGGATTTTTGATGTAATCTTATCAATTACGCATAATTGTAAAGTGGAAGTTGAATGTCTTCACAAGTCACATAAATAGAGTCCAGTCGTGTATGATGTAATCTCAGTGTAAAGCCAATGGTTCTGTGAAGGCCTCCGAGGTTAGTTAGAGAACATTAGTGAACAAATTGCATTATGAAGACCAAGGAATACAACAAACAGGACCTAGAAGCCAGTTCTGGAGAAGCTCCAATCTGGGAAAGGTTAAAAACAGTATTCTGAGCTTTGAAGATCTGACATCTACTTAACTTATCTAAAAATGGAAAGAGGATGGTGCAACAAGAAGAAAAGAGCACTGAAAATTTATTCCATTTACACTAACTTGAACCAAAGATACATTGGAGTGGTTTAGGTCAAAGCATATTAATGAGACTAAATGGTCCAGTTAAAGTCCAGACCTAAATTAAAATAAAACTCTGTTGCAAGACAGTGCAATGACAATAAAGTTGAATTTTATTCTATTCTATTCTAAAAGGCAGATGTTGCTCTCCATCAAATCTGACTCAATCTGATGAAATAGCAAGGGGCAAAGTTTAATCTCTCAATACGCAACGCTGGTAGATACATATCCCAAATTACTAAAAGATAAAATAACATCTCGCCCTCTCATGTTCATATAATTAATACAGCTATTAATCAGGACAGCACAGCAACTGCCAATTCAACGATGCGGCACTGCATGTGATAGTACTTTGAAGTCTGAACATCGACTCGTTTCAGCCGTATCATTAAACTTGCCTTGGTGGCAGGTGAAGAAAATAGTTTAAGATTGTGACTATTTTGCAAACAACTGTTACCCGTGTTAGGGCGATAGGCTGCCCTGCTGTGGTAAGGATAGGGTACTGCAGACTGCTGAACCTCAGCCACGGCTCTCCGCTCTTGCTCCCACATCTCCACTTCCGACTCGGTGGTCCGCGAGCCCACGTCCGACACGTCCCCCTCCTCACCCTCGGTGCTGTTCCTGTACGGCCGCCGCTGCCAGTTCTGAATGGCCTGCTTGCGAAGACCCCAGTTTCTCGATCCGCATCCCGGGGAGCGCTCGTAGCCACCCTCGCCCATGCGGCACTGCATCTGATAGTACTGCGCCTCAGGACAGTCTTCCATGGGATGCATTTCGACACTGTCGCTGTCGTAACCTCCAGAACCCTGGGAGACAGACTTTATCCTCCCTGATGCTCTGCAGAGGAAGACAAGGTATTTAAACATAAACATGGTCTTCCTGCTTCAAGCCAAACACATATCTCGCATCTCATTCTCAAAGTTCACTTTAGTCTTACTAAATAACAAAATAAGCTTAACTATTAGCATAATAAAGGTATTAGAAACATAAACGTGAACCTGCACAGAAACGTATAAGAATTAAAACCTCTGAAATCTGCATTAGACCAGATAAATCTTTGCTTTTCACAGAAAAATCTGTCTGAAAATGACAGATTGTGTTTTTAATGGGGGTTAAGTGAAAAACGGTTTCTTGGACCAGCATCATCACCACAAGTTTGCTTGGCGACAAACAGAAATTCACTCCACAACCAAAGGAAGTATTCCTCTAAACTGTGACAAAACTACTAACATTTCCCATAATTCAATATGTGAACACAACACCTAACAACAGCAAGGGTATAGAATGTATTGATCCTTAGCAAATAGCTATTATTAACCCAAGACAGGAGGCTCAGACGAGTGTGTGCTTCTGGCCACAATGTGCGTCTGTGTCTGTTCTGCTGTCAGTGATTCAACGGGAAAGGCCTGACGTCACGACAGGAAATACATTCACTACCAACTGGGACTGACAGTTGGGTTAGTCAGATTACTACGGTACAGCCATGTGTCTGAGGTTGGTGCCAGAGACACAGAATTAGTTCAGTCACACCTCAAATTGGGACATCAACCCTGGGTCTCAGTGCTGCTACTGAGGGAGATGCTAAAACTCCAGTACACTTCCCATGACTCAACAAAATCCATCATGTAGACAACACAAAACAATAAATCTTACCAGTTTATCACATAACAGCATTGGGTAATAGGTCAAAACCTCTGCACCTCTCATAAAGAGAGAGTGTCTTTCTGACAACAGCATTGTCAGAAAGCTCTGTTGTGATGCTGTAAATTTATTGTTCTTGTAGACATTTTCAGTCTCACATCAGATTTGGGGGAAAAAAAACACCCTATTGGCCAAATTTAGCACATTTAAAGGTTCTCACTATGTTCCTGATCTCTTTTTTTAAATAAATAAAGGAAGCATGAATTATCTATTGTTTACATGTGAGATAAACAACGTGTTTTTCTTCTGTTTTTGTCTTTAGCTTTATCTGAAAAAAATAATATTTCAAACTTCAGGTGACAGTTTCTGACCTACCCTGTGCTGGGAGAAGATCGTCTCTCTGATACTTGGTACATTCCCCTTGTGCTCCCAGAGAGGCTGGAATTTCTCTGAAGAAAAATGACAAATAAACAAGTGACCAAAGACTTAATTTTTCTGGAAGACATGGAAATCTTGAAAAAAAAATAAAAAAATAAATAAATAAAATTTTCATTAGTTTTGGAATCCGGAAAACGTCTGAAGGGCAAGTGTATCATTTTTCAGTATGGTGCTGATTCATAACTCACTTAACACTAAGAAGAAAGTGCTGACCAGGATGGAACACCAACATTCGTGTGGTGAAGAATTATTAACGCAGAGATCATTTTGGAAGAAAGAACGAATCAAAAACAACCAAAAAGAAAAAAAAAACACCTAAAAAAATAGGAAAATTGAATATGTGTGAAGGACAGTTTTAGTTTTAGGTGCCACAAAACAAAACCGCTTTACAATAAAAACACTAATAAGATGTAATTTAGAATTACTCAGACTCAGCTGACACTTTCTACTTTCTATTGTCTTTTCAATGACTCTGCCAGCATAAAACTCAAAAGTCCTAATTTCTTTTGAACAAAAAAGATGCAGACGTAGCTTTTTTAGTGTCTGTGAGGTGTTTATAAATGAGGACAGAAAAACCACAGAAAGTGTAAGAAGGCCTTTAAAAAAAAAGTATTTTATCCGGAGTATGTCATCTGTTTATTCAGCTTCAACAGAGAGCTAGACGCTGGTGCTTTGGGCGTCTTTCACTTAGCTTTTTTACATCTAGCCTGGAGACATTAAAACTGGGGAGGGAGCGAACTGACCCAGAGAAAGGTTTAGCAGACAACAGGAATGCTAAACAAGTGACACAGAAGTTGCTCTCTTTTGAAATCAACCTCTGTCTATTATGGTAAAAGCTGAATTTGGAAATAGTGGCAGAAGAGTTAAAGTCAAGATATTCCTTCTCAAAAAAATAAGCATGGATACCAATGATCAAAAGTTTGAAACCCTAATGTACTAATTAAGCTAATTGCTGTAAAAAAAAAAAAAACAAACAAAGCAGTGTTAAATGTCAACTTCCTTATCTGTTTGTCTTTGGATTAAAATGGCAAAACCCTGTTGTTCTCACACATACAGTGTCTAATATAATGAGCACTCACAGCAGGAAGATTAGGAAGAAATATTCTGAAGTTGGTTAGCTATGATAATAAAAAAAAAAAGTTCAAAAGGAACCAAAATCTGTACTAGTGGATAAAAGCCCTACAAAAACAGGAAAATCTACCTAAAATTCTGATGGATGCATATTTAACTTATTTTTTTTGCCTGTTTCATTTAGCCATTAAGTCTATCCAAAAGACATTCATCTGTTTGATTCTCGGGCTGGTGTCTGCTGAAAATGGGTGCCAGATCGGACACACCCTGGACAGGTCACAAGTCCACACACACAACAAAACAAGACAATCAATCTCTTGAGCATATGTGGCAAGGATATGTCTTGAGCAGGCAAATTTAGACTCTCCGATAGAACTAACAGGCATATTTTTGAACTGTTGGAAGAAACTGAACATGCGCAGGTATGCAATGTGTAGATAGAAAGGCCCCAGAACCTTCTTGCCCTGAGAAATCCGAACCTCCATGCAACCCCATCAAGTACAAATGATGAGAAAGTAGAGCTAGCTGAACATTTAGGCAGCATACTAATCATCAACAGTATGAAAAAAGAAAACAAAAAACAGATCAATAATTATTTCAATCCATAAATTATAAAATTTATGGAAAGCAGATCTGAAAGCAGATGACAATTCTATTTGTTCACAGGTCTAAAAAGCTCATTCTCACGCTGTTTTCTTTGAAACAAATTCCTCTCGTCACTCTTTCACATGTCACTCATCCCCAAAGCGCTCACTGTTTGCACGAGACTGTGCATAGACATGAGTGAAGCACAGCCAGGTGTAGGCTTGAGTACTGACATGCCCCAGAGGCTGAGCAAACACAAGCACAATTTCTCCTTTTTCCCCTTCTTCCCACTTCTTGCCAATGGAAATGGTCTGTACAGGAAATAGGCAAACTGGCTGAGACTCTGAGCCCGAGACACACTGATAAAAAACAGAAGAGGAGCAAATCGACAGAACAGGGGCGAAATAATAATGTATTTGTCTATAGCGGTCTGGGTGAAATTTGAGTATGTTTCCGCTTCGAAGAAATTTCAGCAAACGCTGACATTTGATTCAAGCTGCGTTCCCTTTGTTTTCTGTGAGAAAACACTTCAAATCAGCCTGGAATTGAAATCAGAGAGAGCCGGAAACAAGTCCACCCTGAGTGTCAGCCCTCAAATAAGTCTTTGGCTGTGAGACTCGTCTCCTCGGAGATGAGGGCGACCCCCTGCCACCGGATGGAGGGAGGAAGAGAGGCTGCGAGGGTGGGTGGCTGCCTGGGTAACATCTCCAGGCTTCCCATTCACGGCGTTACAAGGTGTCAGACAGTTTGAGCTTTACTCCACACTTGTGCTCCTCATGCTGATGTTTCAGCCAGACAACACTGCACATGCATGCAAACACGAAACTGAGATATCTCAACTTTTAACACAATGCAGCTAAATGCAGGCAATAATGTTGATCCAGAATGGGTAATGTGGCATCTCTGAATGAATATGGTAAAAGAAATAAAACCTTCCAGTCCTGGAAATGTATTTAGCAGGCATTTGCAGGTTAACTGTGCTTTTATTTAGCTGAAAATAGCACCAGGCTCTTCTCTCTTGAATTCAGATCACAGGTTTCTCAATAAGACGTGGGCTTTAGAACTGGGATGGCCTTGGAAAAAGGTTCACCAGTGAACTATAATTGCATTGACTTAACCATATGTTTTGGATCGCGAACTTAGCAAACTGCATATTTACATTTGTTATGGTAGGAGGGAAAAAGCACTTTGCTGGCATGTCTCCAAAACAACAATCTGTAATGTGTAAGACGTCAATGAAAATATATATTAGTTTTAAAGGGATTCATAAGTATTCCACTAGTGACTTTTTGTGAAATTATCTTTTCAGATAACTGAAAATTGCTTGAACAAACTTACAAATGAAAGACTACGAACATTTTTTTTGTGAAAGTACGCGAGAAAAGAGATACATAATGTAAGGGTTAATTTGTACCTTTACGAGGGGATGACTACAAATTTGTCAGTTTCTGTGCATCATGAACAATGGCAAACATTGCACTAAGTGAGGGATTAATAATGCCTCTGTACAGTCACTGATGGTCTTTGAAGTGAAGAATTTTCACACAGAGCCTAAGAGAAAATTCAGTCTCAGGCAGATCTGAAGCACATCTGATTAAAAATCCTGTAAAACCTTGATGGAAAGCAGGAGTTAGTTTCCATGGCAGCACACACATTTGCAGAATATGAGCAAGTCATCTCTTTATCCACAGGTGTTGGATAATAATTTAAAAAGGTGTCATTTTAAGATCGACCTTTTGGATATTGTTTTTTTTTTTCCTTTTCTTTCTGTCTTTTTTTTGCATCGTTGTGTAATAAGACAAAACATAAGGGGAGAGTGGCACAGTTCAAGCCCTGAGCCTGGAGTCAAAAGAGCTGGACGTCAGTCTAAAGCTGCAGAGGCTCCTCTTTGTGCATTACACTCTCTGGTAAAGATAAATTGCAGCAGAGACTCGATGTTCTGACTGATATGGTGCTGAATGATAAGCAGACAAGGATCATGCTTCCTGTTTCTGTAGTCTCCTTGTTGATCAAAAGATCATCTGGGGACTCCTGTTGGAGGAACGTAATCCAAAAACCTCCCTGATCTTTCACTTTAGGTTTAAAAAGCAACTTATGTCTGTGACTCCCCTCTTTAATTCAAATTGGCATTATAAGTAAAAAAATGCATATGTGTGTTTTGAGGCAAAAGTTGGCAGTTCAGCATTCCTGATGAATTTGACTCTAGCTATTTTATTTACCCCTCAAACACATTTAAAACGGAACCAAAACAATCCAACAGTAGTGCATAAATACTGCATTAAGACCACAAACGAAAAATATGTTGAAAGATCCGAACCTGGCGCCCTGTGCCCTTGGAGGCCTGCAGACTGCAGCGTCCCAAGCTGCCGTTCGGTGTGGTGCCACAGCTGCTGATGATCTGCAGCTGTTTCTCAGCACGGTCAGCTCGGTCCAGAAGCTCTTCAATGAACTGCTGCAGGCGCACCTTAGCATTGGCTTCCCGTGCCGCCGTCTCCTGAAGGAACTGGTCGATCTGGGAAACCTCCCTGCACACACGGTGGAAGGAGGCACTTTCATAAGGACAGTCTTTAAACTAGAAGCTGTTTCCCAGTGGGACAGAAGTGTGAGGAGGGCAGAAGCAGCTGTCCTAGTAAATCCCAGATACTCTAAGTGAATACAACTGGAGCAACAACAATTTGTCTTTGTGGCACCGCGTCATTTAAACATTAGGCGACTCTTACATTGTGAAAAGATGATCTTTACTTTTCTATTTTGGTATGTTTTCTTTTAAGATGCTGAAATGTAGACAGATGCATTTCTTTTCTGTGCAGAAGAGCTACTGCAGATAATTCACCTGAGAATGAAAAAGGAGTCACTGAAAATGTCCCAGCCATTAAATGAAAAACTGGGTCAGAAGTGTGTTTGTTTGTGAGCATGACGGTCATTAGTTTGGATCTATGTTTAGCCGAAATCCATCAGTCGATGCATCAAAACATCATACATCCCAGAACCTACTCCTCAGCAGCAGAAACACGCATAATACATTCTTCTGAAATGGGGACATTTAGAGATAAAAATAGTTTGGTGTCTGGCACAGTTAACTTTACTTCTCTCCAGGCACAGATGACAAGAATTGTGTATCTAAAATTAGTCAAGGTAGCTGACAGTCAGCCAGACGTAAAAGCTGCATGACAAAACAATGAATCAGCAAATGAAAAGAAAGTGAACTATTTAAGGAGGATTTTGCTTTTTTTTGTTTTCACTACAAATTGAAACCTCAAAGGGCAATTTGTGAAAATAGAAATGCATTTTATTCAATCTTAAATAAGTACATTTATTTCAGTGGGTCAATTTAAAAACTGAAACTTAAATATTTATTTTAGACAGGGTAGCATTTTTCAAATTATATTTATGGCAATTTTAATAGTTATGGCTTACAACAAATGAAAATAATTTGTTGTAATTTTAGAATATTACATACCACCAATAAAAAACCCCAAAACAAACATCTGTAACACATAAACACCATGTTATGGTTCATACAATGAGGGAGAAAATTGCAACCAAAAAAAGGTCATTGTTAAATTAGCTGTCTATCCATGTGATGCATCCAAGCATACCAAAGGAAACTTAAGAGGAAGAAAAAAAAGGTCAAGTTTGCCAAAATGCCTGTTTCAGAAAAATCAATCTTGAAGTCAGAATTCAGATTGGCCAGTCAAAGAGTCAGTCACACAAACAACCTAAAATCTAACATGGCTGCCTTGCTTGGTGGGACTAATGACAGCAGCAGTTACAACATTTTATTTTATGTTATTTAAAAATTCTAACATAAGAACAGGGACAAATCATTCACTCCATTTATGTAAACCAAAGAAAGCAGCAAAGGAAGAATATGTTTTTGTAGGTAACCAGTAAGTGAAAGCATTTTGTGCTTTGGCATCAGCATATTCATGCAGCTTGTCTTCATCAATTATTCAACTGTATCAGAAATTTGCTTCATATGACGATAACAGGAGCAACCAATGCATTAGACTGTTTTGTCCTCTTACAGAATGAAATGATGAAATGTCTGGCAGATATAATAATTTCATAGCATAAAACGGCTCGTACTGTTGACAATTTAATATTGTTTGACCTTGTTTATTGTATCCAGGAGGGGAGAAAATAGAATATTGTGTTTTTTATTCCTATGCAAAAAAGAAATATGTCAGAAAGCAGAGGGTGAGAGACAGTGCGTTGTGTCTGCTAAGGCAAAGAGAACAATGGCTGGGAAGGAAAAAAGAACGTACTGCAGCATCTGAAACAACAGGTGAAAGTCTGCAGCCATGTGGAAGCAGAAAAAACAGGATGTTTGTCAGTAAAGGGGATGAAATGATGTCTTCCTGTTTTAATGCATGTTCCTATACAAACACAGAGGTTTTATGGTGACGTATGAACAGTTTTATCTCCGCAATATTCAGAGAGATCTCTGAAATACATCTAAACACACATGTTCACATCATCTTATGCCCCTGAAACACTGCCGTATGTCTGCATTATGTTACTTCAGCCTTACATGTAAATCCTAGTAACAAGAACTGGAACGATAAATCCACCCAAAAAGAAAGTTATCCATTCTTTTTCTTTTCCTCACTTTTCAAATTGCTTCACAAAACTTGTAGGACACTCGTATTAGCTTCTCATTGCCAACCACAGACACACAGGGTCCCTCTGATCATAAATCCCTATCTAAATGTAGACCAATATCGACCAATCCATCCATTCACTTCAGTCTGAATTATCCATCAAATACATCATAAGTGCCTTCATCTCGACAGAAAACCGGTCGGTACTGTCAGATTACAGAACATTCCCTAAAGACCGTCATGACTGTTGCGCACTCCAGACACAGGAATATACCTGCAGATAAAAAGGGTCATTAAATGAGGCCTGTTGATCCTGATAGTTTATGCATAATACTCTTCTTTCATTAAATATTATTCTTTTTTTAAATTTTGTTGTTCCTGTGACAATGACAATAAAAACTTGTATCTTATCTTATCTTCCACAAATAATTAATGACTAATATTTTTAACAATGAGAACCTTTCCAAATATTCAAAAAGAAAACAGTGAAGGCATCTGCAAAACAAATTCTTCTGTTTTCAAAACAGAAGAATTAGTTTTTCGGGGACTAATTGGGTCTGGGCAATACTTTCCATAAAGATAAACTACAACATTTTATTCACTGCAGTTCAGTAATTATTTGTTATGGATAACTACTGAATTGCAGTGAATAATGACCCTTGAGCTACATTTGTCATTATCCATCTTTCCAATTCCAAATCCATTCCATGTTTCTGAAGGAGAAAAGAAAATCCCCACATCATAGTGCTGCCACCACCATGTTGAACCATAGTTTATGCATGTTGTTTGAGGATTTGTGAAATTGCAGTTTTTCAACACACATACCCAAAAATTTTAATGTGTTCTTATTTGACAAGAGCACTTTCCTCCACACATTTGTTGTGTGGCCTACATGGTTTGTACAGCCATTTTCTTTCAAGAAAGGCTTCTTTTTTTGACACTTTTCCATAAAAGTCAGATTTTACAACCAGCAGCTGTTCTGTTCACAGATCTCTGCAACTTGTCTGGAGTCACTATAGACCTCTTGGCTGCTTCTTTCTATAAAAAAAAAAAACAGTAAAAAAAACAGTTCACTGCGAGAAGTCTGTTAAGTCAGACAGAGGGTCATATTTTAGTGAATTTTCTAATAGTTGTTACTCTAATAGTTCTAATTGTGTATTTATTGATTTAATTATATCCAATTATAACCAGTGATGGGTTTTGCTTGAACAGATTTTGATAATCTAGCAAATTACAAAGACAGATAAAATGAGCTGATTTTCTAATGTCTGAGGGAAAATTTTAAAAGTTGAAATTAAGATGTTTTCATCCCCGGGAGTTTCATCTTAATTATGTATATACAGTGACTATTTAAAGAGCTGTTTGTGGTGCATAATTGCTCTATGAATTAATCTCTCTACAATGTCGTCTGCATACAAAGTAATAAATGAGCAACTGTGCGTGAGGCATTGTGTCTGCTCATCATCAGTACCTACAAAGGTTTTAAGCTCGGGACAAATGATCAGACAGGCGTCATTTTATTCTCAGTGCTGCTGAAGGCAAAATTCAGTTTGAGAAAGCTACTTTGTGAATGCAAAAGTCACAAAAGTTAGACCTCTGATGTGAAACATTACTCCTGTTTGGAGTTTCTGAGGGTCTTAGCAGCCTCTGATATTTTTGTGATCTTGAAAAACTTTGGGATGAGTCAAAGAAAATGTTTAACTGTGTTATTTAAAGGCAGCCAGCTCATTGGAGTCTGCCGAGTCATTGGACTGGCAGTAAATTTTCTAACTGTGATGCCCTTTTTCCACCTCAGACCTATGATGTACTTTAGAGTCTGAATAAGCTCCCTGTTTCACTGCCAGCTTTTCCTCAGAGACATAGATACATGATATGTGCATGCGTTCGTGTGTGTGTGTGTGTGTGTGTGTGTGTGTGTGTGCTGAAGAAGAGGTTGCTTTGGATAGGATTTTAAGGAAGTAGTTTCACAATTTCGCTCTGATTCAGCCAGAAAACATTTCATCTCTTACATTTCATAAGAGAAATCAAAGAAAAGCAGATCTCATTCAAATACATAAGAAACCTCTATAAATGATTTCCTGTATCTAGAAATTACAATTAAATGTAGCATTTAAAGTGGCATGTGTCTTTGTGAATTTTCTGTCTCACAGGTAGTTTTGAAATGAAAAAATGCTTAAGCACTATTTAGGCAGCCTATTCACGTCTTAGCTAAAGTTTGCACAGGAACAGGCCTGTTGGTAAAGTATTAGCAGGAGGATTTTTTTTACGCTCTTCTGTACATAAACCAAGGTAGCTTTTCAGAGTGCAATGATTTAACAAATTAGAACATCTAGAATTATTAAAAACAAGAATTTGGTGAACAAGTTTGGATTTATTGCAACATTCCTATAATCCACACAGGGTCCACACAAGTAAGCATTTTGAATACATCATTAAATTCCTTTCATCATTGTGATTCAATATTTGTCCATCCGTTTTTCTTTTGAAATGGTGGAATGTTTTTCAATCGGACCTGCTCAAGGTTTCATATGCGTTCCTTCTCCAACACGCCTGGATCAAATGGCTCATCAGCATCTTTCAGCCCAGCAGAGGCTGAGTAATGAACCATTCATTTGATTCAGGTGTTCAATCAGAGATGCTGAGATCCAAATTTCAGCCTTCTCAACTAAACATTCACCACAAACCAAAAGTTTGCCTATAATGTTAACAAATAAACCGGGAATCCCCAAAGCTCAAGCTGATCAATGTGTCGATGTTAATAATGTTTCGTAAGAAACTATGCTTCACACTGTTAAACAGCAACAGCCATCTTTGACTGCTGGCATTTTATAAACCAAACAATTGTTTGTAGTCATCAGATGACACCACTATCTGCTATCTGATACCGATAATTATAGCCTTCTATTAATCATCAATAGGCACTAATGCAATGTGTTCATTTGATTGTCTGTTTGTTATCTACATGCTATTTAACAATGCCATTAGTGAGGGTTGGTAAATAGCCCATGCATTATTTGTAGACACAGACACAGAGTAGTGATGTGTGGAGCTGTTTGTGCAGAATGTTTCAGCAGTTTAACCTGAATTTTTTGTGTGCATGTTATTAGTTTTGAAACTACTTTTGGAATAAAAATGGAACATTTTATGATACCAAAGCACTTCTATATTTCTTTCTTGACTCTTGCAGAAGAGTCAAGAAAGAGATAAAAATGAAAGGAGCCATGTTTTGTCATGTAAAGATGTTTTTTTCGACTTAGTTTTTTTAGAAAGGTAAGACATTTCTTTTGCACGTAGGTTTTATTTCTAAATGCCTCTGTTTCACAACCTGGAAGATCTCTCTCTTATTTTTGAGTGAATTCAAATTTTAATTTATAAATAAAATAGAAAACAGTATTTCATTATTGCTATTATGAAAGCATGTTTTTGGAAACTTCGAATAGACTAACTGACATTTGAGTTGATTGGATGCACAGCTGTGGATGTATTTTAAGGAAACACGTGCTTTCTTGTTTGACACAAGAAAAAACCCAAAACAAATCTGTTTGTCTTGTTGCGTTCTTGGGTAAGACACTTCACACACCCGGTGGCACTGGTGCATGGCAGGCTGGTGTCTGTCAGACAGCCCCAAGGCAGCAGCTGTGGCTATAATATAGTAGCTTATCGCATTGTGTGCATGGTTGGCTGAATGACTTCATATAGTGTAAAGTACTTTGGAGTTCACTGGACTACATTAAGTGGAATATAAATACATTGACCATGTTCAATGAGAAAGTCAAAAGAATTCAGGAAAATTGTGAGCAAGAGTGGAGTCTGCTTCTGTGACCCAGAGATAAAAATGTTTTGGTCAGAAATGTTTAAATTGACCCCAAAACAAAACTGAAAAACGTTGTCTCCTGCTGAAGCTGGAGACGGCGCCATTATCCACTATGAAATGTGTCTTGTACTTACATGAGCAAAAAGGCCACTCAACAAGGCAAGGTGGAAACCACTAATGAATAAATCTCTAACATATTCTTTCTCTTACTATTGTGTCATTTAGAACAGATAAATAATTTTGGTAATTTGATTTTTCTCTGCATTTAAGGCCAATGATCAATGAACAAAGGTGAGAGTTTTACTAATATCAGTGTTTGGACACCAGTCACAACATCTCTGATCTATTAGTCGAGATGAGACATAAATTAAATTTTTTTTGTTTCTTAACAAACATAATGGATCAGATGGAGACTTACTCTCCGGTAAAAACATTTTTTTGCACAGCTTAAAGGTTGCGACTAAAAATAACATCAGTGTCTGGAAACAAACAATAAATCGGTCTGGGATTAATTTCAATAAAAGCTCTGAAAGCATTTCAGCTCTCACTTTCGGTGCCAGACTCCCAGACAGCTCCAAATCACGTTCAACTCGCTTCATAATGCCATGATTTACGTCCAAGTCCATTTACAGAGCAGAAGTGGCTCTAGTTCATGAAGGAGCTTGGCAGCTTTATGGAGAGACTGGCAGGATGCAGCGAGATGAGTTTGCTGCTACCTGCCCAGCTGCTTCTTTCCAACCATCCAAGCAGCACCTGATCGGTCCTGAAGGGCACTGGTTACAAGCGAAGAGGATGGATGTAACACTCATCTGCTAAATTAAAACATCAACAAGGGTAAGATGAGAGAAACAAGGGAAACAGGTCTTTCTTTGGAGGATAACATTGCCTGTACCAAGGCATTGTGGTAAAACAGAAAAAAAAGGCAGGTTGACCATCTGTGGACATCAATGTACAATTCTTGCCACAGATTTCTAATTCCTTTTAAGTCTGGATATTTGACTAGGCCGTTTTAAAACACCACTATATCTCAATCTGAACCACTGCATTGGAATTTCAGCTGTATGTTTAGGGTCATTGTCATCCTGAAAGTTCATGTCTTTTGCAGTTTCTATCAAGTTTTCTTAATTCCATCTTACTTAAATCCACTGGGAACTTAAGTCTCCACTAACTCTCTTAAGCACATCACTCACTCACCTGTGTCAAATGAAACAGTCCAGCAAAAGTTATAGAGTTTTAAGAGTCAGATATATTATGTTTACTTATTTCTGAAGAAAAAAGGTCTGAATCAGGCTTTGCTTGGGTTTTGTCAAAGCCACTGTTTGGCCTATAATCTTACGGAAAGAGGAAGAAAAAAAAAACTGAAAAACTTAGGAGATTGCAGGCTGCTGTGCAACAGACGGACTCATGGAGTTGTCAAGGCACCATTATATGCTGTCACTGTGTGGCTTGAAAAGAAATGAGCAAAGGTTTCGGTTGAAAACTGGTACGTAATGTAGATCTTTGTGTACTGACTTTGATTCTGATCTCTGCCTGCTGTCTCTTAGGCTTTCTCCAACTTCATCTGCTCTCGGTCACATGTACCGTGTTTATTTTAAGCCTAAAACAGTAGCCTGTGGTGAGGACTTTCTGTAGCAAGATGTGGTCAAAAGGCTGCTCCTGAAATCACTGGAAACTAAAGAATGCTTGTGCACATGCAGGCTCATACCGCATCATCTTTCAGTTTGTTGTTTGTTTTAGTTTGGCATTTAATAATCTTCTGATTTGCTCAGTTAGGTGTTGTCACACTTTGTGATTATTGGTCACATAGATTTGTTTTTTTGTTTTTTTTATCCTGCTGTTGAAAGCAGGGTTAGAGTCCTAGTCTCTGTTTGTACTTCTAAAGTTAAAATGTATTACATCTGTTATTATTATGTTCTATAAAGTTTATGATACATTAAGATTAAGCCTGATTATTGAACAATTATTTTGTGCTAGTTCTGTTTCTGCCTTTGCAGATTTTCATAATGTTATACGTCTAGTTTGTCTCCCGTTAACAATGAAAAAAAAAAAAAAACAAGAACACAACTGTATGTAAATTAATGTACTGAGAGAGAGAAGCCTGGTTGGCTTTTTTTTTTAAATCAGATTTGTCCTGATTAACGTTCTGTTTTAATATGAGCTTTTTCCACAATAATCAATTGTGCCATTTCACGCTAATGTGGCCTGTGCTGAACCAAGAGGAAAAGCTTTTATAGTGTTGATGGTAAATTACAAGCTCCTGGTTATGAACAACTCCACTTGTTTGTGCACTAATTTGTAAAGCAGCAGTCTGCTTTGGTCTTCATTTGAAATGAGCAGGTAGCAGCTGTGGCTGTAAATCAGGAGCTCACCCACACAACAGGTAACTCCCATTAGTATTAGTGCTCATTTGCAATAAGGTTGCATTTTGTCCGACAATTCTTAAAAATTTTCCTATTTACTGAATCCATCCATCCATCCATTTTCTGTACACCCTTGTCCCTATTGGGGTCTGCAGGGGTGCTGGTGCCAGTTTCCAGTGAACATTCTGGGCGAGAGGCAGGGTTCACCCTGGACAGGTCGCCAGTCTGTCGCAGCCTATTTAATGCAACCCATGTAAAATTTTGAGAAAAAAAAAATACTCCTGTACAAAATAAGAAATTTGAAAACTGAAATTCCTCTCACTGCTGTTTGTGGTTTAACTCCGCCTCCTTGTTCACCAGATCCTGCTTGAGGTTGGCCAGCATTTCCACGGAGACGTCCACCTGCCGAGAGAGCTCAGAGGCCTTGTCCTCCAGGTCCTGCTTCTCCTGGCTCAGCCGCTCGCTCTCCTTCTTGGCCCTCTCCAGCTCAGAGCTCTTCCTCTCCAGCTCCGCCTGGAGACGGCCTACACGGGCCGCTATTTTCTGCTCCACCTACAGAACAAGAAGGCTGACAGTTTCAGCTGCTTCATGTCCTTTTGAAATTTGCATAATGAAAAAACAAAAACCTCAGCATGATATGCAAACAAACTAACGCAAAGCAAGAATTAAGGACTTCTGCCAGGAAGCATCTCACAAATATGGAATTGATTAACATTTTGGAGGTGTAATCAATTTAATGTAGTCATGCAATTTGCTGTTGAAAGAAGACCATACATAGTTTTATTTCCTCAAGCAATTTTGTGGAAGATTGTGTCCTGATCCAATGAGATCCAAGCTTAACTGTATTGGACTACAGTCATGTTTAAGACATGGTGGTGGCTGCATCATGCTATATGGATGTTTTATTCAGCAAAGGAAGAAATGGTGGTTGGAGTTGATTTAAAAAACTGGACAGAGCTTAACAGAGGACAATCCAGAGAGAAAACATTCTAATGGCTGCAAAACACTTGAGACTGGGGCAGAAGTTCACCTACTGAAGAGGCCACCAGAATATTTTTTTAGATCAAAGTACGGTCATGTGTTAGAATGGCCCAGTCACACTCCAGATGTAAATCCAAATAAGAATCTGTGGCAACCATCCAAACTGACAGCGGTTGAAATATTTTGGAAAGAATGGGCAAAGATTTCAATCTCTAGATGTGCAAAGGTGAGAAAGTAAACACCAAAAGAGCAGCTATAATCACAGCACATGTTCTGCAAAACAGGGATGTGAAATATACAACTTTCTAGACTTCCATTTGTAAAGTATTTTAAAAACCATTTTCTTTTCAACTTACAATTCTGTATCAAGATCCATTAAAAAATGTTACTTTTTGGTTAATGACAAATTACAGAAATATTGAAGCTGAAGGCTTCTTTCTTATGCAAAAAAAAAACTTAACACAATCAAAAGTAATAAATAAATAGGCGTACACTAATGTGTGCTCACATCGAAAATCTACTTTCCCATACGCTAAGAAATATGCATTTCTGGTGGTTGGGTAAACTCTTCAAATTTCCTGCATATTCACTTTGTTTATGAGAGTTTCTGATTAAAGCTGTAGAGACGCTATGCCTCTAACATGTAACGTATTAGCTGTTCTCAGATTGTTACCTTTAGAAGGACTGGATCACATTCAGATTGTGGCTCTAATGAGCTCCTTAGTTTCCTGTCTGCTGCTGAGCTCAAGGTTCTTTAAAAGCAGAAGAGTGTCAGGAGAAGTGTTGTTGACGGTTTCATGTCCAGCCTAAGGAGGGAGGGGATAAGTATTTCCCTTGATTGCTTCTGCACTTTGCAATTATCTTCTCCAGAAATCAGGCTTGCACTTTGAGCAAGTGCATGGCCACCAGAGTCAGCCTGTTAATACACCTCCTGCTGATAAAGTTTATTCTGATAACAGCGGCAATCCCACTTACCTCCTCCGACAACTTCTCCAGCCTCTCGTCCAGCTCCAGCCGCTCAAACGCCCGCGCCTTCAGCCTCGCCAGGCCCTCCTCATAAGCCGCCTCTACGGCACTAGCAGCCACATTCGCAGCCACAGCCACAGCAGTGCTGGGGTTTCCATGACTGCCCGGATCCGTGGATGTCATCGCTTTCTTCATAAAGATCTCCCCCAGGGGGAACTCCACATTAGGAATGTACCTGGCCTCGGAGTTGGAGTTAGCTGGGGTCAAGCTGAGGTCGTCGGCACAGGGAAGCTCCCGGCAGGGAAAGTGGCGCTCCTTCAGAGCCGAAGGCCGGAGCGCTTCGAAGGGGTCTTTGTTGTTGGCGGGCGTGAGGAGAGCTCCCTCGGCCACTAGGGGCAGGAGAGCGGCGGCGTCACACACACTGTTGGACTTGGAGAGGACATAAAGGGTCTCGTATGTGTGGTTGTACTCCAGGTGGGCTCGAAGGGACGAAAGGCTTCGGAAGCGCTTGTGCTCCCCGCAGCGAGGACAGCGGTATGGCAGGTCCAGAGAGGCCATTCCGTGCAGTAACTGCTGGAGGGGAGGGAGGCGCTCATGAGGCACGATGGCAGCGCCAGTATGAGGGCACAGAGGTCAGACCCCTCATGGTGAGAACAGGGCAGGCTGGGTTAGTCAGCATGAGGAGGAAAAGGTCCCACCGTAAAATGGAAGGTCAGTCACATGACTGCGCAGGGAGGGAACATTCAGTCTCTGTACGTTAGAGGTCCTGAGTACCTGAATGGAGGCAAAAAAAAAAACAAAAAACACACAAGTCACAGTTAGGGTTCAGGTATGAGGCATTCACTGGCTGAAAGAGATTGGGTTTTTGAGTTTCCAACCAACAAATCAAGTGGGAAATTGTCAATTTAGTCTTAATCTTATAAAATATATTGCTTGGTGCATTTTAAGTTAAAATACTATCTTGCAACTAATATCCTTTGATTGGTGTTGATGTCTTGTCACTTAATATTATGTTGTTATTGTTAAAAAAAATCATTTCTATTTTTGTAAGTAAACAAAGAGAATTTACTTTTCTTTTTACCAGTGCTATCTCTTATGCTGCTACTGTTTCACTGTTTAAACTCAGTTTTAGGTATTTGAATGCTATTATTCACAACACAAACTCAAGAAATATGCTTGCAAACAATAACAAAAGAGAAAATAAATGACAATTCTTAAAACAACTGCAACATCCAGAGGTCATTTAGTCACAGTTTTATATCATTTCATGTCATTGTTGTCGATAACAGTCCAGACATTTAATAGAGCAGAACATTAGAGGTTTAGTTCGAGTTAAACATCACGCTCCTGAACTTTGTCCTGCTATGTAGAGGAAAACTCTAAGAGTTCCAGAAAATGAAAATGGCTCCATTAAGGAGAGTGCTCATTGGTGCCAACATATTTTTTCTGGGTTGAGTCTCTGAGGTCAAACAAGATAATATTAAGACCAAAAACCTAAACGTGTAAATTATCTGACTTGCAACCATCTGCTCTTCTCTCAGTCGCAAACTCTATGCTGTATTTAAATTCCCATATTGAAAAATGAAAACAGGCACAAATAACACGACCAACTCTCTAAAGTATACCGTCTTGTTCTCAAATAACACACACTTCTTCATTCACAAAACTGCACTTGACATTTTTTTCCTCTTTCTCATTTTTTCTACTTTAAGTTAGGATTATTTGAAAACCTGTCAGAACATTAAATCTATCTGGTAATGTTTGTTTTTCTTTGTTGTAACAATGTTTCTTGACACTAAATATCGGAAAGGCCTGTTTATTTTCCTGCACATGGCGCCACATTTGCCAGGAAAATGCATTTCTGGGTCAAGCAGCAGAGCTGAGGTTTGGGGTTACACCCATGAAAAAAAAAAAAAATCCTCTTTGCCAAACAGCTTCTGGTCGAGGCAGTGTGATAGTCCAGCCCAAGACATAAGCAACCTAAGCTGCTGCAAAGAGCCAACCAAACATCAATCTTTGTTATTTTAATATAAAATGAGAGAGCTGTCAAATTTATTTGACTGTTTCAGCATATATACATGCAGATTTTAAAATTAAAAAGTCAAATTTAAAGAAGTTTGCAAACATTCTTTCTGAAAGTGCTCACTGGTTATAAAGTGGGGCTCCGTGACATCATAGTATCAACCTCAATAAAGTTGAAAGGGTTTTTTTTCTACAGGTTAAAACAAAGCAAAGCGTAGCGATAGCAGCCTTACTTAGTAGTGATGAAGAAAATGCTGGCTAATCCATATATCTTAGAGCTGTCACATTACAAAGATTGTCTTTAAAATAAACTAAAGAACACAAAAATATTCTCATCTCGAACTACCCCCAGTTTCCAGTACATGAACCGTTTCGTTTAAAAATATTTGACCTCATATCCGTCTGTGAACTGCTGCCCAAATGGTGCAGCATGCACTGTTTTTATTTTAAGATTGGCGACTTTACATCTGGATAGAAATTACAATCTAAGACTGAAGCCTGAAGCAGTGGAGATCTGTCTGAACTCTTCTACATCCTACAGCAGCTGTGAATGAGGAAAACAGTCGCCATTAGACGTTTAATGGCAAGTCACAGATGCAGACCATTCATAGACTGGAAATCCCCCGAAATCACAGAGACTGCTATTAGACGTCTGGTAAGGTTGAATTGGGGAGAGAGCTGGCAAGCTGTGCCCGCTTATTAAACAGGCAGAACGTCACAAACCTATTCACCAAACTGATGTCAGCAGGCAAAGCCATTACAGAGTTGGATTGTTCACTGTATTCCTTTCTTTTAAGACAAATGATGCAGAAGAGGCTTTTGCATTTTCCCTCACTGTTCCAATTATTCTTGCACAGATACATGAAACACAACGAAGTTTTACTATCGTAAAACTGATGTAAAACTAGGAAATGTTTAACCCTCTATGGCAGACTCCAAATGAGTTTAACTCAATTGGAGTCAAACTGTTGTATACTGGCTTTAAAACAAACTGAAATATTTTCTCTCCTTTAACTAAAGTAAAGGGAATAAAACTGATCCATGCTCATTTTCTGCACTGATCACAGGCCGATTTGCAACTGCGTCAAAGTGACAGTTGTACTGCAGCACTAATCTGAGGTGCCAACAAGCACTAAGTGAAACAAACAATCTCCTCAAAGCAGCCACCTGGTGGTAAGGCAAGACTTCCCTCTGTGTGCCTCAGTATGCAGAATTAGGAAGCGCCGTATGTGTATTTTGTTCAGCTATGTTTGTCTAATATTTGGACAAAACACTAATGCCAAACAATAGTCCCAACTTATAAGACTCCCCATTAACAATGTCCACAGGCTATTTTCCTTTAAGGGGGTTTTCTGTCGATATTTATTGAAAAGTTATTGTTCGAAGCTTCCTGCAGAGATGTGATCTCGTCTTCCTCTGTCATATCTTCACGTTTGAAAGCTGTCTAATGGTCAAACCGAACAAAGAAATGTAGCAAGAAATAGAGAGACTTGCAGGGGAGAACCTGTTCCCTGCAGCAAGGTCACAAGTGACACAGATAATATTAAAGGTTCAGTAAATGTCTCTTTATCAGCGAGTGCATACATGAGGGCTGTGACCTGGAAAACTATCGACACCCAATCCATTTATCACACCCAGGAAATGTTTCAGGACATAAAAGAAGGGATCAAGACTGGACAGCACAAACAGATGGAAGAAAACTACAGTCTTGAAAAAGCAGAAGTAAACCTTTGTCAGTTCTAGGATTTTACATCAGGCCATGATAAAAAAAAAAAGGCTGCATGGTAGTGGGGTTGGTAACATTGTTCCTTCCAGGATTCTCATCCTGATCAAGGCTTGCTTCAAATGTCCAAATATATGTGTTTAAGACTGGTAACTTTGATACATGCTCTTTAATATAAGGATGTGTCTGTATGCGTGTATGTGTGTTCGTTCAATGTGTCTATTAACCTATGATGGACTGGAAACTAGTTCATCACAGGGCATTAGCTTGATGGCTCATGACCGCTGAAGATAGCCACCAAGACCTCCCTCATCTAGCAAGGTTCTTCTTTTTACCACCTTAAAAGAATCGCTGAATATTCCACTGTGTTCTTATTTGTTAAAGAAAGATGGATCTAAAATGGCTAGAGCTGTATAGAGCAAAGTACTCTCATGATATTATAACTTCTAAAGACCTTCTAAAGGAAGAACTTGAAGTTCTTGTTTGTTTACTTGGACCAAATGCAAATTATTTCTCCCGAATTGTTGACCTTCCTAAAGAATAAAAACTTCCCCCATGAACAAACCTCGCTGCATTTGCTTTCACTAAACACTAATCAGAAATTTTCATATTCAAACATGGAGCAGTTGAAAAATCTCCATGTCTTACAGGAGTGCCTTTTTTCTCGATCTCTAGTGGTACAAGTCAATGCAAAGATCATAAAATGAAGAAGAGAGAAAACATCCAGAAGATTCCAAATAGCTTGTTAGCGCTCCATGTTGTCACTGTCATTGATTTGTCCCAACAGTACTTTCATACATCTCATCTGTGTCCAGTACATTTGCAGTGTTTCTTTACTGTTGAGTCTGACAGGTTCTTTCTTCTTTACAATTATCTGTATTGTGAAGCCCATATTATTCATCTCCCTCCATCTACCTTTTTTCTAAAGGCCTAAAGCTTTGGTTTCTAATAAACTAGTAAAAGAAAACAATGCCTCTCTGTTTCACACAGTCTCTGTTCAGTATTCTTTCTCTCTCTCCTTCTCTCTCTGCAGCTCCATCATGCAGTCCGGTTAAGATTTATTTCTGCAAGCCAGCGGTCTCTGACACAGATTTGTTTTGTTTGGGGTGTGAGAAGGACAGTGACTCAAGGTGCATCACAGCTCGCATGCCAGGCCTTCACCCAGACATGCTGCAGCTCTCAACTGGCACATTGCAGTGCAACATCGGAGGCGGCCGGCGTTTATGAGAGGTGCGACGCGACCATTGTCCCACAAATTGAGCCATTTTCTCAACTGGCATCTCTAGTTTCAAAATGAATCCCTTCACAGCCCAAAAATTTATTTTTATAGTTGATTCCAAGTAAACATAACAATTGGTAAAGATGATACAAGAGCTGTTTTCTTCTAGATGTTCTCACAATAAACTTCATCCAATAAAAGCTGAAAAGTATCCCCCAGAGCAGTATTACAATGTCCGTATTATTAAGGTCAGTTAATAATGTGTGCCTAAATGTAATCTGAATTATTTGCACATTTCCTCCAACTGACACTCACTGAACAGTGAATTTCCCCTGACATATCCTGTTGTTTTCTTTTATGGGCGATATTAACTTGCACCACAGAAAAAAACAAAAATGCCAATTCTGTGAGGTTGATAGAAAAAAATCATAAACATCTGTCAAATTAGCATAGCTGAATTCATCGTCTTTGGGCTGCTGAAAATTTCTGTCTCGTGTCATTAATTGACTCTCACATGTTACATTGTCATTGAATTTAGCCTGTTTGTTCATTAGCTAGTCATTTAGTGTTAGCTCTTAACACTGATTTATTGACTAAAGTTGACATCTGTATCATTTTATCAACTTAATGCTTTTAAATCTTGACATGACAGTAATTCTTGTCTTTGGACCGAAAAGACTAAAAAAATATACTGCTTAGTCAATCACTTAATCCAGATGGTACAAATAAGCCATTGGTAATAAAGTAAAGAACCTCAATGTTATTTTTGGTTTTGCCATTCAAGTCCCATCTGAAACAGGTTTCTAGAACATCCTTTTGCCTCCATAATATTGCCAAAGTGACAAGTATTTTCTTCAGGAGTAACAGCAAAAAACTAGTCGATGCATTTTTTGGATGCTGTGATATTGTAATTCTTTACTCTCAGGAAGTGCACAAAATGCAGTTGGACGCCTGTAGCTGATCCGAAATGCTGCAGCAAGAGTTCTGCTGACAATAAAAAAAAGGCAGATCATATTGCTCCTATTTTAGCTTCCTTTCATTTGCTCATTGTTAAATCCAGAATGCAATTCCAGACTCTTCCTCTTACATATAATAACCACGCTCCATCACACATCAAAGATCCGATTATTCCACATGTTCCCAACAGAAGCACTTCACTCTCAGACTGCAGGCTTACCGGTGGTTCCTGAAATCTCTCAAAAGTCATTTAGGAGGCACATATTTTAGTTATCAGGCTTCTCTACTGTGGTACCAGCTCCAAACTTTTCATTTGAGGCAGACAGCATGTCTACTTTAAAGACCAGGCTTAAAACTTTCCTCTTAGAGCAGCTGAGCTTGTCCTGAGCTGCCTGTGTACACTGCAAAAACACAAAATCTGACTAAGTTTGTTTGGTCTCATTTCCAGTGCAAATATCTTAGTAAACTTGAAATAAGACAAAACTATTGTAGAAGCAACGTTTTAGCAAGATACAGGGAATTGTTTTAAGTGTTTTAAGTTAATAATTAAATAAATAATTTACCCCTTTCAGATATTTGTAAAGAATTTTGAAAATCAGGTATTATTTTCCTTCTGTTTTACAAATGTGGATTACTTGCTTTGGTCTATTTTATAGAAAAGATCAAAGATCTTTATGCACATGCTTGACTTTGAACTAAAGCATTGGCAGTTTTTGCCTGAATGGTACCTTGGGCAAGGTACTGCATGCTTCTGCTGCCACACAACTAATCAAAACATTAGAAAAACAAATTTGTAAATAAATGAACGTAATCGGATGCCACCACTGAACTGAAGCGTGACTTGTAGGTTTGCTTGCGTTTTCTGCTGGAATACTGCAACTTTTGTTGAAGGAGATTTAGACGGAGAGCTTTAAAGCCCACTGTTAGTCATATGATGGTTCCCAAAACTCCAGCAGCTTCTTCATTGTAGCCTAAGAGCCAATAGCTTTCTGGGACAGTGTGAAGAGTCCCAAGGGAGTGTTATTGTTTGAATGTTAAGTCGTTTTTTATTCTTATTTGTATCCATGTCGATGATCTTGGCTTTACAGTGGCAGCAAAATGACCTGAAAACACTGTGTACAAAGTGCACTGTAAAACTGGCATGTGAAACTTGCACAAATTGTACAGAGGATGCTCATTATCCTAAATACAGTCACGTCCCGCCGTGCAGACCGGCCACGGTTCCCTCTGAACGCATCATCGGCAGCTTAAAAGGGCTCCCAGTAAACACCGCCGCTTCCAGCGGTAACAAAAACCATCGATCCTCATATCTGCACTGCACACAGATCAATCACAAGCGGCGGATCATGTGGGTGTGGACGAGTGGCATCACCAAACTGAAAAGCCGCCGTCATGTCAGAACGCACAAGCAGGCCGGGAGGCAGGTTCATTCACACCCGCGCTGAACGCGGCCGGCTGCGAGAAGGCGGAGGGGGGGGGAAAAAGAAGGGCGACAACCTGGCCGTGTAGCCGAGTCTCTTCCCCCCCGGTCCTGGCAGCGGCTCCGGGATTCATCGCTGGACAGGACCGCGCAAATCAGACCGCTGGGCAGGCGCACCGGCGGCGCCAATGCAGCGAGGCTTCCAGAATCTGCAGCGGTGTGAGCGATGAAGGGAGGACGCGAGGGTTTGTTTTTTTTTTTTTTAAGAAGAAGAAGAAGAAAAAAGAAAGAAACGTGCATCTCACTCACCTCACAATCTTCTCCCCATTTTTTTTTTCTTCTCCAATCAACGAGCCGCTGGAGCCGCCAGTGACGTCACGAAGCCCCTCTCTGCAGCAGAGAGCGTTGAGGCCTGCAGAGGAGGACCAGACCCGAGGTAAGGCAGGCCGATATGACACTTAATCTGACGCCACGCTCCATTCACGCAGCAAACTACAGCACATCGCGTTGCCCGATGTAAAAAGTTTCTTGCTGCTTTTGTTAATTTGACACACCCGAAAATGAGATGATTCATGTTCATTGCTCAGAACCTAATTCTGAACTAAGTTTACTGTCTACATGCAATTATCTTTTTTTTATTATTCGGAATTATTATTCATTCCAAAAATGGACATATCTTTGGTTGTGAAGTTGATCCCAAGCACAAACAGGAGAATGGCAGTCATTTTTTTTTTCTTGTTCTGATTAATCGACAAAAGGAACTTAAAAGGGAGACAGAGGCAAGAAAGCACCAGGAGAACTCTGGACAAGTTCAGATTGAATCATAGTGCCAGGCAAGCTAACATGAGGACAGGCGATTAGGTGAGGCAGCAGATGGACATAAGAAGGATCTGACAAAGAGGTAAACAATGTGATGGTATTTTAGTCGTGTTAAACTTTTGTGAAGTAGAATGGCTTAGCGCAGATCTCTAATGTGGAACCAGTTTTGCCTTTATCAAAAGGCGGACACCTTTTAATAAAGCTCAGAACCTTGTCTATTTCCTAGACAAAGCAAATGAAGGAGTTATTGCCTGGTCTAATAACTCCTTTTATATTATCAGACCAGGGCTCTCCAATATGACCTTAAGATCTATTCTCCAGCAAATTTTAGGTGCAGTCCTGCTCTAACACACCAGAATCAAACGAATTGATCCTTTTTCACCCTTGATGGCCTGCTAAAAAAGCTAATTTAATCATTTGATTTGGCTCACCTACTGCCTGCATCAGACTCCTTGGCAGAAATTACCAAAACAGATGCAGTTTAGGTGTTCAGCACTCAAGCCTTCAGTTTGTATGGACGCCAAGTCAACCTCCCACAGAAAAAATGGTTTCGTTAATTTGGTCAAATGTTGGCCACTTTGCTCTTTCTTAGAATTTTGTTGTAAATATCTCAAGTTTCTGCTGGTATGAGTTGATATGTGTAATTCATATGACACATATCAATATCTTTAGAATATCTTGAGGTAAAAACTACAAAACACAGGTATGAGACAACTTTATGTCCTTTGTTTCCTAAAGACTGATACTAGAGATATCTGAAATGTTAACCGTGAGTGTACTAAGAAATGTATAATAAATCAGATTGCCCTAGACACAAGAGGGAGGAGAGACAGAGTAAGGTGGAAGAGTCCTTAAAAGCAGCCCCCTTTCCTTCATCAGGAGGAGGATATTGCATCTGAGTGTTTTTTTTATTTTTCAAGTTGTGAGTTTGAAGGTAGATCGATTACATCTGCCCACTAAAGACAGAGGGAGCAGACTGAATTTCTTCCTGCGCTACATTACAAGCAGGTCAATTTGGTCTTGTCTGAGATCATTCAAAGTAGACCCCAAATGACTGTCAAGACAGAAAAATGACCACAACTCAATGATTATTGTCACAAAGAGACACAAAAAAACAGACTCAAAAGACAACATAGGTGTAAAACATACATTAACCAAATTAATTCAGCTATTAACTGGCATGAAACATATGAAGGTCTGTGTATTGTTTTGAATTTCACTGAGAGTTCAACTATTAATGTGTTAACAAAATTACGAACGAAATTGCTAATTTTGTTCGTAGCAATTATCCATGTCGTTTGAAACTGTCATTTTTTAGCTGTTATGTTTTCTTGGAAACTTTAATTTACTTGTTTGTAGGTCATACTAGCAATTTTATTTGTGAATGCTATTTAAAATGTTTGTATTTAACAGTACTACAACATGACAACACATCAAAAAGTATGTGCTCAAAGAAAACAAAAATAAAAACTTGACACCAGCAGAAACCTTTTGAATATTGAATGCATATTGGGATAAAGCGTGGGAAATTGTCCTTTACTGCATCAAAGTTCAGTTGTTTTTCATGTGATCTTACTGTTTCCTTTTTTTCAATATATAATAATCTAAACATTTCAGGATAGAAGTAAAATCTTCTATATATGTTCTATAGAAAAATGGGCTCGCAATTTGAAGGTGACCCTTTTTTAGACAATTAACTTGATTTAAGAGGAAAGAGGTTACGTGCCTACATTATCCTAAGTACGTGCTTAACTGCCATCAATTAGAGCCAATTTAAGCATTTGAAATGCTGAGGTGAGTAAATTTTTCTGAGTTTTACAAGATCATTTGCATAGTTTTGCATGTCTTTAGATTTTTCACATGATAATTGATTATGGTAGGGTGATTGATGCACAGTAGTGTAGTTTGAAGCGCTGTTGCTTTGCAGCAAAGGCCCTGGGTTCAAATACTAACCTTGGATCTTTCTGCCCAGGGTCTTTCTGCATGTAGTTTGTATGTTCTCCCTGTGCATGCGTCGGCTCTCTCCAGGTTCTCCACTTTCCTCTGGGGCTCGCATGGACAAAAAGGTACAGACAACGGATGCATTATTGCAACATTTGAGTACCACTTGCCTAAATACTGTATCAAATTTGTATATATTTTTGTCATCTGTTTATATGCCCTCTCAAAGTTATGATGCTCATACCAGAGAATTTCATCAAATTTCCAAGAAACTCTTCCTAACTTACCAGTGATCTCTCTGCTGACCTATCAGCTGCTTGAGCAATTTTTACGAAAGCCAGTGGTTGATTACGACACTCAAATGTGGGACAAATATGCAACAGTGAAATGGCAGTATTAATTTACCTTTTTTCCCCTTCTGATATTAAAATAAGGGTTCAGATACAGGCTGATACAGAAACTGGTTCCTGCATGTTTTAGAAACATCCCAGGATAAAAGATATGATCAACAGTGACAAAAAAAAAAGCTCCATACTGCTTCGCTTCTTGGGTTTTAGTTAAAAGCTACAGGCTGGATATGAAGCATATTCCATATAAGGTATGCCAATTAAAAAAGAAGTCAGCGTTAGTAAATATGGATGAACAAGTTAGGGAGAAGGACATTTATTATCCCCAGTAATTATGTGTAGGTGCTTAAGCACCACTTCCTGGTCAAAGAGAAGTAGTACAACTTCCATAAAAAAAAAACCTACCAGTTAAATTGCAGGGTAGACCCCAATGCAATATAATCAAAGCTAGATTTTAAGATTTAAGTGTCATTAAGGAGTATGTAGATATATTTTAGTCACATATCACATTTTAAAAAATGATTCAAAATGACACAAAATGTTCGCAAACATTTTGTGAACATTTTAGGTAACTATGCAGTTTATTTTCAATTGCAGTTCAGCAATAATTTCAAAAATAAAATAAACTAAGTCTCACAAAAAAAAAAGAAAGTTCTTTACAAATTATTTAAAGTTTACTCAGAGTAGGGTGGGGTTCTGCTTGTGGAACATTTATTTTTCCGTGCAAGATTTGATCAAAAGTGTTTTTCTAGTAAATAATTCTGTAGCATCAAAGTAACGTTAAAGTGAAAAAAATATATAAATATGTGTATCAGTCTAAATATAGTTGTGAAAACATATCCAAGACAAAAAGAAAAGTATATCAAGAAAAATCTTTCTGGATGATGTCACTGATATGTTTGGTATCATTCCATTGTGAAAATTCACATATATCTATTGTCATTTGGGAAATATTCACTTTTTCCATTTTAAGTTACAACCTTATTCCATGTTGTAGTAAATTAATTTCCATCTTCAAAATCTATAAATACCCCATTTTAACAATATGGAAAAGAAAAAAAAACTTTTGAGATTTTTGCAAATGTAAAATCATAAGGCCAAGAAATAACATTTACATAAGTATTTGTAACCGTTGCTTAATACTTTGTTGATGAAGCTCAAAATGTAACAGTTTCTAAGGATCATCCTTGAGATGTTTCTATAGTTCTGACCAATCAACTGATAATTTCAGTTCATTGGACTTGATTTGGAAAGGCACACTCCTATTAATATAAGGTCAAACAGTGGACAGTTAAGGTCAGAGGTCAAACATCATGCATGAAATCAAAGAAATTACCTGGGGACCTCTGAGACAGGACTGTCTTTTGGCCCAAATCTGGGAAAGGAACAAGAAATGTTTTTTTTCTGCTATAAATATCCCAATGAGGTCAGTGGCCTCTGTTAAATGGAAGAAGCTTGGAACCAGCAGGACATCATCATATCTGGGTATTTATGTACAATTTTGACAAAAGAAATTAATACAATTTGCAGTAAAGCTAGATGTAGCGTAACAAAATGTGGAAAAAGTAAAATGCTGTGAGTACTTTCAGGATTCATTGTATGTATATATATATATATATATATATATATATATATATATATATATATATATATATATATATATATATATATATATATATATATATATATATTAAAGCATGAGTTGTCTCATTATTATTTTTAGCCAGCGTTATTGTGAAAGGTTCAACGAGCCACAGGTAGCAGACCCCCTTTACAAAACAGATGGATGCCTATTCACGCTGAATCAGATGTCGTGCTTTTTCTTCATTAGCTTATTTATCTGCGTCTGCAACCGACCAGATAAATATTTTTTTCTCTTTTATGGTGGTGTAAGACCTTTTAATGGAGAAAATTGGGTGTATTTCTTCTGTGACCGCATGTAATTTCTTGCTATTGACAGGCAAAGATGCTTCAGCCTCTGTAATTCTTGCCATATGTTTTTTTTCTTTTTCTTTTTTTTTTTTTTACGTAAAACATCTAAACCTGTTATGTCTGTCTCTTACCCCTCTACGCCCTCTACATGCCGCACATATCCAGCCATGACAGAGAAAGACTGACACACAAAAGCTTAAAAATTCTCTCCCTCGGGAGATTTTGATAGGTTGAATGTGATGCTGGGCCGTTTTTCTCGCTCTCGCGTCAAAAAACCCTGGCAAATTTAGACCGAACACCTTTATCCGTTCCCCCTCATTCATATGTATGAGAGGTGACTGACAAATTCATTGTTGTGTAATTACAGTGTGGTGAACCTTCATTGTCTTTAGATTGGTAGAGACTGAGACATGCTGTGCTTTGGCTTGCTGCACTAATGCAAACCTCTTCCATGTAGATATTATTAGTCACTGTTTGCTTAGCAACCACAGCACATGTCTGCAAATGTTGTACAATGAAAGTGTTTCACCTAGGGTTCAGTTTATTGCTGTAGTGAGAAAACAGAATATATAAAAGATGATTAATAGTTTCATATTTTTGTTTTTTCTTGTATTGCATTTCTATCCCTATTGTTAGAAGAAAATTGATATAGAGATACTACTTGACTCCACTCATTTGCACAGTGGATTGTAAAGCTACAATCCTGTAAAATGTTAACTTTTTGTCACGTTGCAACCACAAGCTTCAATGTATTTCACTGGAGATTTACCAACATAAAGTAGAGTGCACATGTGAAATGAGGGAAACAGCTTTATGTCGTTTTTTTATTAATTGAATAAAATATGTTTTCAGTGTGGCGAGCAGGTGCATCTCTACATGTCAGAATATCATCAAAAAGGGTTTTTTTCCAGTTACATAATTTAAAAAGTGACATTTGTTTATTTTGTAGATTAATTACACACTTGTATATTTTATGCACCAAACAAAAACAGCACTTTGGGCATATAGAGTTTTACAACATAATCTTTCGTTGAGGTAAACTAGCTTGGCTGTTACCCAACAGACAATTACAGAACCCTTCTACAAGAAGTGTGAGCCACAAAGGGTCAGCGATAATGATGCTCATTCTTCACAGAGTGCTGTGTAATGTGTAAGCATTACTGGAAAGTTTGATGAAAGGCAAACCTTTGAAAGAAAAGTACAAGCAACAGGGTTGACTGTAGCCTTGAGCGGTCTATAAAGATATGTTTATTTAAGAGCTTTGGGTATATTCCTTTTGTTTAAGCCACTGGAGAAACAGCAACAGAAGCATCTTAATCTGCATAAGGAGAAAAAGGGCTGGGCTGTTTCTCAATGGCCCAACTTTTCAATTGGAAATCAAGGTGTGAGATTGGAGAGGCACAGAATCCAAATTCCTTGAGGGCAATGGCAAAGTTTCTACCTCCAGTGATTTTTTTTTCTTTTCTGTCTAACAGATTCCTGTTTGTTCATGTGAACGTCAATCTAAGAGTGTATGGCCGAACCTGACAGAGGTGGGGGAGGGGAACAGTCTGGAAAGATGGTCCTTCCTGGCTCTGCCTATTTCATGGCTCATCTTAAGGGCTGAGATTATCCCGAGCTCTCTGTAGTTATTCTGTCACAGGTTGCCGGAGGACTTTCTTCTTCTATCACTCCTCAACTTGAATGATTTGCTATAATTTAAGCTGCTAATTTCTCCTTTTCTCTCTCTCTCCATAGAAACTGCTCTTGGTCTGGCATTTTGTTTGGTTGTGTTCCCTTCCTGGAGGAGAGCATCGGCTGAGATACCGCTGCCAACAATTAAACTTTGTCTGACTCCTGCTTCTAACATTTTACTTTTGATTAACATGGAAATTACTCTAACATCAGTTCTTCTGTTTCTCTTATGTGCATTCTGCTCTGTCTTCTGAAACTCCCAGTCGGTCATGGCAGATGGCCACTCGCACTGAGGAAGGTTCTGCTGGAGGTTTCTTCATTTAAAAGGGGAGTTGTTCCTCCCCCTTACATTTGCCACATGTATGGTTGTTCTAAGTGTTTTTAAGTCAATGACACAATGCAAGCGATTGCCTACTGTCAATATAAGCTCATCCTTAAGAAGAGAATACTGCAAGTCGATGTCTCAGTGCAATCTGCCGGGTTTCCTGCACCTTCTGCACCAAACAAGATGAAGGCCGTCATCAAAGCATCCTGGGCTTCCTTCACGTTTCAGCAGAGACACAGGCTACACTGTGCTGATGGAGTAATTTATACAAAAGAAGTCCTGACCGAGTATTGAGCATATACAATGTGGAAATGCTTTTGGTTAGCTATTTTTTGTCATGTTTCTTATGTAATTTTCCACATTTTCTAAAAAATTGAGTTTTGGGTTTTTGTCATTTTGAATCCATAATCATTTAAATTAATAGAAATGAGCACCTAAAATATAACTCTGCAATGAAGTTGTAAAATACATGACGTTTGCATTAATGAACTGAATTATTTTTGATGAAAAGTTAAAAACTAAAATAATTGTTGATTAGTAATGACCAAAGACACAGAAAGTAAGTTTAAATCTTCTTCACATTCCAACATTGATCTTTCCTTGAGATAATTTGCACTGAGAACACAAGCTGTACTCCCCTTTGACTTATTACTAAACCAAAACTCTTAGGAAAAGATAGTTCTATGCTGTGAACAGCAGAGGGCACTAGTACCATATCAGTACTCACAAGAAAAAAAGAAAAAAAAAACTTTTCTAAGAACCAGATCACATATTAAACATGTCTGAAACATTGTGAAGATACTTAAAATTATTTAAATAAAAAAAAAAGGTACAACTATTCAATTTATATGAATGACTTGAAATCAATATCCATTAGCAATAAGTACTGAGCAAATATTTTTCATTACAAATCAATGCGCTGACTGTACTCAGGGACCACACACTGTGCAAAATGACAGTCTGTTTGGCTTCCTCGGCGCATGAGAAAATTCTTGCTTCATCACAAGGTCAAACGGGCTTTTTTGCTGTCTGTTAACACTCTGAGTAACACAATGGAATAACACACAGCCCGTAGGAGCTTGGCCAATATCAATATATCACCTCGAGAGGCAATTATAGTCATTAAAGGGATAAAATGTGATGAAACTGCAGGCTAACAGCTTGAAAGTCATTATCACATTCACCACAAAACAATGTTGGTCCACTGTGAGTATGCTGTATATTACCAAAGCAATCCAGCAAGTAAAATGTACAATCTGGAGCAAGTGGTCAAAAACAATAAATCTTCAAATTACTTCTACCTGATTAATTTCTCACTGATTAATTGCAGCTTTGCCAACAGTAAGACCTATTTATGAACCGACACCAACAAATGAAATTCTCAACTTTGCATGAGTAAAGTTTATCCTCGGTAAAATGTGGATCCACGCTTGAAGGTGTTTTTCTCCAGCTCATTGTCAGATTGTTTCATTCAGTTTGTAGGTCCTGTTATGGGGAATCTTTTTAAATCTGTTGTCACTTATTTTTAAAGTGCTTCTCATAATTCAGTTATTTTAAGTGACTCCACATTGCATCAAAGCTATTTTAAAGGCTTTTTTATATCCAGATCCTATTCACAAGGCAGTAGTATTGAAATCCCATTAGGAAAATTTATTCCAATGCAATACGGTTGTGTAGTAACATACAGATGACATTCAAAATGATCATTATTATAGCACAGTGCTGTTAAAGTAATTAGATTATATAATCCCAGTTAGTTAAAAAAATAATTAACTTGTATTCTTTTCAGATGCTAATAAATTAACATAAAAACAATGTTGAGATTCTTTTCCCTGGTGCAGAAAGAATAACTCAAAGAACTGTCATCATTTCACTATTTCAGTGTGTGAGACATGCATCTCGCACCTGTGCAAGTAGTTCTATTAATTTTCTAAATAGGAATACACTGAAAGGGGAAAGTGTTTCATGCAGTGTTATACATTCCTGCAGTCATTTTGAATTTCTGAATGGGATGCGGTCCTTTGGATATTAAGCAAGCATTATTGTCCAAGCACAAACATCAAATGCATCACAGTGACAACGATTATCCAAATCTCTGCATTCTTAGCTTGAGCCATGGATGTTGTCATAGAAACACGAGTATGTCTTATCAAGTACAGCCCTTGTGATTTTTTTTTTCTTTTCATTTTTTTTTTCACTGCAACTTATTTAGGCTGTTCACTGTAGGTATGACAACAGGCTATTAGGAGGTGTTGCATTCATTTCCATGCTAATAGACTTAACAGCTATTGTGTGTTAGCTTAACCTTTGATCTTGCCTTGTCAAATTGTTGTCAGCTTATATTAAATTAGACCTTTTTATGTAAATGATGTAAAATGCTCTGAAAACTATAAATAGGCATAATTCAGCTGAGAGCTGATGCAATGGTCGCTGTGAAATCAAAACCTTATTGGTGCACTTTAACGGTCAGATTGTGCAAATCCTTTTTGGAGCGTTATGTTCAGATGTGCTTGGGTTAAATGTTCATCTTGCACAGCACATTCACACTCACATCTGGCCAACTAAAATGCTTAAAAATGTTCAATTGGAAAAAAAAAACACACAACAAAGGTCTATGTTTTATTGTTTTTAATAATCGCACCAGACAGGGGATATACAGAACCTTTCATCTCTGCAGCCTTTTGCTTGTATAAGTCAAAGTGCAGAATTTTATTTATTTATTTTTTTCTATTTGAACTTGGAAGTTACTTTGTAGCACCAACTGGTCACACACTTGCGCTCCTTTCCTTGTTGAAAATAATGAGGCCATTTGATGTGTGATAACTATGGGCCATAATGAGAGGAGTATACTGTTCAGGACACATGAAAGCCCTTCAGTCCATTTGGGCTGTGAGCGGCCATTACAGAAAGGGTGCCGAGACGCAACAGAGGTGCGTCGACTTCATGAAGGGGTGCAGGTTTTAATGATGGAGGCAACAGTTGAGTCTTTTACCCTTTTATGATCTGGTGTAAGGATGGAGAAAATATTTCCAAGGTGTAATATAAAACACACTGGACCCACAATGATTATGATTACAGTAAATTATAATGCCGTGCAAAAGAATCCATGCCCCTTTTTCACGTCTTATTACAACCACAAACTTCATTTTGTTTTACTGTCATTTGATGTGATAGTCCAGCATGAAGCAGTTAAAAACTGGGAAGTGTGAGGAAAATGATGCATGTATTTCCAAGTTAAAAAAGAAAGAAATAATTTGTATTCAACCTCCTGGATTCAGTTCATCGTAAATGCCCCTTTTCCCCTCAGTGACTGCAGCACTTATTTGGGGATTTGTCTTTTTTTATTTTCCTCCAGGATTTCTCAATAAGCAGCTCCTTCCTTCTTTATATCAACTCTGACTAGTTTCACTGTCTGTGCAGAGCCTTTAAAAAAATCATGATGCTACCACCACCATGTTTCTGTCTGGTCAGAGGATCGTGTTGTGTTAAATTCCTAAACACATTCAGTTTGATCTCATCTGACCAGAGCGACTTCAACACATTTACTAAGTCCTGTATGCTGCTTATGGTGAATGGCAAATGGAATTTCAAAGCATCTCTTTCAGTAAAGGTGTAATATTCGGCTTGATTAAAGCAGAACTCACAAAGAAACACACAAGGGGGATCTTGTTCCAGGTAAAGGTTAAAAGTGTTACCAGGTCAGTTTGATAAAAAACAAATGTTCACCCACTCAGTATGAAATTAAAGGTTTGCACCAGAAATAATTTATTCAGAAACCCAAAATTTGAATAGTTAATCAACCTAAATCAACATCAAAACCCACCCAAAATATCAAGAGTCTGATTTGCCTTGTCAGGCCAATTCACAAACCACACTTAAAAAATAGAAAATCCCAAAAGTCCTGTTCCTTTTTTATATTTTTGTCCATAAAGGAGTCCCATACATCCAAATCTAACCACGACCTGGAAGCGTCGCTCCGTATTAATCCCCGTCTTCTTCCCGAAGAAAAATCCAAAACGTCAAAAAAGAACCCCAAAAAAGAAGAGAAAAAAGAAGAGTGGTACCAGCCAAAAAACCCCCCAAAAGAAAAATAAAGTCCAGATCTCACCGGGAGCGTCCCTTCTCCTCCCCTCCCCCCCCACCCCCCGTCTTCCGTCTTCCGTCTTCCGGCGCACACGCCCCCTTTTTTTATCACTAATTCCCACACACCTGGCCCCAAACATGATTTACCCAACATCAGTTTTTTTAACAGTGGAACTTCGACATTTTTTTTTCTTATGTTTTTATTTATAATGAAATCCACAACTGTTCCACTAGACAGCTTGGCATTTTTAACATTTATTATATTTGCTGAGAAAAACAAAACATAGTGGTTATGTTACAAAGGTTTTCTTCTTGCCAGTCTTTCATAAAGGCCAGATTTGAGGAATACAAAACTAACAGTCATTCTGCTAAAGAAATGCATTCCTGCAGCATGATGCTGCCACCGCTGTGTTTTATCAGGGGGATTGTGTGTTCTGGGCAAAACACACTGTTGATTTTTCACCACCACCCAGCAATTTTACATGCAAACCTGGAAATTTGGCTTTGGTTTCATCCGAAGCACCTTCTTCCAAATGTTTGGTGCATCCACCATGTTGGTTGTGGCAAACAGAACTTATGCTTTTCCTTCAGTGCTGGTTTTCTTCTTGCAACACATCAACTTTTGTAGAGTTATTCTGTCAGCAGATCTCCATTGTGTTGCAAAGGCAGTGAATACAGCTGCATACAAAACCTTCACCTTTTTATTTGCTTAGTATTTTGAAAACTATGTTTGATTTTTCTTCCACTTGCCAATCACACACTGCGCCGTGTTGATGTGACACATAAAATCACTTTAAATTTCACCTACATTTGTGTTAGTAGAGTACTAAAATGTTTAAAGGTTAAGGCGGTGAATACTTTTCCAAGGCACTGAATGAATAATATATATATATATATATATATATATATATATATATATATATATATATATATATATATATATATATATATATATATATATATAAAAATGTGTGCACTACTCTACTGGAAGAAGAAAGACCCAAATGTAGAGAAGCTGTTCCATGAATTAAAACCCTTGATTGTGCCGGCTCGATTTAAGTGATTGTTCAACTTCAATCACTCTTCTGCATTCGTTCATAATGATAATTTCTTTGAGGGCTTTCCTTTGTTAAAAAAAATGATGTTTCTATGACCTGCAAAGTGATGAGTCCATAAATTATCATTCTCTCATCTGTACCCAGGCGCAGCACATGAACCTCGCTTCATATCAATCTCTTCCTCCTTTACAAGACACCACACTGTCAAAAGTGCCTGAGGAGACGCAAGCACTGTGAGTGAATGAGTGGGAGGAAGGAGAAGTTGATGGTGATGGAACGATCAGCAACTCTTCATTTATCTGCAGGCCGATGGAGGAAGAGCCCCAGCTGAGATGGGGTTAATATTTCTCCGTCCTAAAAGTTCTGCAGGGACTTTGCGATTTGTCACCCCAGTTGTCAGGAATACCCTCCTGAGACCCGGACTTTTGTTTGATGTGCATTTTTTATGTCTCCTTACTATTTGGGATTAGTCTGACCTAATTTTAGTTAAAATTAAATTTTAGCTTTCTATGTGCTCTTGAACTATGTCAAAACCAATGTCCTCATATGAGGACATTGGGTCTGTTTTTGCATATAATTTTTTTCTTTGCCATTTGGGATCAAAAGGACCCAAATAGCCTAAAAATGAAATTTTAGCTTTCTACAATAAGTGGTGATATCAAAACTAAATGTCCTCTTACGAGGACATTGGGTCTATCTGTGTGACGATAAGACCATACAATCAATGTTATTATTTACATCTGTGTTTCACAGCATGTACATTTACGCTGCTTTCTGTCCAGACTTTCACAATGAAGACACCATTGGTTAACAAAGTACAAGTTTATTTCATACTGTCAACAAACACAAAATTGCAGATAAAAGTGTGCAGCTTTTGCATGGAAAAGTGCAAAGTTTATGAACTTCATTATGAACATATTATAGCGAACTCATCATTCTGTCTGATAAGTCTACCCCACCCATCTTTGCATTGTACTCCTGTACAATATTTGGTCTTCTGATGGTTAAGTAGCATTTGTCCTTCTTGGACCACCGCTGGCAGGTGTCCTCTGGCTCCTTAGCGTGGACAGCAGAGAGCATCAGGACCGGCTTGTTGTCAAACCATTTCACTACATTCAGTTTCCCAACTCTCCTGACAACTGATGCGGAGGAACCTCTGCCTTGCTGCTTCATGATCTTGTCACTTAGAAGCTTCTGCATTGCTTTTGGGATCCTGTTCTTCATGACTGTACCAGTTAGGTTCACCTAAAAACAAAACCAATTAGATAATCTCTAAGTGATGTAGCAAGGACAATTTTTTATGGCAGCCATCTTGACGGAAAACAGGGTAAACCTGCACCCTTTTTGAAGGATGAGCCTTATTTTAAGTGTAATAAGACTTATTTTGACTAGAAATTAGAAATTTTGACTAGAAATAAACACAAATGCTCTTGAGAACATTTTACGTTTTGCACTGAAGCTAGACCTGATGTCCTCAAACGAGTACGTCATGTTTACAGACGTTGTAGCTTGCTAATATTACTCAAATATATAAAATAAGCATGCCAGGTGAAGCTACAGACATAATTGTGCATAAATAAACAAGTTTCAATCATAAAATTCGATTAGGATTTTTACCTTGTCCATGTTTCTGTCGGGAGTTGCCGTCGAAGAAATTGGCCGTCATCTCCGCCATGCTGTTTTTTTTCAAACGAGTGTAATTTCATTATGAGACCACTAGGTGGTGCGGGCATGCCCCCCAGATGAGGACAATTGGTCAAAATTCTTACAAATTCAGTATCATGGTGCAGAATAGCAAAAACGTAATGTCCTCATATGAGGACGCGGGGTCTGAGGAGGATACAGTTAATGGTTAGACGCATGCCTCCCTCCGCACGCCGACAAAGGAAGGTCCGCCTCAGCCAGGAAGCACTGACAGGGATCCTGTCACTATCTGTCTCCTCAAAAAGATGGCAGTTCCTGACCAGTTAATGGTTAACAGACATGTGGACGTGTCAATCTTTAGGAGTGACAAGGAGCATAAACGCACAAACCCGCAGACGGTGGGAGCCCAGTGCTGATGCTGTAAACATATCTTGTTAACAGGAAGCAGACCCTATGCCGCAGCAGCACTGAGTGACAGGATCACAGATGACTAACAACAGCAGCGCTCACTCCTTTTCTTTTCCCCTCTGCTGTTTTTACCTGAGACTTTTTGCTACTAAGTCTTTGAAACATGTTTTGCGATCATTAAAATCAGAGGAGAAGTGACTTAAGAAAATTATTTATTTGGACATTTGCTGATGACTGGTCTTATGCAGCCATATGCAACAAATGGAGCTCTAAGACCACTGAATCACATTACATATTCACACAGTGATTGCTTGCAACACAAGACAAGGGGATTTGGGGACCCATAGAGAGAGAAACTGTTTTGATTTTTAAATGTGCGCTGCTGATCTGACTCATCCATATGAAAGCCTGCATTTAAGAGTCACAGGAGAAAGAGAAAAAAAATCAGAAAGAAAGAATGAAAGCCACATCTCTTTAGATTTACAAGACTCTGCAGGTTTGAGATCAGAGACAGCTCCTGTCTGATACCACCAGCTCTTCAAGGCTCGGGAGCACATACTGTATCCAATACACCCCTGTGTAACCTCTCCATGGTTCCTATACACTCAGACAGGGACGGACGTTGTTCTCTGCCAGCCCCCACCGCTGGGGAAAGTGACAGTCAATCACTGGCTAAAAGCCACCTTGCCGGAGAAATGGTGAGCTGGCTATTATGAACAGCTGGGGGGAGGAGAGGAGGACGAGGCGGGGGGGCGATGAGAACTGAGGAAGGGAGGAAGGAGGTTGTGAGATGCAACAGCTCTGCTATACTGTTAAAAAACGGATGTATGGAGACCTGCCCAGAAATCGGTGCGCTTTTCCCTAAAAATATTTCCACCTGCTGATTCATCTTTCAATTGTCACCTGCTTATAATGTAACAGATCTTTGCTCTACTAATTTCAGGAAGCAAACAAAGGAAAGGGTGTGCGGTTAAATTTCTCGATATAAAATGAAATGCACTGCTCTCTTATTTGTCTTGAATCTATCAAAATCTATCTGAAGGAGTAATTTGATATCTCTAATTGTGCCCTAACTATTACCATACAGAAAGGGATGAGAAATTGATGCCTTCAGCACATGAGCCATGGTCAAAGTAAATTGTATGCATACATGAATGTGTATGCAAGAAATCAAGATTTGGGAAGTTTCATGATTCCCCTCCCAACCTAAAACTCTGTGCAGATATACTGCCATGAGACATTTTGACATTTTTGCACATTTTTGTGAAAGTAAAATTCCAAACCTAAATACTATGGGCCGCAGATTATAAATTAGTCTATGCTAACACACAGCATTATATGGTTCTGAAATGGAGCAAAAATGATTTTTTTTCTTTAGAAAATAAAATTTTGAAAAGTGTTTAATGCATTTGCATTTAAAGAGTTCCTTAAACACACATTTTTAAAAGAGCTTGCTGAAACCCACATATCTCTTCCATTATTTTCCAAGTATGTTCTATTTGTTTCACTCTGTCACAGAGCAGCCCAAAGAAATACACAGTAATTTTGTGTTGCAATGTGTCAAAATGTGGAAAAAAAAAAGTTCCAGGTGTGCAAATCCTTTTACAAGGCACAGTTGAGTGTGTGATTTTCTTTCTAATGAGCCAGTTCTGTGTTAATCTTCACTAATGCCTCCACTTCACAGCTGTGGTAATTCGGCTGGGACTGAAACAACAGTTGTGGCGGAGGAAACAAGCTGCTGCTGAAGTAGCTACATTTTGCATACATTTCATGGAGCTCCAAAGAGCCGGCGCTTGATTTTCCTGGTTAATTTAGATGCAGAATAGGCGCTGGGGCTGCTGTTGCGGGCTGGTGTGCACATGCAAATCGTCGCCCTGCTTGACTTGACAGGAGGGTGGACTGTATGAGCGAGTTCGGCCCACTCATTTTTATACTCCTAGTCTTTATGTCCCAAGCCAGCCTCCTCTCCCAGTCTCTGATTCCATCTTGGCAATGACAGGCACAAGTATACACACGCACACACACACATGCGCGCACTAAAAAACTTCACATAGGCTCTCGATGGGCCTCGCTCACTCACTTCCTTTCTAAAACACACATGCGCACAGTTGTCTGAGACTTCAACACGTTCCCGCTGCTTCTCCACTGGGTGAGCCATCATTATCTAGAAAGAATGCCAGTGTTTGGCCACACTGTGCCTCCCTACTCAGTGTTGAACTGAGCGGCTGAGACATAGGCTGCTGGTGGTGACACGTCTGTCAGAGACATGCCTCATTACAGCTGTTGCAAATGTCAAAGCACTAAAGTAATCACTCACAGCCCTACAGGATGCACGGTCACATACAGTAGTAATTTATTCTATGGTAAGAGGGGTTAAAAGTTGCAAGTATATAAAATCATGATAATATAGGTAGGTGGACGTGAGACTTTTTTTTTTTGTTTGTTTGAGATGCATGCTAATTTGACAGCAGATTTCTCGATATTTACAACACGTAATAGCACTGTGGACATTTCCATGCAAGCACAAACTTCTGTCAAAGTTATTTCTGTCAACAACCCAAGATTTGCCTCAACGTTCCTGTGCAAAAGTTTTAAAGCACCTCTCAATTTTATGAATTTTATTTCCAAATGAGCCAGATTTCCTCTTGATGCTTTTAAATTGGTTTGGCCAATAATTTAAGATATTGTGTTGTGTTGACATTGTTGTTTTCAAGCATTGTAAGAGGTTGTGGTTTGCGAAAGCAATTCAATCTGACCTTTAACGTTGTTTATGTACGAAAGGCTGCTTGGCTCAATGAATGAGCCAGCTGTTGTTGGAGCCACAAAAAGTATCTAAAAAAAACTACTTCAGATTTGATCTGTCGTCACTAATTTTAGTAGTCAGTCAAAAACATACAATATGTTCCTTTTACACTATTTTACACCACAAAGGATAGTTTCTGTATCAAGAAGGTGATTCCTAAAGCTCATTTTGTTGAAAATATGACATGTGTTGGATGACTGACGGATGATATATCTTCCAGCTCCTCTGACAGGTAAGTGCTCAGTTTTGACTGTTTCTTAGAAACAGTCTAAGTTTATGTAGACAGGTTTTCTGTTTGATACTTTTTCCTTCTTTGCTGTACTTCCTATTCATCAACACAAGGAGATCCACTCAAGATGAGAATGAACAATACCAAAGAAGCATTTTAGGAAGCCAGTTCCCGGTACCCTTCATGGCTCTAAAAGTTCAAGACAACAGAACAGCAGCCTGCATATATATCACAATGGTAGATGTTCAAGAAAATCTCAAGAATTTTGAGTTGAATCTCACCAGGCACTGATTTGATTCACATTTACTTACAAAAGAAACTGACTTTGTTTTATCAATAAAGCACAATCAAGCTTAACAGTTCTTGTCATGAAAGACCTTGTCTCCTCGTTGACAAATAGCATTAGTCTCCGTAACATGGAAGCTTCTGTTAGGTCTCCTGACAGTTATTTTGAGCACACACATAGGTCAAGAAACTCCACGTTTTTCATTTCCACACAATCCTTGAGTGCACAGAACTGCACAATGCTACTCTGAAGACCTTTACCAGGGTCTCAATGGGAATGTGGAGGACACACTTGGAGGGCATTCAAGAAAAGCTGCAAAGTAGATGCACAAACTAAAGTTATGCTTTGTCATGTTAAGGTCCCCCTTAGGTCATCACAAGAATCAGTCACAGATGCAGGTTTCAAAGTGAAAAAATCATTTGCCATCAACTCAACATGGATGACATGAAGCTGCATGCCAGGAATGAGCAAGACAGTTGATTGCAGACTGGTACAGTCAGCAAATCAGACTGTACCATTTTCTACAACAAATACTAAGTGGGGACCGACTGGTACATATGGGGCCCAAAGTCAAAGAAGTGGGGTTTTTGGGCTATGCGGTGGGTTTCGGGCTAAAGTGTGAATTGAGTTTAAGTTAGATTTAAGGCCAGGGTTTGAGGTTAGGCTGCAAAAATGAATTTCAAGTTAATGGAAGTCAATACAAAGTCCTTGTGAACATAGAACGACGTATGATGTGTGAGGGCTTATGTCCGTGTCCTCATGTTTCAGGACGGAAATGTTCTTGGAATTAGAGGCAGAAATTGTCTGACGCTAAAATGTTGGCGTTAGTCTCAAATAGACAGATGCAAATGGCCCCTTAGAGTCCACCTCTTGCTGCATAGGCTGTTCCAGGACAAAGTGCCAAGAAGGGGCCAAAATCCAGTGGTCCTTACAAAGGTTAGCCACCTCATCAGTTAAAGCCCCCAAATGCTCTCTCACATTTGAACACCCTTTTTACTGACTTAAGTGGAACAAATAATCCTACCCCCAGCTAGCAGCTTTCTAATAACCATTCCCCCCCAAATTCAATGCGTCACTGCAACTGCAACCAGACAAAAACCTCGGTAAAGGCAACAACACATTAAGCAAATCAGTGGCCCCTGCAGAATCATTGCCCAGAGTGGGCCACAGTAAGTCACAGTGTACAGCGACCTGCAACCCACATAGCACAACCACTCAGGTGACCTGCCGTGCTGCTGCCCGCAGAAATCCACATAGAGCTCTTGTAGTAGAAGAGAGCAGAGCTGAAACACTACCGAACATAGTACATTTTACGACATTCAAAGCACAATTTTATAGAATTTGTCCCCAGAAGACATGTGCAAATCAAATTATTAATGTGTGAGATCAAATAGAGTAAACATGCTAACACTACATAGCGCATAAGCAAACTGTAGTTTTTGATGTTGAGCCGTATACATCCTTAGAAACAAAAGACAAATCAACGCAAGCTGATGGTATCAGAATTTCAGCTGAAGCATTATGGTAAACATAGTTTCTGTTGGGATAAAATGTCTGTTGCTGTTTAGAAACTCAGGCAAAAATTCTTGGTCCTGAACACCTTCAGTGAGTAAGTTAAGCTTATTACTGACGAAATGTCTTGTTTTCTACTGGTTTATACAGCATACTGTTTTCAACGCCATGATTGACATTGATTTTATCCAATTTAAGAAAATATTGGTCGACTCATTATTAGCTAATACCTATGCTTAGATCACTCTGATTGGTCATAGGGACCAAACTGTAATCAGGACACATTAAGTGCAACTAAACACAGAAACTGTCATTGAAAATTGTTTAGAATAATTTTTTTTAAATATCTATACAAATACTGTTTTACTATTTTTTGACACTACACTACTTTCCAGATCCACAATTTGATCTTTTGTTGTGCTTTCCCTTTTCCACTGTACAACATGGGCTGTACATAGAAGACATTTTGCAACATACTGCAGACCAACCATTTATTCAGCTTAGGTGATCATAGACTTCCATGAACTCAAATCAGACATAACATTATGTCTGCTGACAGGAGAAGTGAATAACACTGATTATCTCTTCACCATGACACCTGTTAGTGGGTGCTGTGCTATTTTTGAGGTTAGAGTTGTTTTAAGATGGTAGAAATCTCATTTTCTTTTTGGGCCCCACTCTGGTAAGGTGCGAGCTTGACTCTCTGGTGAGAACCTCTGACAAAACTTCAACTGAGGCTTTTCAGATGACTATCTACTGCAAGACATGTTCCTGGAGTCCATTCTTGTCCAGTCTCCTTTTCATTGTGAAATCACAACCAATGGCATGGGTGAAGCCAGTGAGTCCTGTGGTGCTTTTTATGTTGTTTTGGGGTTTTTTATTACCTCCTGGATGACTAGGCGATGCATTCGCAGAGTAATTTGGTTAGTTGAGGCACTCCTGGAAAGGTTCATTTTCATTTTTTGGTAAACTGTTTCCCTTGATCAAGGGAATAATCACTGAAAATAATGATACTAACTCAGGTCACATTGTTCGATTTGACGCGCCTTTAATAATCTGAAATACTTCCATGTGCCAAAAATGCAACAACAGAAAAAAATCCACTGTTTCTCACAAATATTGTAAATGGCTGTTTACCTTGTCCATCCAGGATCCTGCAGGTTGTCTGCATTCAGATGCATAACTCTGCTGTGGCAGTAGTGCCAGGAATCGAATCTACAGTGTTTCAAGGGCAGCTATGAATTTTCCTAACCAGACGGCAATGAAAGTGTTCATTAAGGCATATTTTAGTGTTTACCTTAGCTGCATCATACACGCTGCCTTTCACAAACAGCTCTGGTACACAAAGAAAGAAAGGGCTGCTTGGACTCCTTAACCTCCGAGTTGAATTCTAATTTCTGATGGAGAGAGAAGAAAGTTACTCTCAGGTTCATGCTTTGCCTGGTCGGTTATACAAATGAAGAATTTGGGAGCGAGAGCAAAAAGAAAGAATTAGGCACTTTAAAATGTTTGCATAACGAGCACCTTCTCGACGTTCTGGTTCTCTTCTTTTTTAATCACCTGCGCTCTCCAGACCACCTACACCCTTCTTCATGATCAGATACCGGACCAACGGGTTGATGCATGATCCAAGGAATTAATCTGCTAAAGCCTGATTGCCATTACTGCCATGCGATTATGCACCTTGATTACCGAGCCCACCCCAAGGACCATGACGCGCCCGGGTGCACATTTCAAAGGTGCGCATAAAATTATGCGGTGATTACCCCTACAATGGATCAATCCAGCACGAGAATGAGACTGTGCTGCCATATAGACTGTCTCAAGTAGGACTGTGATTATTAATAGGTGCTTGAGGTGACCTGATATCTGAAGCTCAAGCCGTCAAGACTGCCTATGATCTTTCGCATAAGCAAATAAATTCATTTTCAAACATTCTGAAAAAAGTCATTATTGGATTATTGTTGTAGAGGTAGAATTGTTTGGAGTTCAAGCATGCATAAAAGGGATGCTTCACCGACAGCTGAAGATGCTCTTGTCGTTCCTAAAGTAGACTCCAGAGGTTTTGAGGCAGAACAGTTATGGACAGACTCCGAGGAGGAAAATATGCTTTACAGGTGCATTTCAATAAGTCAGAATACCACAACAAAGGTTGTTTATTTCAGTAAGTCAGTTCAAGAATGGAAGCTAATATGTCAAGCAGATTCATCACGCGTGCACACGAACACACAATAATAAATTCCACTTCTTTATTTTTGTGCTGATGGACAGCAATCAATAAGCTGTAATGTTTATGTACTCAATATTTGATCACTTCCACAGAATAATGCATAAGTTTGGTGTGGCATGAAAGCAGTGGCTCTGCTGATCGAGGAAGTCTAGGTTGCATAAGTAGCAGCTTTCAGCTCATCTTTGTTGTTGGATCCGTTGTGTCTTATCTTCCTGTTCCCAGTGAACTATAGATCCTCTGTGGTGCTCAGGTCAGGTCATCTTGCTGGCCAATCAATTTAGCACAGTGATGTCACGGTTGTTACAGCAGATTTGTGTACCTTTGGCAGTGTGGGCAGCTGCCAAGTTCTGATGAAAATGAAAACAACATCTCCATAAAGGTTCTCTGCTGGAGGAGGCATGAAGTGGGCAAACATTTTCTTTTTTCCTCTGCAGACTTTATACGTGAAGAAACACAGTGGAGGATCGCCAACCGATGTCATGTCACCTCCAAATCATCAAAGCTTCCCATCAGATCTCCAGTAACTAGATGTATGAGTCTCTCCTCTATTCTTCCTGACTCCAATTGCTAAATTTGCTTTCATTTGGAAAATGTTGACTCACTACTACTGAGCAAGAGACCTGTCCTTTTTTGTTTTATCTTGGCCCAGGAATGACCCTAAAATGTTCTCATTCAGTGGCTTAACACAAGGGGGAAAAACAGCTTCATTTCATGTCTTGGAAATGTCTAAGTGTGGTGGCTCTTTAAGATTTGACTTCATCTGAAGTTCACACAATGATTGTTTCTTCCTCTCAATTCTCCATTAAAATCCTTGGGTACAGAACTCTAAGCAGTTCACTTCTTCAAGAATTTGTGAACCACTCTTCCCATGGAGAGTTTCACTGCCTGTCTGACGAACAACTGTAAAAGTAGCAGTTTTACCCATAATTCCTTAACCTAACCTTTTCTTTATTAGAAATCACATTTTATTAGCGTTATATATTCAATACATATATTAAGGTTTTCTTTAGATGTAAGCCACGTGTTTCCTCTTGTGTGTAAGAACAACATAATGTATCAGTTTTTCAATTTGAAATTAAATGAGGAATAATTAACTTTCTGATGAGATTCTAACTGACTGAGATGCACCTACATGTGTCAAACAATGATCTAATTGATATTTATTTTTATATTCAGCCAGAAACCCCTGAAGATCAAAATATCACATATTTACATTTTTTATAACCTCTCTGTTTTATGGGTTAGTTTTCCAACTGTGCTTAATGTAAAACATAAAAATTTTTAAGAAAACAAAATGAAGCAGACATATTGTGTAAGCACCCATCATTTTGTAGTGACACTCATCCTCTGCTATCAGGTCCATGTAATCCTTCTCTGTCATGTTTATAAATTAAACAAAATAATAATCCTCAGGGAAAGTGGTACAGGAGATAAAAAGGCCAATTGACTAACTCAAAAGCAATCCAATAGCAAACGATTTCTGAGGATTAGGCAGTACAGAAGTGAAATTACATCTGTTCATCTGTTTCTCCCTTGTTGCTTGTGAAACATATGATTCAGACAGACAGACTACCTCGGATAAACACCCTGTTGCAACATCTCTAATGTTAACATCTTAGCATTAGTAATGCCTTGGCAAAGGATTTAATGGACTTCATATGCCACCATTCGCAGCGATCCACTTTCTTAGAGAGCCTGGTTCTCAGCGCTCCTGCAAAATTACTTAATGGCCTCAGGTATTTTGCATATCTACAGGAGCAAAAGCCATAAATGTCACTCTGCTGAAAGGAAGTGATTTATGTCTTTTGTCTCTATCAGGGGCTTTTGTTAAAACAGGGTAAACATATACTGCCGTACCGCAGATACATCAAGGACCATTTACTGTATGCAAATGTAAATTTGAGCTCACCAAATGTACAATTGCAGAAATTCCATCAGTAGCCAGAGTTCAATGCCTCTTCAGTCTTCAAGTGTGCGGATAATGGTCACTGTGACTGCACATTGCTGCAATTCAAAATCTCATCTGCTCCATCGCTGGGAAATGTTTGCCACTAAAATAACACAGATAAAGGCAGCGCCTGTTGATGCCGGTTGGGCTCTGTGCTATTGTAGGAGATGATGAATGATAGACAGCAGAAGATGGGTACATACTATTCACAGTGCTCCATGTGGCAGCTTGCATTTTCACACTGGTACAGTATGTTTGTCAGCTACAGACAGCTCAGGCACTTACGCACTGATGTGGGCAAGCAGGGTAGTGTTCTGCCAGCCGACTGCGTCATGGACACATGCATGTCCTACGTACCGCCATGGAGGCCCTCTTATACATGCCTGCATGAGCTGCAGGGACAGATTGGAAGGTTTTGGCATCGCAAAAGAAAGAAAAACTGATGCAAACCAGAACAGAAGCCCCTTTGAATAATTGCCCTAAAATTTCCTACAGGTACACTTTACGATAGAACTGTGTGCTGAAACATATACAGTGCATTGCAAAAGCATTCCCATAGCTTTAACTTTAAACTTTACCTCCTTTAAACTGCCCTTAACAACCACCAAGCTCAGTGTGTGGCTCTTCAGACACAAAATGTTCCTATTTTATTTAAATAAAGTATTGGACATGTACAACAGGACACATAGCTTTTTTAATTGTTTCTAAAAACATTTTTTGCAAACTTTCATGTGTAGTAAAATGCTAACTTTAACTTGACTAGTGTAAGACAAACATGTGCTTCGATTTAACTGTACTGTTTTAGATCTGGCATTTTGCTTGGGGACATTGTTTTGCTACAAGGCTAACCGTAACACTAGTCCTAAGTGTTTTGCGGCTCCTAACAGGTTTTATTCCATGACTGTCCTGATCTTTATTCCATCCATTCTTATGTCAAGACTAAAAAAGCTTTTTTCTTCTTGCACAAAGGTACATTCTGTCAACAGAACCTAAACTTGTGCTCAAAAAGTGAAAATGTACTCTGATATCCGAACAGCTGAAACCTGACTGGGGTTTATGAAATGGGCCAACCAAACTAAACTTGTGACACTTTTCTTGTGTTTAAATTTGGACAGAATCTTTGAGCTAAAACATCTCAATAATAATTTAAACTTTCCAGTCTGAAAGAGTTTTTACAAAGACATGCATGGATGTCCAATGTTTTGTGGGTTGACTTCAGCTCTATTCTTGGCCAGGCTGCCAGTTTCGCTGGACGGCCATGTCTCACTAGATTTGCAGTTGAATGGGTAGATCAGATTTTATCCAGGGTATCACAGTAAAGGTTGGTGCCACAGTTTTTGAGATTTTAATGTATCAATCTCCTTCATCTTTCTAATGATGCACTGCTTTGTGTTAGCCCCTCGCATGAACTGGATTACATAGAGCAAGGTTTGTGGTCACAACAATAGTACAATTTTAAACGTGTGCAAGGCCTTGTAGATCAAATACATAAAACAGAGGCCAACAGTGTTGATTTTTTCTTTTTCACTCAGCTTTTAAGTTCCAGAAGAGACTAAAGCACATATATTAGTACCTGCATTTACAGGAATCCAAGTGCAGTTTTGACAAGAGGAGACAAGGAAATGAATCGAGCAGGAGCTTCAGTTCGTTTCCTTGACAGGGCAGGAAAACGACCTGATTAACAAGATCACAGAGGCAATCACGGTGTGACACCAAGAGAGAATATTTGCAAAAATTAAAATGAATTCACGTGAAATACGTCCTCGCTCTGTGAGTCACAGAGAGGAGTAGTGATGTCTAACGTTGGGCCGGCGGAGAGGAGCCACAGGTGGCCTGTTCTAACGTGTATTTTGGGAAGTGACACACTCATGCATGGAGCTCGAACACGGGGGGTCTCTGAGCCGTGTGGCACGGATTGGAGAGAAGCGATAACAGGTAACTCTCCGCAAGCTTTTGTTTTGGCATTTTTCAAGACACACACAAGAAACTCAAAGCTTCCAGAATTTTTTTGTTTTATTCATAAACTTTTAATAAAAATAACAACATCGATATTAATGTAATATATTGTAGAAATCATCTATGTACAAAATCTTTTCTTGAACAGTTAATATAACTTAAGGCGAGTTAAATTACTTGTTTTTGCAATAACCTGTTGGTGACAATTTCACCAAACGCTTCAACATTTTTATTGTTTTTTTTTTACCCTCCTCCTTTTTTTTCTTTCTTTTTTTTTGCTGAAGTGAACATTTCAGCAAAACAGTACCTTCAGCAAAAGATACCAGAAGTCAACAAACCCTTTATTCTACAGTCTAACAAAGACTTGCAGCAATGTGTGCTACCGGATTACTCAAAAGCAATGTTTATGTGGTTTGCTAGGAACGTCTAGCTTGCCCGACTGTACAAACTGTAAACACGCCTAATTTACTGAAGTACCTATCCGCATTTAAAATCAAGATCAACAATTCAGCGAGACAACGCTCTCTATCTTATCAATAAAAGAATGATGTGTGAAAAGGGTTTTTCTCATATCAAATTGTAACATTTAAAATATTGTTACTAAATAATAGCCCTCCAAAAATAAAAGAGCGAAAGAAAAAAAAAAAAATCAAGACATTATTTATGATTGAGAATACATTTCACCTTAGGCTTAATTGTCAAATATACACTTAATCTATAAAAATACAAAGAGGTACAGTGATACAAATATATTTATTTCCCATTTATGATATATCTTTCACAACTGTAATAATCCAAACAATTGTAACACAACACAAAGACCAGTGACAAAAAAAACATTGACGGTAAAACGATAAGAATAAGATAAAAACAGTAAACTGATCAAAGATGTACAGCTTCATGGTCAAAACCATACATTCATGTAAAAAAAATTATTATAATAATAACAAAAACAAAACAAAAAAGAAAACACCCCTTCACTTTACTGCAATATGTGAGGGGCTGAGAGTGGCTGATATTCCAGTCAAGGGAAAGAAAACATTGAAACAAACATGCATTTTGTTTTTGAAGAAAACATAGGTTAAAATCATTGCTCTACGAATGCTAAAAGCAGAAAATAAGGAATCTGTAAATGCAGATAGTCATCATTTATAATCTGTTAAGTGCAATCCAACCATGGCTCTGAGGCAAATGGAGGCTGGAGCTGTCCAGATTCAGGAGGTGCTGAAACAGGCCAGTCATGCAGTGCAGAGCACGGAGGCTTTGGCACCTCTGAAAGTTGAAGCAACAAGTCTCTGTTGGTCTGCTGCCGACCTGTGCAGCTTTGGCGTGGCTGCAGAAAGTCAGCAGAGACATACTGTAAGGCTCTTTTCCTTCTCTCTGCTCCTCTTTAAAAAAAAAAAATTAAATAAAAACCTCTGAGGTTACAGACTAATTTGCAAAGCAAAACCGACTCAGGCTGGCTCCTTCTTTCAACATCTTATTCCCCCCGAAAAAAGAAAAGAAAAGAAAAGAACAAGGGGGTTGTGGGGGGGCGCAACTTTCATATCCCCTCAGGAAGACTGAACGGCCATGCCCCGGCGGTCACCTGCGGCTTTATCTCCATTTTCTCCTTCTGCTTCAGGTGAACGCGTCCGTGTCGCTTCCTCTCGTCGCTGCGGGCGAACCTCTTGCCGCACACGTCGCAGGAAAAGGGTTTCTCCCCGGTGTGAGTCCTGGTGTGGGTCGTGAGGTGGTCGCTCCGGCTGAAGCTGCGCAGGCAGATGCGGCACTGGAACGGCTTGTGACCCGTGTGGATGCGGATGTGCCGGTTGAGCTCGTCGGAGCGGGAGAAGCGCCGGTCGCAGCTCTCCATGGGGCAGGTGAAGGGCTTCTCCTTGGCCGGGCCGTGGGAGGAGGCCGCCGGGCTCTTCCTCGCCCTGCTGCCGGGGGGCTTCGCCGTGCGGTTGGTGTACGTTTGCGGGAACGAGTCCGGCAGCAGGGAGGAGTACAGGATGGAGTCTATGGTGCTGGGTAAGGCTGGGGATGTGTAGAGAGGGTCGCACTGGTTTGACGGCTGTGGGGGCTCTGGGTAGGGCTTCAGGCCCATAGTTGGTGGAGGTGGAAGGTAATTATTGTAAAGGGGGCTGGAGTAACTCTGAGAACAGGTGTCAGAGAAACACGGCTCCTGCTTGATGCCCCCCTCCACTTTAAACTCCATGTCTGGATTGGGGCAGATTGGGGGAAAGGTCTCCAAGAGGTCCTTGACGTCCATTTGCTGGTCAGGCGGGAAGTCATTGGACATGGGGAATGTTTCTGTGTGGAAAGTGGTCTCCAAGCAGTCAGACTTATTATTAAAGCTCCCCCACTCATAGCAGCTGCTTTCAAACTCATTCTTAACCACAACTGGGAAAGAGGCGGCTTCTGACTTTGGTTCTGGCTTCTTCTGGAAGCCGTACTGGGAGGTGGACGGGTCTTGGTGGGCCTGGCCGTCTTGCGGGGCTTGGTCCGGATCGGGTCCAGAGCAGGTGTACGGCTGCCTCTTTGAGTCTCCGAAGCCGCCGGAGCTGCTTTCCGGGGGCCCGGGCGAGGGGTAGGCCCCCCGGCTGCAGCTGCCGTTCTGCTGCGCCTCTGAGAGCGGCAGCGTGGATATGCCCACGATCTCGGTGATCATGTTGAGGAGTGTTTCGGTGCTGCAGGGCGCTCCCTGAGATGCCTCAACATAGAAGCTGCCGGAGTAGGCGAGCGAGGAGGAGGAGGAGGGGGTGTATGCGTCTTTTGGGCACTCGCAGTGGTTGAACGCGTACTCCGAGTTGGAAGCCTCAGTTTTTAGGGTTGCAGGGGTTCCTTCTGTTGAAACAGGAAAAAAAAAAAGATCGAACTTACATATTTCTCTATATATATGTATATAGCCTATAAAAAAAACGCGTCTTACATAAACCTGTTTATGTCTCAGTGTAAAAACCCGACTCGACAAAAAAAAAAAAGTCACTCTCCTCCCTGAGAATACTCAGCATCTACACATTTAACGCCATGCACACAGGGGCTCATTAACCAGGAACTCACCGTGGCCGAACTGGGCAGGGACCCCCCGTTCTGCATCGACGAACACCTCCTGGTTGCTGTCTTTCCTCGCGCCGTTTTCCATTCCCAGGGAAGAACTGTTGCAATTCTCAAATTGAGGATAAAAAGAATCTTTCGCGTTCAAATCCATATTGTTCAACATAATGGTGCACTTGAGAAGTCCGTCTCTCCAAGTGGGGAAAGAAAATATAATAAAACAAAAAGAAGAGGAATAGGGGAGGGGGGACAAAATAATGTAGATCGCCGTTTTATATCCACCCACCTTTTGAACGGTTTTTAAAACAAAAAAAAAAATGATCCAAAGCAGTGGGAATAAAAAAAAAAGAAAATTCAATTAAAGGTATTCCGTTTCGTCTCCGGTCCTCGGTATTTGCTTGCTGTGGGTTTCACATCAGCGACTTCCCCTTTCTCTCCTTATATACACTTTGGCAGCTCCCTCGGACCCTCCTCCCCATTCATCGGCTCCAGTGAGAGGATTCCCCGCTGCGTGTAAACTTCATGCCCATATGTGGACAGAGGATGTGACGGAGTCCCCCACTGCTCCCTCCCTCCTCCCGCTGCACGGGGAGACGGGAGAGAGATGGAGTCTGACGTTGCAACAAGTGGCGGCCACTGTTGGTATTTCTCTCCACAGAAAAGACGAGTCCTCTCTAATAAATCATCCCCGTTTGCATTGTCACAGCACAATGAAACCGCTGAACACATCGTTCCAAAAAGCAGGTTATTTCAAACACGTCTTTACTCTTTTACACCGAGATGACATCACCTCTCAGTCGTCATCTGCTTAGTAGAGTCCACTTGTTTGCAACGTGTTCTGTGAAGGTTTGTTAGAGAACATTGGCGAAGAAACCTCGTGAAGATCAAGGGTCGTGGCGAAAAGGTAGGAGACAAAGTTTTGGAGAAACTCAAGGCGGGTCAGTGGCAAAGCAAGCTTTGAAATATCTCATACAGCTCTGTGGGAAGATAGAAAGAATGGGGCACAGCTGCAAAACAAGCACCATTTGGGGAGACAAGAGTCTCGTGGTGTCGAGTCTGCTGAGAATTTACGGCTGAACTCTCAACCATTTGAATCTGGTTTGAAGGTGAGCCTTTTCTTGTCAAGTTAGAATTGATCTTAACTCTTCGATAGCATAAATCCATTGAGCAGAACCTTTTAAATATTACTGTTTCTGAAAGAAATTTAAACCTCAATAGAAATTTGTGAGGTTAATTTATAGTTTAAAGAGGTAAAGACAAAAATTAAAAATATGTACATTGTGCTCTCTTTGGATCTGAACATTTGGAGGAATTGCAAGAAAAAAGCCATTGTTAAAGAAAACCTATCGGAGGTCCTGTTTTAAAGTTGGCCTAGAAGGGAACACATTAAACACGCAAGAAGGTGATCTGATCAGACAAGATGAAAACTGAACCTGTGGTCGACATTCAAAAACCTGTTCATGACAGAAAACCGAGACCGGACATTTTTCTGAACACACATCCCCCCAACAGTGACGTGTTACCGTTGTGGCTGTATGCTTCTCTTCTGCTGGGATGGGGAACCTGGTCAGTGTTGATGGGAAAATGATGGCGATGATTCCACATAAAAGACAACATGCCAGCTGCTAAACAAGAAAAAAAAAAGGAAAGAAAAAAACATGAGAATAGCAGTAGGCTTCAAGGAGGACAAAGGTCAAAGACCAGATAATAATCCAAATGTAAAAATCTGATAGAGATGTGCAGCTTTGATTGCAGCAAAACGCGGTTGGTTCTACGTCGTATCGACTGCATACAAATGCTTGTCACTCTTGTTCATGGATCCCTTTCCTTCCACCTTATAAGTATGCTCTGTTGTATGTTAGTATGTCACATAAAATCCCAATAAAACATTAATGGGGTCCAGGTAGATATCAGCCCCAGGCATTTTATAGTATTTCAGTGTTGATCTAATCGTTGCTGAGGAGATTTATGGGAATTATAGTGTAAAGATTAGCCTCCAAGTTGTTTTTTTATAGTTCTGAAATGACTCAGCATCCAGCCTTCAGTTCACAAAAACAGTTGCCAGGTTGCAAAAGGATGGCAAGAATAGAAAAGCAAGATTAAAAGTCTCACTACAACTGAACCATGACGCCACAGAGCTGACTATTATTTTACATGTCATAAAACATAGAATATACAAGCCACTGGGTGTGAGACATGGATCATCTTCATCTGGATGATCCATTCTGTCAGAGAAATGTTATAGCAAGCAATATGGAGAGAGTCTCTGCAATATGGAGAGAGTCTCTGCAGTTGTGTTTGCCTGATGTTGCCTATAGTGTTTGAAATATGGATGCGGCACAATAAATAGATACATTGATAATTTTATAGAGGAATCTGCAGGGAAACAAGCAGAATTAGATGTATTGAAATATAAAATAAACTCGGAAAATGATCATCTCAAAACATTGTGTTCAGTGCCTTGTTGAAGAATTCACAGCCCTTTAACTTTCTCCCTTCCTGCCACATATTTTCAGTCAAATGTCCGTATTGTCCTGCCTGCCTGAGGTGAATCTTTGCCTCAAGTAGCTTCTTTTCAAGTTTTCCTCAAGTATTGTCCCGTATTTAATTCAATGTCATGGGTTGTGGTAAATGTCGGACCTGCATGTAGACACACTGAGACACATTTTAATTGTTTAAGGATTTTATTCATGACAGGAAATGCTCTCTGTTCTGCATGTTTGATGGAATCAGTAGGTTTTTCAGGAAGCGTCTCTGAAAGGAAAGAAAAGGGACAATGTTAATGGGGCAGTATTACTTTCCAGGCCCATTTTAAAGCAAAATCGAGTCAACTGCCTTACCTTTTGCTCTGCACTGAAGGCACGATGGACACCTACATTTTCCTTGCTTGGCTGTGTGGAAGGTTCTGTGAGCACCACCGGTATAAAAGGAGCAGAATGGATGTTAAACAAGAAACAGTCATATCAATACTTGAAATGTTTTTGAGGAAAATATGTTGCTCACAGCTGATCTACATGCATGGCTGCCAGGGTCATTTGTACCATAGAAGACTTCACACTTTAAAAATCTGATGATCCGTGTTATCTATGCAATTCAATTAGATCGTCAGTTAAATTATAGCTGAAGGGAGTAAATGGAATGAGATAGATTAATAAAATAAAGAGATCAAAAGACCAACTAAACAAGAAAACCAAAAGCTATAATTATATTCTGGCACCTGTTGGGCTGTTTGTAAGCATAAGAGAAAAAAAAAACACATTTCAGAACCACCTTTAGTCCAATTCACAGTTTCTCTCTTCTGTCTTTATTCCTACAATCAGCCAGACTTCGGTTCCTAGATGCATCTCAGCACTCTCCCACTTCAGACAGTCCACTGCCTAAATTTATTTTCTCCAATTCATTTCCCCCTCAAGGTGCTGCTGGAAATTGTGGTGGCCTTCACGATCAGGGAGAGTGGCTGCAGAGCCAGTCTGAATGAACCCTTGGCCTTTAAAAGCATGGAAGGGAGTCGATAACACCCCTGAGGTGTTCAGTGGTTGAACCCAACTGTTCACATGACATTTCAACCCCCCCAAAGCAGTTTTTTCCTTTCTATTTAGCATCTGTTGCCAGGTGCACTCCGTGGTCACACTTCCTATTACAAAAAGTCGATACGCTTTCATAGGATGCGGCTCTCTGCAGCAGACCTCTTGCACCGGCTGGAGGTTCAGGACCGCGGATAGCGCCGGTGCTGCATTCAGCCGTGTAATCACACATGAACCAGCAGGACATGGACCCTTTGCTTTTTTCATTTTAAACTGAACGGCTCCTGTCATTCTCTGCTCAGGCAGACTGCATTATTCTGTGTTAAATCAATTCAATCCAAAAGTACAAAACAAACACATTCCTGGACTCAACCTGAGAGCAAGTACTATATATACATTCAGATATATATATATACATTCAGTATATTTTATATATATATATATATATATATATATATATATATATATATATATATATATATATATATATATATATATATATATATATATATATATATAATATAATATATATATATATATATAATATATATATTATATATATTATATATATATAATATATATATTATATATATATGTATTGAAATATAAAATAAACTCAGAAAATGATCATCTCAAAACAATATATATATTATATATATGTATTGAAATATAAAATATATATATATATATATATATATATATATATATATATATATATATATATATGAGCCAACTGTCAGAGCTCCACAAGGGTACAATGAAAAGACCAGTACCCAGAAAGTACAGGCAGATGCCCATACCTGAAGCACTTGAAACTGCCAAACAGAGGCTCCAAGCCTTGTCCAGCCGCCTAAAGAGATACACAAGGGAGAATGAATCCAGAAGGATTAACCGGCTCTTCTCCACTCAACCAGCTAAGGTGTACTCTCAATGGCAGGGTAACAATAACAACAGAGCTGACCCACCAAGGCTGGAGACGGAACAATACTGGAAAGGCATATGGGAAAGGGAGGCGTCTCACAACAGCAATGCACGATGGCTGATCTCTCTACGAGAGGACCACAGCAACCTCCCTGAGCAAGCCCCGGTAACCATCACTGTGACAGATGTTCAAGAAAGAGTCTCAGGTATGAAAAACTGGACAGCACCAGGGCCTGACATGATCCATGCCTACTGGCTAAAGAAACTCACTGCTCTCCATGAGCGACTGGCAGCCCAAATGAACCAGCTGCTACAAAGTGGGACTCACCCTGAATGGTTAACTGAAGGGCGGACAATCCTGATCCAGAAGGATCCATCAAAGGGTCCAGTCCCACCCAACTACCGACCAATAACCTGCCTCTCCACAACCTGGAAGCTCATGTCAGGCATCATAGCGGCCAAGATAAGCAAACACATGGATAAACACATGAGCATGGCACAGAAGGGTATCGGTGTAAATAGCAGAGGAGCCAAACACCAACTCCTCGTAGACCGCACAGTTGCCCGAGACTGCAAAACCCGACACACCAACCTGTGCATGGCTTGGATCGATTACAAGAAAGCCTATGACTCAATGCCGCATACTTGGATCATTGAATGCCTAGAGATGTATAACATCAACAGGATTCTGAGAGCCTTCATTGCAAACTCGATGAAGCTGTGGAAAACCACCCTTGAAGCCAACTGCAAACCACTTGCACAAGTGTCCATCAAATGTGGCATATACCAAGGAGATGCTCTGTCCCCGCTACTGTTCTGCATAGGCCTGAACCCCCTCAGCCAAATTATCAACAAGACTGGCTACGGATACCAACTCAAAAATGGGGCCAACATCAGTCACCTCCTCTACATGGATGACATCAAGCTGTGTGCCAAGAGTGAGCGAGACATCGACTCACTGATCCACACCACCAGGATCTACAGCACTGACATTGGGATGTCATTCGGACTAGAGAAGTGTGGTCGGCTGATCACAAAGAGGGGGAAGGTGATCCACACAGAAGGAGTCTCACTCCCACAAGGAACAATAGCAGACATAGAGGACAGTTACAAGTACCTAGGTATACCACAAGCAAATGGCAACCTCGATGAGGCCACAAGGAAAGGAGCCACAGCTAAATACCTCCAACGAATAAGGCAAGTCCTGAGAAGCCAGCTCAATGGCAAGAACAAAATCCGTGCGATAAACAGCTATGCCCTGCCAGTAATCAGATACCCTGCTGGAATAATCAGCTGGCCAAAGGAGGAGATAAAAGCCACAGATATTAAGACTAGAAAGCTACTAACCATGCATGGAGGGTTCCATCCCAAATCCAGCACCCTGAGACTGTACACGAGCCGCAAGGACGGAGGCAGAGGACTAGTGAGTGTGAGAACCACTGTCCAGGACGAAACAACTAAGATCCATAAATACATCAGGGACAAAGCCTCAACAGACAATGTGCTCAGTGAATGTCTCAGACAACAGGGAACGGAGGCTGAGGTGCCAGAGATACCATCATGGGAGGACAAGCCCCTACATGGGATGTACCACCAGCAAATAACCCAAGTGGCTGATATCAGTAAATCCTACTAATGGCTGGAAAAAGCTGGACTCAAGGACAGCACAGAGGCCCTCATCCTGGCAGCCCAGGAACAGGCCCTAAACACCAGAGCAATAGAGGCCCAGATCTACCACACCAGACAAGACCCAAGGTGTAGGTTGTGCAAGGAGGCCCCTGAGACAGTCCAGCACATCACAGCAGGGTGCAAGATACTGGCAGGGAAAGCGTACATGGAGCGACATAACCAAGTGGCAGGCATAGTGTACAGAAACATCTGTGCAGAATATGGACTGGAAACCCCGAAATCAAAGTGGGAAACACCCCCAAAGGTGGTGGAGAACGCCAGAGCTAAGATCCTGTGGGACTTCGAGATCCAGACAGACAAAATGGTAATGGCGAACCAACCAGACATTGTCGTAGTGGATAAACAACAGAGGAAAGCCGTTGTGGTAGATGTAGCAATACCAAGTGATTGCAACATCAGGAAAAAGGAGCACGAGAAACTGGAGAAATACCAGGGCCTCAGGGAAGAACTGGAGAGGGCCTGGAAGGTGAAGACCACAGTGGTGCCTGTGGTCATCGGGGCCCTCGGGGCAGTAACCCCCAAACTGGAGCAGTGGCTACAACAGATCCCAGGAACAACATCAGACATCTCAGTCCAGAAATGTGCAGTCCTTGGCACAGCCAAGATACTGCGCAGAACCCTCAAGCTCCCAGGCCTCTGGTAGAGGACCCGAGCTCAGAGGATAAGAACCACCCGCGGTGGGTGAGAAGGGAATTTAGATATATATATATATATATATATATATATAATATATATATATATATATATATATATATATATATATATATATATATATTATATATAATATATATATATATATATATATATATATATATCGTTCGCTACTTCAGAAAGACCGGACTCTTTAAACCACCCACACTTGCACCCTGATGACTCTTCTCTCCTCTCCCTCATGAAACAACACATCCTGTCATAAAAATCAAAGCTTTTGTGTTTTTTTTTTTTCTTTTCTTTATATATATATATATATATATATATATATATATAATATATATATATATATATATATATATATATATATATATATATATATATATATATATATATTTCCTATTTTCCTATTTCCTACATATATATTTCCTATTTACAAATCTACCTATGTTATATATATATATATATATATATATATATATATATATATATATATATATATATATATATATATATATATATGTAGCGTTTATTCCACATATATATATATATATATATATATGTATATATATATGGTGTATATACATATACCATATATATACAATATATATATATATACCATATATATACAATATATATATATATATATCATATATATATATATATATATATATATATATATATATATATATATATATATATATATATATAATAATATAGGTAGATTTGTAAATAGGAAATATATATGTAGATATTAATTCTCCAAATATATTGCATAAACATAATGTATTTATAAATTTGTCTATTCATCCATTTTGTCAACATGTTTTTAGAGCCTCCAAAAGGAAAACTGCTCTCAATAATCAGGTAATGTTTTGACTTAAAGTGACATGAAGTCTCCATAAAATAATTACTCTACTGCCAGTCAGAATGACCACATCACATTGTTTCTTAATTCTGGTCCTCAGGTAGTGATCACTGGTCCTCAGGAACTAAAACATATTTTAGTCGTTTCCCCTCTGCCACACACCAAGCGTCTGGCATGGAAAAGAGGTTATGCAACCATTTCAATCAGTGGTACCTGAGGACTGGAATTGAGAAACCTAGCCCAATAGAGGTCACACAAATAATCCTCACCATAGTTTCTCAATAATAGACTATGAATACATATTTTTAACACATTTTATCTCCTTCCACTGACATGCTAATTTGAAATGTTTAGGTAGGACACAATGGTTCGTCATTGCAACTCAGGGAGTATAGAAATGTAAGAATGTTTTACAGTCGTCTTAAAATTGGACTCAAAATTGCTCTGATGACATGTATAAAAATGTTCTTTTCTTTAATCTTTTGCCAAAAGCAACCTATATTTACAAGCTACATAAACAACACATGTAACACTCTTAAAAAAATATTCACAAACAAGAAGTCAAAATCAGTCAATTTTATGCATAATCTTTACTCAGAAACGAAACAGTGTTGAATCTTTTCAGAAGTCTGCAGCCTAACAAAATAAGAAGGCATCAGTGAAGATCATCAAACTTTCATCAAAAAGCCGCAATGCAAACATCATCCTACATTCCAGCATTATGCTGAGTTCTCTTTCTGCTCGGATATAGGACATTCTAAATTTTCTGTTGGAAAAAAAGAATATACTTAGAACTTAGGATTCTCAGTTTGGAAAGTCAGACCTGCCATATCTGATATCCAATGTTCTGTGTGCATACAGAATAGAGTGAATGTTATTTGGAGAGAAAATATTAGCCATCGTATTTAGGCAATCTGTATTTAACTGAACCGGCGCGAAACATTGTGCTGTACAATATGAATTTGCAAACACGTTATATTGGCGTTTGAATAAATGGCACGACAAAGTGCTTTATCAGCTTGTATTGGTCACTGCACTGAGGACCTTCATAGTGAATCACACAACTTTACAACTATAGAACCCGTTCAACTTGGTGTTACATCATTTCCAGGAACAGAGATCCAGAGTCAGAAGCATCACAAATGCTTCGTTGGCTGACTTAGTCACTTTAGCATATCCTAACGTTAAAGTCAAGGCTTATGGAAGACTTTGTTCATGAAAACTGAAGAACGTAGAAATACAGCTAAGCAGCTGTAGTTGGGGAAAAGCTGAAGTTAATAAAATAAAATAAAATAATAATCATATGACATTGACTTGTGACTGTTTTTTTTTTAAGCGGTAAAGAATATTAAAAACTTGAAACATTTGGCAATGGCTCAATGTGACCCAGTTAAAGTTTGAATGGCATTTCTAGCTGAATGTAAGGGGAAATATTGAACCTTTACAAAGCATAGGAGCTTGAATGATTTGAAAGCTTGTCACATTCAATTCAATGTGGAATAAACGCTACATAAATAGTAGAAGTCACAACTGTGTATGTCCTGAAACAGGTGAACATTTTGATATTTGAATGGCTGAAGCAAAAGGTTACACATAAAAATGTGTACAAGAAGTATTAACAGTACAGTGATCACAGCAGTTTAGAGCAAAGACAGGAAAAGACAAAACCTTAAAGCAAATAAAGTTTGCAAAAGCAGTACAGCAGTAAATTGGAAAACAAAAACATACAGGAAATATTTGCTTTTTAATGTGAATAAAAGGCAACAAAGACAAATGGATTTTCAGGTCAGATTTTTTTGTTTCTGACTGCAAAGGTCCAGACTCTCCTGTCTAGATCTGGAGACGGCTAAAAGCAGATGATAAAACATGATATTTGAGATCTGAGGAGCACATAAAGTCGTTGCAGGTTCCATAAATACAGAGGAGCTTCCTCCTGTAGTGCCTTATAGGTCAGCAGAAGGAAACGCAACACAAGGTTCATATGGAAAAGTCAGCCAGCTTGATGCCTGACTTTTCCATTTGGACCTTGTGCTGCTTTTTTTCTGGTTCTAACTTAATGGCAACACCAGCAATATAAAAATCCTATTAGTTAATATTTCATTGAGGTTGACATTATTGAAACAAACTATTGTTCCAGAGGTCATTGTTGCTAAGTGCATGCAGTTTCTGCTTTTTAAAAGATCAACAACAACTGTGACCTCTTGTAGTTCCATAAAGTAAACTAATTCTACAATCATGAAATTGTAAACCAGGGCCAAATTAGTGATTAGTATCATTATATTTTAGGGAAGAAAAAACATCTTTAACGGGTATTTTGCCTGACAGATCAACACAGTGTATTCTTGTGAAAGAAATTGCGACGTTTTCATTACTTTTGCAAATACAAATGTATAAAGCTCCGCCTACATTTGTGTTCACTCGCTGATTCAGAACTTTTCACATCTAGAAACTTAGATTTTTGCACATTCTTCCTGCATATAACTCAAACTAAGCGAGGATCAAGAGTGTTGCAGTATGTTATTGTTTTTTTCATCGTTCTCACACTTTCTCATTCGGATTTAGGTCTGCCGATGTTTGTTGTTAGTGTTCCACCTAACAAAGTATTTTGTATGCATGTTGAAATTTTTCCACATATTTTTTGTGTCCCTTTCGATGAACAGGGCGTCATATGGCTTTTCATCAACAATGGCTTTCTACCTCCCACTCTTCTTGAAAACAACAGTGGAGTGCATGAATAACAACTGTCCTGTGAACTGATTTCTGAGTTAAAATGGACCTCTTGGCTGCTTCTTTGACTAATGCTCTCCTCTGTCCATTTAGGTGCATGATTGCATCTTCACAGTTTTCCACTTCAGCCATACTCTTTAGTTTCAGAGCTCTGTGGGATGTTCAATGTTTAGTATTTTGTTTTGTGACCTAAACCTTCTTTATGTCTCCAAACACCTAAGGCCTTGACTGAACAGCTAAATTACCCACAGATGGCGTCTATTTAGTTAGAGTTAGTTAATTGATTTAGTCAGTTGATGATTTTTCAGTCTTAATTTCATCTAAATTTAATCTGACACCTAATTTGTTTTTGTAATGAATTTGTGACCTCTCCGGGTTGCAACATATGTTCACCTCGAAATTGTTGTGAAAAGTAAAATAATTTAGGAGAACTGAGGTTGCACTTCACCACAGCCTTCACAGTAGCCATAAAACAGCAAACTGTATGTTCAGAAGAGAGACTGCATCAAGCTGAAAGAACCGTCAATAGAAATTCACTTCTACAGACCTCTTAGGATGCAGTTTTTATACTTTGAACTAGAATTAAAGGACTAATGTTAAAAAAAAAAAGATCATTGGGAAGATGGACTAAAGAAAGGTTGTCAGGTGCACCTGACAGAAACAGCTCGCTTTGACCAGACTTCTCAAATTTAGCACTTTCCATCAATACTAAGCAGCGGAAAAAATGCATCAAAGGACCTCAAAGTTCCTACTCTGTCATCTTTTTTTAAGGCAAAGTATGATAATAGCACATAAGCTCTTTCACTGCAGCTGTGACATTCTCCAGAAAAAATGGTTTTCACCTCAGCCTTGCACTCTAATTCCAGCCTCAGAGATGTTTAGCTTGGAGGGACTGCCTCCAAGTAATCCAGAGTCTATTAAAACCAATCTGATCACAGAGAGTTCAGATCACGGGACGCCGTTATGATAACTACAGTGTGGCTAACCTCTCTCCTCTATGAAATGCCACAGTGCTGGGACTAAGTAATGGATTTACGTAATGTTAGCACTTACTGACATTGTAGTGCAGGGCTAACCGCCACACCTGTGAAAGTCAAATGACAGCTTTTGTCTTGTTGCTTTGCATTTGAGAAAAATGCTCCTGTTTCTTAGAGAAAAGCTTAATGGGTTGAGATGGAGTGCATTGCAACACAAAGCCGTCTCCATCTTTTAGCAAGCTTCCCTTCAAAAGAGGTTCAAAGTGTTGGAATGGGGATGAAACGTCGCTTTAAAGAAAAGATGTCTTGACACTTCTGCTGAACAGAGGTATTTTCAAGGAGGCACGGGTATAATATGGATTTATCTGTTTCTCACGCTGCAGCGTGTTTGAATCTGCCTGTGTCAATCATTACGTGTGCTGAATATGATTTACAGATTTTTAAGAACCAAGAATTAGGGGACACCAAACGTCTGCATGAATCTCTGCAAAAAAAAAACAACCAAAAAATCCAGCCAGCTTTGTCACAAAGGTAAATATTTTTTTGTCACAAAAGAGGTAAATACTTTTCATTACCCTGCACATGTAACCCACTGACCATGATATTTTAAGGTTCACTTCTGTCGAAGGAGTGGGAGGCTATTTTTTTATTTTTTTATTTTTTGCTTGTGGGCAGCCCATTAGGATTAAAGCTGCAACATGAAGGAACCGGCCGAGAGATTTCTGCATGTGAGAAAGAACTGGGTTTCTGTGCAATCACTATATTCATCCTTGTTAGTTCAATGACAACAATGCATTTCAATGGACAGTCATAAGAATTTTAGAGCTTACGTATGAAACTCTAATAAGTAAAACAACTACAAAAATGTGGCACCTTTAATTTAAAATCAGCTTTATGCCAATGTGCTGATGTACAGATAGATAGATAGATAGATAGATAGATAGATAGATAGATAGATAGATAGATAGATAGATAGATAGATAGATAGATAGATAGATAGATAGATAGATAGATAGATAGATAGATAGATAGATAGATAGATAGATAGATAGATAGATAGATAGATAGATAGATAGATAGATAGATAGATAGATAGATAGATAGATAGATAGATAGATAGATAGATAGATAGATAGATAGATAGATAGATAGATAGATAGATAGATAGATAGATAGATAGATAGATAGATAGATAGATAGATAGATAGATAGATAGATAGATAGATAGATAGATAGATAGATAGATAGATAGATAGATAGATAGATAGATAGATAGATAGATAGATAGATAGATAGATAGATAGATAGATAGATAGATAGATAGATAGATAGATAGATAGATAGATAGATAGATAGATAGATAGATAGATAGATAGATAGATAGATAGATAGATAGATAGATAGATAGATTGTGTTTGTATGACAGCCAATTGATTAAGAAGTGACATCAGAAAAAGTATTTTCTGACTTAGCATCCAAAATATAAACATGGACAGTTTGTTACACTCTATTTGATCTTGAGCTATTAAAAACTGCCCCTTGTTCTACACTACGATCTGGTAGGACCTCAACATCTTTTCCAGCAATAAAATTTCTTAAACATTTCTCTTGCTCCCATTTCTAATTGTTCAGTATTTGGAAGCATGACCATCACAGACTTAATAGTTTGCTCACTTCCTCTCCTGCCGTTGGCAAACTACAATTTTGAAGGAGTGCAAAAATGTAGTTCCTTGTTTATAACTTCTCCTTTTATTTGCTGATTGTCGACTGAGGGAGATGAGAATGAAGTGGAATTACATGGAAAGCTAATGGCCAGAATAACCTTAACTAGAAATAAGTGCAGTCTTCGAGATGAAACTGGGACTAAACCTTTCCAGCAACAAGCATTTGCAAAGAGGTAACACCAAACTGTGCCAAATACTACTAAAGTCAACCAAACTACCACCGAATTAGCTGAACCCATATTTGAAAATCATTGTCACAGAAATCTAAGTGCTATCCCATTAGCACACAAAGTATTAACAGCAAAGGTGGATTTTGTTTAAAAATGAGACATTTCTCAATTTTTTTTCCATCTGTGGAGAAAATATGCCATAATTAGGGTCTATCCTTTTTGAAACATTTTGAAATTACATTTTTATTAAGCTTTTACCACATGTTTCCAACAGGTTCTAATGAACAAATACCAAGGTTGGTATTATACCTCGGTAAAAAAAAACAACAACAACAACTAAAAAGCAAAAAACAAAACCACCAGTTCAGTGGATAGCTTTAATTCAGGGGTGTCCAAGTCCAGTCCTCGAGAGTGACCGACCAGCAACGATTTGACTGGGAGTTGATCTAAATTATGAGGTTTTAGTTGTTACCTCAAAATGATTTCAATGTGCAGTCAGTTCTGAATATTCCCATGCCTTGTCTTGCTGTCAACCAACGTAGCAGCCCACACTGTTTGAGAGTAAATAATGGAAGAATCAAATCCATTAAAAAATCCACTGAGATGAAAAAGATGTCATTGTTATTTCAAATAAAAAAGCAAAATAAAAACCACACTTCAAGCACACCATTATCTTAAAATTACTGCACTTTATCTACAAAATATTTACTACAACAATATGTAAATAAAATTAATTTGGGAAATACAGCCATGACCCAATAAGGAGTATACATGTATTCACATGTATTCACATGTAGCCATCAGTGCTAGTTTGCACTTTTGACTAACGTCTCACAAAGTACATTTTTCCGGATCAGTCCTCTGAAATCAGGTCTGTTCAGAGTCTGAGAAATCCATCTGCCTCCCCCAAATCACATTCTGACACGTCTCGCAGTCAAATCTTGCCCCCAAGGCGTAAAACGAGGGAACATCTTCAATCTCAGCCTGAACACAATAGGAGCCTGTAAGGCACCGCAAAAATGGATTGGGGTTGCTAAAACCGCAGAAACCTCTGCCGGAAACACGACTTTCTATAAATACAAGGAACTCGCCTCAGCTGCCAAGTTCGTTATTTTCTCGCTCTCCCTCTCTCTCTCTCTCTGTCATGGTGGGCTCTGCACAGTTATTTATACTGCATCATCATTCAAACACTGGGCAATCGAAAAGAATAAAGCACAAACAGGAAAAATAAAAGCAGCGGAAGCGTGGTTCTTCTGCTCAGGGAACATCTCTCTCTTCCCGCTCTTCCTCTGAGAGTGGGAGTGGGTTAGGGAAGCCCGGTACCAGGCCCCGATGCTTCTGCTGCTGATGATGATGATGATGTTGGTGTGGCAGGTTTCCCATGTGAGCCAAAAATACTTTTGCGCTCGCCCACTTTGGTCCCCAGCCGCCTGTGCACTGTTTAGTTCTACAACACGGATGAGTGAGACTCATAATTCAGCTGTAGGATCGTGATGCTGGAGTGGCCCAGTGTTTCTTTAGCCATGCCCCCCCCATCTCTCTCTCCTCATACCCCTCATCCTTCCCAGACTCCTCCACACACTCACACTGCTCCCACCTTGCCCTGTTTTCAGTGCTGGATCCACCTTGCAGCACTTTGACAGTCCGAAACCTGGGCCCGGTCCAACTGCTGCACCTGGTGTTATCTAACTGCCTGAACGACTTGCAGAGAAAACTCACAGAAATAAACACTGGCATCTGATATTTTTTTCCCAGTTTTACGACCTGCACAACTGATTCAAACGGAATAATTTTTACTATTAGAGGACTGACGGAGCAGTGCTTGCATAAATATTCATACCACCTCAGTGAAACTTCAATGTGCCATCAGAATTTGAGCAACCTAAAGCAGTGCATGCTTTTCAAATATTAAGGAAATACTTTTCCCTAATATAGCAGGGAAATGTTAGGGTTGTGTCTGAAAAATAGACACAACCCACAGCCACCGTATTTGTTATTTAGAACAAACAACATGATGAAATTCAGTGAACATATAAATGAGACGAATGCAGGAGTTTAGAGCAAGGTTAGTTAATGAAACAGTGTTCCAAGCTTTCAACATCTGAGAAAGCACAATTGACTTATAGAAGGTTTGGCACATTGGCTAACCTACTATAAAGACATTTATAGTAGGTCTAAACTGGCAGGCTGGACAAGGAGAGTAAGCAAAGCAGCTGAGAGGGTTATAATAATTCACAGCCCAAGTGGGAGAATTTGTAGAGAGGACACTTATTAATGCTGCACTCAAAAAATCTGCCCTGTACAGAAGTGGAATACCAAAAGTCGTTATAAGCAACACTGCCCATAACCCCGAACACATCAGCCTTACAGCAGAACATGGTGGTGCACGTATGATGCTGTGGAGATGCTCTGCTTCAGTAGTCAACAAAGAGTTGGTGGAAAAATCGGTAAAGCTATAAAGTATCAGGGTTTTAATAACTCCGTATTTAGTTACTCATAGTTTTAAGTTTTGATTTTTTTACTGCATTTTTGATCTTTCTCATGTTTTGGTATTGTGATTTTTAAGTATTTGGTCATGTTTAAGGTTTTGTCACTTTCCCAGAAGTCTGTGTTTCTTTTGTGTTTATTTTATGTCAAAAGCTCCTCAATTTTCTCATGCCCACATCCTTCCATATTGTAATAAGATTCAACCAATTATTGAAGCAATAATCAGGGTTGCAATGAAGTGATTTATATCAAAGTGTTTTCATATGTCATAGTGACCCTGTCAATGCCCAGACCTAAATAATATGTCAAATGTCTAGACAAATTTTGGAAACCACTGTGCAATTCTGTGCTAATTTATGTTGATCTATCACAAATCCTAATGAAATAGAATGAACAAAAATTCAAAGGGTTTTAAGAGGTATTAATACTATTGCGAGGCACTGCATGTTGGAGACAAATGCAAATATCTGCTTCATAGCACTTGAGGTGATATGAGTGAATCTCACACAACATGCAACTAATTGCATGTACTTTTGACCAGCAGAAGTTAATAGGTCTACATATTCTGGTCTCTGACTCATCTGCACCCACACTGATTTCTATTTGTTGCTCTTTTCTCTCAGAGGGTGACACTGCAGTGTTTATAAAAGATACGCTGTTAATTAGAAAGAACTGTTTCTGTTTCTGCTTTATTTGCTGCACGTCCACTCATTACACAGACATGCAGTACAAACAGATTCAAACAAATAGCCAACAGTAGGCATGTGAGGAAACAGATGAAGAATGTTAAGAGCTCGCAGCTAACAAAAGTAACTATGGAAACGGCCGGCTCTCCATTGCACTGGCTTCCACAGCTCTCACCAGAAATAAAAACTGTTGGGCTAAGAGCGAATCAGGTAAAGACAAAAGATCCTGGGTGAACCTATTTATAGTGGCCCTTACATAACATACATAGACCTATGTTGGCTGAGGCAAGTTTGGTACTACACAGTAAGCTTCCACTGAGAGGCGGGTGGGGGGGGGAGCAAAGGCAGAGTACACAGATCCAGAGATGCTGGATCCCTGAAGCACATTTTGCAAGCAGGCACATAGTATAAACAGCTATCAGCATGGTGTGGATCGTACTGTCTGATGTCAGTGGGGCCGGTGAGGTCAGTGATGTCAAAGCTGGAGTTTCACAGGCAACATTAGCATGCAGTGATCTCATTAAACATGGATCCGTTAAATAGCCGACAGCCACAAGACTTCGGGCTTAGCCCACACAAGCAGGGGAAAGAAACTGCACATTCAGAGATACACAAGTTCACTGGATCATTTGTATCTGAGGCAAAAAGTTGTGTCACACTCGAAAAACACATATTATCACACGGCTTCGGGACACAGAATCGGACATCTGAAGTGAGATACTGTGAATGCACGAGCCCACATATGCAGGGAGCCAGTCCAAGAGCCGAACGGTGATCACGCAGAAATACAGCCTGCCAACATATCTTAAATCCTAATTGAGCTATTAGCATAATTATCCACTTATAACTGCTTTAATTCTAAGTAGCTCTCTCTATTGTGCGTAAAATGATAGCCAAGCTGTAGTGAAAAATCCACTTTTCCCACTCACAAATGCCTTATTAATTAGCTCCCTCTAGCATACCTTCCCAGTAATTACATTCATTACAGCAGTCAATGCTGGGGACTGGGGCCCCACTTTTAGACAGCTTTATAATAACTGCACATCTATGATGATTTCCATTATTAGAGACAAAAAAAAAATATGAACAGCAGCAGTGTTTTTGGTCAGTGCCTCCAAAGCACATTTATAGCACTCACTAATATTAACCGTCCAGAAGCTCTGATCAGGTTGGGATGACATGGTATGCAAATGAACACTGACTCATCTGTTTATTATGCAGTCACATTAGTTAGCTCTGATGCCGTTTGGCTATTATCCCATCTCCCTGTGAAAAAGGGGGTCTTGGGTGAGGGGGATGGATTGCGCAGTGAGTGTTTCAGTCACACAGATTGTGTACACTCTTCAAAGAAATGAATCCAATGCAGTTA